>NC_136527.1:69181535-69781535 GCF_053919585.1 Euprymna scolopes | reverse complement strand
ATATTGCTTTACTGTAAAGGAAGAGTCACATATATCACAAGAATATGGTTTCTCTCCTGTATGTGTTCGAACATGTTGCAACATATATTGCTTCCTTGTAAAGGACAAACCACATATTTCACAAGAATATGGTTTCTCCCCAGTATGTGATCGCATATGTGTCACCATGTCTGATTTTCTTGCAAAAGAAGAGCCACATACTTCACAAGAATATGGTTTATCTCCAGTATGTGTTCGCATATGTTGCAACATGTAATCTCTCCGTCTAAAACAAGAGCCACATACTTCACAAGAATATGGTTTCTCTCCAGTATGTATTCGCATATGTACTACCATATTTGATTTTTTTGCAAAAGAAGAGCCACATACTTCACAAGAATATGGTTTCTCTCCAGTATGTATTTGCATATGTCTTACCATGTCTGATTTATTTGCAAAAGAAGAGCAACATTTTATACAAGAATATGGCTTCTCCCCAGTGTGTGTTCGCATATGTTGCAACACAGTGTGTTTCTGTGTAAAACAAGACCCGCATACTTCACAACAATATGGCTTCTCTCCGGTATGTGTTAGCATATGTGTCACCATCTGCGATTTCCTTTTAAAAGAAGAGCCACATACTTCACAAGAAAAAGGCTTCTCTCCAGTATGTGTTTGCATATGCCTTACCATGTTTGATTTATATGCAAAAGGTGAGCCACATACGTCACAAGAATATGACTTCTCTCCAGTATGTGTTTGCATAGATTGCAACATATGGTGTTTCTGTGTAAAAACGGGTCAAATACTTCATATGTATGATATCTCTACAATCTATGTTTGCATGTTGCAGCATGCGTTGCTTCTCTATAAAGGAAAGTCACATACTGCACAAGAATATGGTTTCTCTCCAGTATATGTATTCACATCTTTCGGCATAAAAGAGCAACACACGTAACAAGAATATGGTTTTACTTTAGTGTATGTTTGCATATGCTGGAACATATGTGATTTCCATGTAAAAAATAACCGCATATACTACAAGAGTATGATTTCACTGCAGCTTAGTATGAGAGTTATATTTCAGATATAATTATACAGTACTGTTAATGTAATCCATAATAAAGCTAAAGTTTAAGATTCAACAATAAGTAGTATTTTTTCAAGTAGTTTGGATGCCTTATATTTTGTATTTATTAAATTGTGCATAACTGTATTAGTCATATGCACACCAGTAAAGACTAATCATATTAACTTATAAATATGTCATTCATATGAACCAGTAACTACAATCATATGAAGTTAAAAAGTATTCAATCAAGGTTGTGATTGAATAAAATTTTGAATAGAACAAATTCGTTCTTAGTAAACATGAAATTGTTTTTTTTTTTCAATATATTATCAGAAAATGTAATTTGATGAAAGAAAAAATGTATAATTCACATTTCTTTCATTTCCGGCTTTTAACTTTAATCCATTTGTATTTGTTTTCCTGTGTTGTTTACTTGGTATTCTGCAAAATGAAAAAAAATTACAAGATAAATTTCAATTAAATATATTAATTGTATGCGTTTTTGCAAACAGAATTATTTTTATGACGTTAAGATATAGACACAGTTATTCATAAAAGATAAATTAGAAATAAGTTTCAGTATTGTGCGCTAAAAGCAAACATTTTCATGTTCAATTTTATTTAAAAGTCCCTGAATTTAATATTGTTTAATTTAAAAATTAAATGAGGATCTTTTTACGATACTTATCCATTAATTAAATAAAAGAATACATTTTGCATAAATAATCTATATAATTATAAAACTCAGATCAGCATGTTTGCTTGGGCGTTTAAACTGTCCATCTGTTTTCTGATTTCTGCTTTCAAAAAATTGTCTGCTTACTCATTTCATCTTACGTCAGATATTAAAACTATTGCTGCTATTCAAAACATACACAAGGTCAACAATATGTTTTGTTTTGACTTATTTAATGCGTTTTCCTTACAAATAAATGTAATTAAATCATGTTGAGTTAAAAAAACTGATTTCAATATAAATATGGTTCTATGGAGGCTTCCAGAGTTTTATTTTTCACTTAAAAATGTTTCCTCAAGAAAATAAACGACAATATAATCTCAAAATCAGTTTTTATTTTGAACATTTTTCATTTTACACTTTAAGGGCCAATTAGTTGACTAGTAGTATTTAAAAAGTAGCGTTGGTAGTTAAATGCAAAAACCCCTTTAAAAGTTCTAAATTAATATAAAATAATGGAATAGAGGCAGACCAAACTTTTCTTAAACAAGGAAAGTCTATAAAAAAGGAAAAAAAATATATGAATGGTGGGGTGGGGGAAAAGAACCAATGTCAAATCGAGACTGTAAATCGTTTCTGAAAATGGGGGATTGATTTACTTGAATGTTGTATGTGAAACTGGACCCACTTCCAAATATCTAAATATACGTTGTAAATTTTTTTATAATCTGGTAGCTTAGTGCCCAACAATCTGCAGAAATAGTTGATATCTGACGAAAATTGAAAGATGGTGCTAATTGTCCAGGTGCACCTACATATTTAAAGAAAAATATTTTCTGTACCCAAGTTGTGTGTGATTCAAACTAGAACTTGATTTAAAAAAATGAGGTTTTCGGGTCCACAGTTACCATGATTTTTTAGCATTTTTCATTGCAAGTTGAAATTGTTTTCAGACAAAACAAAAGCAAAGCAAATATTTACTAATGTAAAAAAATACTTGATTAATTGACATATTAAAAAAATACTTGATCAATTTACATAAAAAAAAACATATAAAAAAATACTGGATAAATTTACATACTAAATAATACTTGATCAATTTACATATTAAAAATACTTGATCAATTTACATATTAAAAAAATACTTGAGCAATTTACATAGAAAAATACCTGATCAACTTACATACTAAAAAATACTTGATCAATTTACATAATAAAAAAATACTTGATCAATTTTAATATTAAAAATACTTGATCAATTTTCTTATAAAAAATACTTGATCAATTTACATATTAAAAGAATACTTGGTAAATTTACATATTAATAAATACTTGATCAATTTACATATAAAAAATACTTGAGCAATTTACATATTAAAAAATACTTGATCAATTTACATATTAAAAAATACTTGATCAATTTACATATTAAAAAAATACTTGATCAATTTACATATTAACAACATACTTCATCAATGTACATATAAAAAAAATTCTTGATCAATTTACATATAAAAAAACATATTAAAAATACTCGATAAATGTACATACTAAATAATACTTGATCAATTTACATATTAAAAATACTTGATCAATTTACATATTAAAAAACTACTTGATCAATTAACATATTAAAAAATACTTGATCAATTTACATATTAAAAAAATACTTGATCAATTTACATATTAAAAACATACTTGATCAATTTTAATATAAAAAATACTTGATCAATTTACATATTAAAACAATACTTGGTAAATTTACATATTAATAAATACTTGATCAATTTACATATAATAAATACTTGAGCAACTTACATATTAAAAAATACTTGAGCAATTTACATATTAAAAAAATACTTGATCAATTTACATATTAAAAAAATACTTGATCAATTTACATATTAAAAAAATACTTGATCAATTTACATATTAAAAATACTTGATCAATTTACATATTAAAAATACTTGATCAATTTACACATTAAAAAAATACTTGATCAATTTACACATTAAAAAAATACTTGATCAATTTATACATTAAAAAAAATACTTGATCAATTTACATATTAAAAAAATACTTATCAATTTACATATTAAAAAAATACTTGATCAATTTACATATTAAAAAAATACTTGATCAATTTACATATTAATAAATACTTGATCAATTTACATATTAAAAAAATACTTGATCAATTTTCATATTAAAACAATACTTGATCAATTTTCATATTAATAAATACTTGATCAATTTACATATTAAAAAAATACTTGATCAATTTACATATTAAAAAAATACTTGATCAATTTACATGTTAAATAAATACTTGATCAATTTTCATGTTAAAAAAATACTTGATCAATTTTCATATTAAAAAAATACTTGATCAATTTACATATTAAAAAAATACTTGATCAATTTACATATTAATAAATATTTGATCAATTTACATATTAAAAAAAACTTGATCAATTTACATATTAAAAAATACTTGATCAATTTACATATTAAAAAAATACTTGATCAATTTACATATTAAAAAATACCTGATCAATTTACATATTAAAAAAATACTTGATCAATTTACATATTAAAAAAATACTTGATCAATTTACATATTAAAAAATACTTGATCAATTTACATATTAAAAAATACTTGATCAATTTACATATTAAAAAGATATTTGATCAATTTACACATTAAAAATACTTTATCAATTTACATATAAAAAATACTTGATCAATTTACATATTAAAAAAAACTTGATCAATTTACATATTATAAAAATACTTGATCAATTTACATATTAAAAATACTTTATCATTTTACATATTAAAAATACTTTATCATTTTACATATTAAAAACATACTTGATCAATGTACATATTAAAAAAATACTTGATCAATTTACATATTAAAAAAATACTTGATCAATTTACATATTAATAAATACTTGATCAATTTACATATTAAAAAATACTTTATCAATTTACATATTAAGAAAATACTTGATCAATTTACATATTAAAAAATACTTGATCAATTTACATATTAAAAAATACTTGATAAATTTACATATAAAAAAATACTTGATCAATTTACATATTAAAAAATACTTGATCAATTTACATATTAAAAAAATATTTGATCAATTTACACATTAAAAATACTTTATCAATTTACATATAAAAAATACTTGATCAATTTACATATTAAAAAAAACTTGATCAATTTACATATTATAAAAATACTTGATCAATTTACATATTAAAAAATACTTGATAAATTTACATATTAAAAAATACTTGATAAATTTACATATTAAAAAATACTTGATCAATTTACATATTAAAAAATACTTGATCAATTTACATATTAAAAAATACTTGATCAATTTACATATTAAAAAATACTTGATCAATTTACATATTAAAAATACTTGATCAATTTACATATTAAAAAATACTTGATCAATTTACATATTTAAAAAATACTAGATCAATTTACATATTAAAAAAATTCTTGATCAATTTACATATTAAAAAATACTTGATCAATTTACATATTAAAAAAATACTTGATCAATTTTCATATTAAAAAAATACTTCATCAATGTACATATTAAAAAAATACTTGATCAATTTACATATTAAAAAAATACTTGATAAATTTACATATTAAAAAATACCGGATCAATTTACATATTAAGAAAATACTTGATCAATTTACATATTAAGAAAATACTTGATCAATTTACATATTAAAAAAATACTTGATCAATTTACATATTAAAAAAATACTTGATCAATTTACATATTAAAAAATACTTGATCAATTTACATATTAAAAAATACTTGATCAATTTACATATTAAAAAAATACCTGATCAATTTTCATATTAAAAAAATACTTGATCAATTTACATATGAATAAATACTTGATCAAGTTTAATATTAAAAAATACTTTATCAATTTACATATTAATAAATATTTGATCAATTTACATATTAATAAATATTTAATGTATTTACATATTAATAAATACTTGATCAATTTACATATTAAAAAATACTTTATCAATTTACATATTAATAAATATTTGATCAATTAACATATTAATAAATACTTGATCAATTTACATATTAAAAATACTCGATCAATTTACATATTAAGAAAATACTTGATCAATTTACATATTAATAAATATTTGATCAATTTACATATTAATAAATATTTGATACATGTACATATTAATAAATACTTGATCAATTTACATATTAAAAAATACTTTATCAATTTACATATTAAAAAATACTTTATCAATTTACATATTAATAACTATTTTATCAATTTACATATTAATAAATACTTGATCAATTTACATATTAATAAAATACTTGATCAATTTACATATTAAAAATACTTTATCAATTTACATATTAAAAAATACTTGATCAATTTACATATTAAAAAATACTTTATCAATTTACATATTAATAAATATTTGATCAATTTACATATTAATAAATATTTGATCAATTTACATAATTATAAATACTTGATCAATTTACATATTAAAAATACTTGATCAATTTACATATTAAAAAATACTTGATCAATTTACATATTAAAAAATACTTGATCAATTTACATATTAATAAATATTTGATCAATTTACATATTAATAAATACTTGATCAATTTACATATTATAAAATACTTTATCAATTTACATATTATAAAATACTTTATCAATTCACATATTAAAAAATACTTTATCAATTTACATATTAATAAATATTTGATCAATTTACATATTAATAAATACTTGATCAATTTACATATTAAAAATACTTTATTAATTTACATATTAAAAAATACATTATCAATTTACATATTAATAAATATTTGATCAATTTACATATTAATAAATACTTGATCAATTTACATATTAAAAAATACTGTATCAATTTACATATTAAAAAATACTTTATCAATTTTCATATTAATAAAATACTTGATCAATTTACATATTAAAAAAACCTTATCAATTTACATATTAATAAATATTTGATCAATTTACATATTAAAAAATACTTGATCAATTTACATATTAAAACATACTTGATCAATTTACATATTAAAAATACTTGATCAATTTACATAATAAAAAATACTTTATCAATTTACATAATAAAAAAATACTTGATCAATTTACATATTAAAAAATACTTGATCAATTTACATATTAAAAAATACTTGATCAATTTACATATTATTAAATATTTTATCAATTTCCATATTAAAAAATACCTTATCAATTTACATATTAAAAAAATACCTGATCAATTTACATATTAATAAATACTTGATCAATTTACATATTAATAAATACTTGATCAATTTACATATTAAAAAATACTTTATCAATTTACATATTAAAAATACTTTATCATTTTACATATTAAAAATACTTTATCATTTTACATATTAAAAACATACTTGATCAATGTACATATTAAAAAAATACTTGATCAATTTACATATTAAAGAAATACTTGATCAATTTACATATTAAAAAAATACTTGATCAATTTACATATTAAAAAATACTTTATCAATTTACATATTAAGAAAATACTTTATCAATTTACATATTAAGAAAATACTTGATCAATTTACATATTAAAAAATACTTGATCAATTTACATATTAAAAAATACTTGATAAATTTACATATAAAAAAATACTTGATCAATTTACATATTAAAAAATACTTGATCAATTTACATATTAAAAAAATATTTGATCAATTTACACATTAAAAATACTTTATCAATTTACATATAAAAAATACTTGATCAATTTACATATTAAAAAAAAACTTGATCAATTTACATATTATAAAAATACTTGATCAATTTACATATTAAAAAATACTTGATCAATTTACATATTAAAAAATACTTGATCAATTTACATATTAAAAAATACTTGATCAATTTACATATTAAAAAATACTTGATCAATTTACATATTAAAAAATACTTGATCAATTTACATATTAAAAAATACTTGATCAATTTACATATTAAAAATACTTGATCAATTTACATATTAAAAAATACTTGATCAATTTACATATTTAAAAAATACTAGATCAATTTACATATTAAAAAATACTTGATCAATTTACATATTAAAAAAATACTTGATCAATTTTCATATTAAAAAAATACTTCATCAATGTACATATTAAAAAAATACTTGATCAATTTACATATTAAAAAAATACTTGATCAATTTACATATTAAAAAATACCTGATCAATTTACATATTAAGAAAATACTTGATCAATTTACATATTAAGAAAATACTTGATCAATTTACATATTAAAAAAATACTTGATCAATTTACATATTAAAAAAATACTTGATCAATTTACATATTAAAAAATACTTGATCAATTTACATATTAAAAAATACTTGATCAATTTACATATTAAAAAAATACCTGATCAATTTTCATATTAAAAAAATACTTGATCAATTTACATATGAATAAATACTTGATCAAGTTTAATATTAAAAAATACTTTATCAATTTACATATTAATAAATATTTGATCAATTTACATATTAATAAATATTTAATGTATTTACATATTAATAAATACTTGATCAATTTACATATTAAAAAATACTTTATCAATTTACATATTAATAAATATTTGATCAATTAACATATTAATAAATACTTGATCAATTTACATATTAAAAAATACTCGATCAATTTACATATTAAGAAAATACTTGATCAATTTACATATTAATAAATATTTGATCAATTTACATATTAATAAATATTTGATCAATTTACATATTAATAAATACTTGATCAATTTACATATTAAAAAATACTTGATCAATTTACATATTAAAAAATACTTTATCAATTTACATATTAATAACTATTTGATCAATTTACATATTAATAAATACTTGATCAATTTACATATTAATAAAATACTTGATCAATTTACATATTAAAAATACTTTATCAATTTACATATTAAACAATACTTGATCAATTTACATATTAAAAAATACTTTATCAATTTACATATTAATAAATATTTGATCAATTTACATATTAATAAATATTTGATCAATTTACATAATTATAAATACTTGATCAATTTACATATTAAAAAATACTTGATCAATTTACATATTAAAAAATACTTGATCAATTTACATATTAAAAAATACTTGATCAATTTACATATTAATAAATATTTGATCAATTTACATATTAATAAATACTTGATCAATTTACATATTATAAAATACTTTATCAATTTACATATTATAAAATACTTTATCAATTCACATATTAAAAAATACTTTATCAATTTACATATTAATAAATATTTGATCAATTTACATATTAATAAATACTTGATCAATTTACATATTAAAAATACTTTATTAATTTACATATTAAAAAATACTTTATCAATTTACATATTAATAAATATTTGATCAATTTACATATTAATAAATACTTGATCAATTTACATATTAAAAAATACTGTATCAATTTACATATTAAAAAATACTTGATCAATTTACATATTAAAAAATACTTGATCAATTTACATATTAAACATACTTGATCAATTTACATATTAAAAATACTTGATCAATTTACATAATAAAAAATACTTTATCAATTTACATAATAAAAAAATACTTGATCAATTTACATATTAAAAAATACTTGATCAATTTACATATTAAAAAATACTTGATCAATTTACATATTAATAAATATTTTATCAATTTCCATATTAAAAAATACCTTATCAATTTACATATTAAAAAAATACCTGATCAATTTACATATTAATAAATACTTGATCAATTTACATATTAATAAATACTTGATCAATTTACATATTAAAAAATACTTGATCAATTTACATATTAAAAAAATATTTGTTTTTTATGACTAATCTCGCGTAGTTTACCTTTTGGCGGTATCAAAATCCAGATTTTCTTTGCTAATATGCTTCAACGGCCTTTAAAGATAATATACAAGGGACTTTTTTTTTTCAAATAATTAAATTTTAATATTTTAGCGTGAAGGATCACTTTCCGATATAAATTTTACGTAAATTGAGACCTCACTTCTTTGCGATATAACGAGACATGTAATTGTTAGAATTTTTAAAGTTTGCGTGCAGGAGTGGGGGCAGAAGCGAGATTGAGGTGGGGCGGGTGGACTCATAGATTTCAAGCATTGTAAAAATACGTAGAACCACTTTAAGATGTATGTGACGGGACTGTTTTATTTTTAGGATTTGCTGGAAAATGTCCTATCATTAAATATTAATTATTACTTCCTGGTATTTTTAAGATTCGTGGTAGCCTAGTATTTAACAAAATTTTCCCAAAACTGTCAATGAAATCAAAATGTAATATTTATATTATAATTTACACATTTTATTAAGCTCATAAACAAAACAAATGCTTTATAATATTTTAAAAGTACAAATACTTTACTGGTGATCGTCAAAATATGTTATAATAATCTTGATACATTTGCAACACATTGACTAATCCTTTCCAATGGATTCAATAAATCTATTAAGTATTTACCATTGCTCTTAATTCAACGAATAAATATATGTAAATGTATAAATGTATATGTAAATATTTGATATCACATAAAATTGGAGAACATATAAAAATCACCAAAATAACCCCACTCGTTTACATTACAGTAAATACAAAGGAAATGCATTCATCCCTTTAACATTTTATCAAATATTTCTTAATTTACTATATTTCATATAAAGTTACATTTTTAATATAAATTTATATTTTATATATATAATAAATTTATATATAATTTACTATATTTCAAATAAAGTTACATTTTTAATATAAATTTAATTTATATACAAATAGGATTATAGTTTTTCTTAAGAAACAATAAAAATATTCAAAATAAAGTCTAATTGTGTAACAGTAATATTCTTAATCACAAAACCACATTTACTGAAAGTTTAAAAATGTAAGTAAAATAAAATATCGTCAGAAAAAATGGCAATATCTAAAGCTGAACAGAAATTTTTAAATATTTTATAAATGCATCGTCATTTGGTAAAAAATGAATATTTTGGTATAGTTGTTTTTTTTATATAAATTCTTACAAAAACCGTGAGACAATATTTTTATTTAATAAGTAAATTTTCTAATTAAAATGAGTTTTCATGTGAAAATATATCCCGTAATGAAATTAGTCGTTATTTTATTTTGAATAATAAAAATAACTAATTATATTTCATGTGTTGAAAGTTAGTCACAGTAATCAATAGTATAGATGCTAAATGGACAAAAATAAAAACTATTAGAGTAGAAAGCTTTTTGACGTCTCAACATTGGAGATGTGAGATTTTACTGCTTGTCAGTTTATTCATATGCTAAATGGTCACACATGCTATGAGTTCATAATATTTAAAAATAAGCCAACGTATAAAACATTGCAGCGGCGGGACAGAGTTTGGAGGTTGGTCGAGTGCAAGACTGCTTTTGGACCTTGTTAAAAAGGGTAAGACTAGTAGTAGATACACAAACACAGACATCATGCGTAAGTGTTGTGGCATTCACTGCAGGTTAGTTGGGCCAGCTGTTGCACCATGAAACTTGGCCAAAGTGTTCAATATCATCCAGTCTATATAAGAGAAGAGCATAGGTGAAAGAATGCATGTTTGTCGATCGCTAGAATGTATGTCAAAGAAGCCGCTGACTATACATGCTAACTTTAGTACATGTGGAGAGATATTAGGCTTTGATAAGGATAATCAATTTTAAGCCATACAATCGGCATGTATGACCTTCCAAATAATTTCACAGTCAAATGCAACAATGAAAATGAAGGATAGTTTTATACTTGTTGCTCCAGCTCAAAAGTTTTTTGGAGAGTGAAAATATGGTCAGTATATTCTTAGCCTATTCGAAATATTAGTTTTAACTCATCTGTGTGTCTCTTTGTCTATGAAACTGCTCTAACAGAAGAGTAGAACGATTTTTGAACTGATATCAATCAGGCTGATATCGTGAATTACAGCAATATCTCATCACCTTTCTTATATAATAAATACTTGGTCAATTTACATATTAATAAATACTTGATCAATTTACATATAAAAAATACTTGAACAACTTACATATTAAAAATACTTGATCAATTTACATATTAAAAAAATACTTGATTAATTTACATTTAAAAAATACTTGATCAATTTACATATTAAAAAAATATTTGATCAATTTATATATTAAAAAAATATTTGATCAATTTATATATTAAAAAAATACTTGATCAATTTACAAATTAAACAAATATTTGATCAATTTACATATTAAAAACATACTTGATCAATTTACATATTAAAAAAATACTTGATCAATTTACATATTAAAAAAATACTTGATCAATTTACATATTAAAAAAATACTTGATCAATTTACATATTAAAAAAATATTTGTTTTTTACGACTAATCTAGCGTAGTTTACTTTTGGAGGCATTAAAATCTAGATTTTCTTTGCTAATATGCTTCAACAGCCTTTAAAGATAATATACAAGGGAGTTTTTTTTTCAAATAATTAAATTTTAATATTTAAGCATGAAGGATCACTTTCCGATATAAATTTTACGTAAATATCAATCAGGCTGATACCGTGAATTACAGCAATATTTCATCACCTTTCTTATAAAAAGAAAAGCTTGACAGAGCTTTTCAGTTTTCGAGACATGGGTGAAATTTTAGTGGAGGGTTGGGACTAATACATCCGAAGATTTCAGATAAAAAAACATCTTCCCCATCTACGTTATTGTTTGTCAGTTTTTTTTTATTGTGTCAAGAATTTCATCAGAAGTAGGAAACAATACTCTATGCAAATGTGAATGATGGCTTTGTAGAAATATACAATAATACGATACTCTCAAGTGTAATTTTTTAGCATGGTAGGGGGATCCCATAAATTCTGCAGCAGTCTTTGCAATATCCTCAATATATTCGAATTTATGTTGCCTATGACTCCAAAGCCAATGACTTTGAATGAGAAAGCCTCGGGTAGGGTGTTATTTTCCATGAAAATCGGTTGTTGAAAAAGTTTCTTGTAATTGCTAAAAGAACAAAGCCTCGTTATTGTAGCATTAACTATTACCATACATTTATGGTCAAATTTCACTAAAATCATAAAGTCATTTGTTACATTTTCTGTCTTTGCTTATATATATATATATATATATATATATATATATATATATATATTCTTTTTAATTGCTAGTTGAGAAAGTTTCTTGTAATTGCTAATTGATTTCGGCCACAATTTATTAGAGAGGTCTTCTTTTAATATCAATTATAATAAAGATCAACCGATCGACCCCTGAGGCACACATACAGTGATATCATGTTCTTTATTTGATTATTCTCTTTCCTAAGAAATATCTGATTACATTAAATAAACATCCAGTAATGCCGTATAATTTAATTTTCGTACAAAGTCATTTAAACCAGACTTTGTCAAAGGCTTTGCCTTCATCACGGGTGTTCCCATAGTCCCCCTGCCTTATCCAGTGCATGGTTTAGTAATGATAATTAAAATATCCGTAGTAAAACAGGCTAAGCTAAATCCATATTTTTAAGTAGAAAGGAGTTTATCCTTTATAAAATTGTAAACTAGTCCTTAATTTTTTAACAAAGATTGAAAGGAGAATCATTTGTTATAAATGCAAAGATGGAAAGGAGAATGATGAAACGATTATTCAGCATGTCAGTTCTTTTGCCAGAACTCCTGAATACTGGTATCATTGAAGCAATTTTCAATTATCAGGGAAGCAACACTCGGCAAGGCATGTCTAAGTTTGTTATGATGACATGCATAAGAAAGAGTGATTTGAAGATCAACAAGGGTTGTTTCTATAAGCAATGCGAAGTTTATGAGGTAGTGGTTTGTGAGATTCATGGTGGAGTTTGATGCAAACTGCCATGTAAGTAGCTCAGCTTGCATTGTTGTGGATGGAGTATTGTTCTCATCTTGAGTGTTATTGTCATAATGTCTTGATCAATAAAACCTTCGACTTTCTTCGAATGATTTATTAGAGCTCGATAATTTTTCTATTAAACTCATGAATGATTCTTATGTCCTACAGAATATGCGAATGATTTCAAAGGGAAACATTTATTAAATACTATAAAGTAGGATGTTCTCGTTCCATCAACCAGAAGTTTGAAGTAACTTGCAACTTTGAGAGAACAGTAGTCCAAATAACGTATGTAATAGAAATAAACCTGTTTTTAATAAAAAATATCAAAGAGTTAATTTATCATTTTTAAAAATGTATTTATTATATTCATAGTTTTTGGTCCCCCGGCAAAAGGAATGTGGGCTGTAAATTCACCCTTGTCTTTTCGTCCGTTTGTCTGTCCACACTTTTCTCAATAACTACGCCATGAATTTTTTGGAAATTTTGCACAAACATTAAACATGATATGAGTAAAAGTAACAGAACTGTTTTCCAGAAAAACTCCACTTGCCCCACTAGGGGTGCCTTTCAGGTTAAAATGGCTAAAATTGACACTTTCATGCTTATCAAAAAAAGTGATGCATTCGATTTTTCATTAAACTTTCTGAAAGGTTGTAACTGATTTCTATAGAATTTTGTTTGTCTATACTTTGCAATAACTCTTCGGGGTGCCCCAGGGGCTCTTTAAGGGATAATAAAAACACTATTTTTTGGATTATTTTACCACATTTGTCGAAAATTTTCTGTGTTTATTTTCACTAGGGTTGACATCCTCTTTGAACTTTTGGGGCTAAATGGGAGGGGGATAAATGCTGAACTAAGTCACTTTTTATGCCTTGTTCATTGTGCACTCACGAAAGACCATGCTTCACTTGTTTGATTAATTTTTAAGACGACTAAATCCAATTTCATGTCATTTTACTAGAATATAAATATAAAACTCAAGGTAAAATAATAAAATAAATAATCAAATAATAAGAAAAAACAGAAAATATCACGTTACTTTCTACTTGTATATCATAACATCACTGAAAATAATGTAATTTTTTTACGTCCCTTGCTCCCACATTTAAACAATATGTGATTAGGAGGCTACAGTTTGTCTTGCGTTAAAAATTACATTTTCAGGTAAAGTTTTCTACTTTACTTTCATGAAATCTCTAAGAAAGAATGCAACTCTTACATTAAAAAATGTTGAATATAATGTAGTATTCATGAAAAAGTAAATAGATGACATTTTCTTAACATGGTGGAAAATACAATTACATTTTTTGATGATGTAAACAAACCCTTATTTTACATCAACTCCTTATTTGGAGATTGCAATCAAACTCTTAAACATTCATTAAATTCAATTATGTTTTAATTTTAAAACAAATCTCATTTTTTTGTACACAAGTTGCAAATTATGTTTTATAAACAGAAAATTAGATTTAAAGAAAAGAGGATGATTAGAGTCATCACTCATTTTTAGCTCTTTTTTCTCCCCATTGTAATGAGGGGTTTCTGTAGCATTTAGAATAAAACTGGGTTATCTTTCAGATGCAAGGTTCATTGTTTACTTGCGGTTTTAACGATGTAAGATTCCGTTGTACGGAAGACCAAATCGGCCAAAATGTCTATGATGTTTTATTGGCGCTTTTCTTCGTATTTTTAATAACATTTTTTGCACCATTTACAAGTTCTTTTTACAAATAATTTTTTTAATACTGTAATAGTAAAATAAAGATACATTTATTAATTATACGGAAAAAGTATCTCGTAATGTTTTCACACGAGATTTTTTTCCTGTTGATTTCTCTTTTTTTTTTAATATTAAAATTGATTTACTATTTAAAGTGATTTCAAAGCCTTTAACATGACGGAGTTTATAATGAAAACCAAATTACCGTTAAAATTAAAATAATCTTTATTAGAAATTTGTAACAAAATAACAAAATTATAAAACTATTAGATTAAAATTGAGAACTTTTAATTAAACAACGTGAACATTTTATAATGAGTGTTTTCATGAAATGTATTTTTAATAATAAAAAAGTGAACTTTTTTTACTTAAACTTCATAAAAAAAAACGTATCCAATATAGAATGTTACTAAAATAATTTTACTATTACAGTATTAAAAAAAATATTTGTAAAAAAAACCTTGTAAATGGTGCAAAAAAATGTTATTAAAAAATACGAAGAAAAGCGCCAATAAAAACATCGTAGACGTATATTATCATTTAAACAGTATATCAATTTAAATATTTAAATTCAGTAAATAAATTTAAATATTTAAATTATGGCCGATTTGGTCTTCCGTACAACGGAATCTTACATCGTTACAACCGCAAGTAAACAAGGAACCTTGCATCTGAAAGATAACCTAAAACTGAATAATTAAATAAGTTATCTAAAAAATTAAGCTGGTTTGAAAGCCAAATTTGAAAGCCAGTAAAAAGGGCGAAAACATTTACTCGTTTTTAATTGATTTTTTGCTTTTCTTTTCAAATGCAAAGAAAAAGAAAATAGAATAGTAACAATGGTTTCAAATTAAAATAATATTTGTCAAAAACCTTTTAATCCGTCAATTATTTTTATTCTCTGAAAATATAATTCGATTAACAGTGGGTAGTGAATGATGTGCAAATTCTGTCTGTTTATTGCAGTACTGTTCATCCATATTTCTTTAAAATAATCGTTAGTTCATTAGCAGAAATTATCAGATTTTAAAAAATTATTTTTAGTGGCCCAGAAACTCATTTTTTTTTATTTAAAAATGTTTTTTTTCCATATCATGTATAAAAGAATCTAATAATTTATGCTCATAAAGCAAATATAAACCTTCTAGAAAAATGTTATCATTAACATCACATTAACTATTTGGGGGGATAGTGAACAACCCATTTCAAATTTGAATTATCTTTAAATATCAATAAATAATTACACAAAAAATATAATAAAATCGCAAAAAAAAACCTATTTCATGTTATTTTAATGGTTATAGTTTCCGCAGTTTTTTTAATATAAAAAATCTTGAAATTAAAAATTAATTTAAAAAATTGAGATCCCGTCTCAGGTCATTTAAAAAAAAATATTTTTAAAATGATATGAATTCCACTGATGATTAATTTTAAGAAGTTTGGGTGGAAAGAACGATGAAAAAGTTAAATATTATAACTTTTATTATTGAATAATCATATAAAATATTTCAAATTGAAATTCTCTTTAATCTTCAATAAAGAATTATTTTAAGTTTACTTTTTAATGAATAATAAATTTGAAATAAATCGAGTAATGTAATTGCTAAAATTGACTATTTTTACAAACATTTATTTCAAAATCTAAGGAAAACGTCCTCAATAATTTTTACACCAAGTAAAATATAAAACATTTTTAGAAAAAAATAAAGAAATTCTTTTTTATGTACATTCAACAATATTCTAATTAAAGAAATAGTTCCTGTTTTATTAAAACAAAATTAAATCAATTAAATGTAATTATTGCACTTCCCATGATCCGTACTTTGGTGAAAATTAGCGTTATTTGTATTTATAAATTATTGTCGGCATTTTTTAAATCGAATTTTTAATTAAAAAAGGTGGTGTTTGGTGTGGTGCAGTGGTGCGGTGCACTGGTGCTCACGTAAAGAGATTTTAGGAATTAACTTCGGTCGTTTTATTTTTTAAAACAAAAACTATTTTGGAAAAATGTAGACGTAAACTAAAAAATAAGCCATCATACGCCTAAAAAATTCAGACGAAAACAAAAAGAAATCATAAATCTCATTTAAGAAGCATTTTCTTTGTCCATAGCTATCTATAATATTATCAATCGTCGTTTATATGCAAACATTTCTATATTAAAACCAAACGAAAACATAATGGTTTGGATGCAGATCTGTTATAAAAAAGAACTAAAAAAAACAACAAACAAAAAAAAAACAATTAGCTTCAAGTAATACTTACTTCTTGTTTGGCAATCTGCTTTCAATAAACAAATAATTATAAGATGTGTTAATTAAAACGAGACGAGTTTGACGTGCAGAGGTTGATATTTCAGATGATGACCGGAAAAGCAAGTTCGCAGAAAATTATAATAATTATTTTCATTTATTGTAATTTTAAGTCTTGTTTTTACTTACAAATCAATTTAATAAAAAGAAGAATATTTTTTGTCATTGTTAAAAATGCATTATTATCTCTTTTTTTTTTTTTTTTTTTTTTTTTTTTACAAATAATAAGAAATCTCCTAATTTTTAATGTAACAAAAATACAACCTTTTGTAATATGAGTGAGGATAAAAAAGACAAGATTTGTTGTAAGTTTGGGTGAGAAGACGATTTATCCGAAAGTCAAATTGAAAAAAAAAAAAAATAAAATATCAAGAATGTAAATATTGCATCAAAGTTAAATATTGTTTGGTTATGGTTAACTTTCGTCACCCGTTGTTTACAAAGCCATTTGCCGGAAGTGACGTTTTATCTACGGATGATCAAAACCGTATAGAATGAACCTTTTTTTTTTTTAATATAAGTTTTATTCAAATAGGCTTTATTTGAACTTAATGGACTTTTTTTTTTGTATTTATTAACTGTTTTATTCTTTTTATCAAACAAAAATAGAATTTTTATATATTATATATATTATATATTTATTATAAAATATCTATAAAGTCTATTTTTTATGTCTGTAAAAATTTGTTAAAGAGTTAAAATAAACAAAGACTTTTCGTTAATATCTATAAAGTCTATTTTTTATCTCTGTAAAAGTTTGTTGAAAAATTCAAATAAAGTTTAGAATTTAATTTAAAAAAAAAACACCGTCTTTCTTTTTTTTTTTTTTTAAATAAAACTTATTTTAAAATTTCGATGTTTGAAAAAGAGTCCATAATATGTCAATATAAAAATTCTATTTTTGTTTGATAAAAAGAATAAAACAGTTAATAAATACAAAAAAAAAGTCCATAAAGCCTGTTTGAATAAAACTTATATATAAAAAAAAAGGTTCATTCTATACGGTTTTGATCATCCGTAGATAAAACGTCACTTCCGGCAAATGGCTTTGTAAACAACGGGTGACGAAAGTTAACAATAACCTATTGTTTTTAAGAAAATCAATGAATGGTAATTTATATTAAAAAAAAAATTGTTGGCAAGGTCAATGGGGATAAAATGTAAATAGAAATGAAATGAACAAAACAATGAAATTAATGCGTTTTTTTTTTTTTAATTTTCATCAGGAAGTTAAAAATGGGGCAAAACGGAAGAGGAGGTGAGTCAAATCAGTGTCAGGTGAAATTCTCGCTTAGATGTAAAAATGTTCCGCTTACCAAACTGGACTTCCTGTTTTAATTTAAAATAAATACACATAAAATAATAAATAAAATGATGTTTTTACTGTTTATTTTTTTGTTGTTGTTTAATAAAATATAATTTTTTTTTTTTTAAATAGATTAAATCTGTTTTTAGTATTATAAAAATATAATGATTTATTAAATATTTATGGATTTTTTAAAGATATTTTTAGTGCATTTTTTCTATTACTGTCTCACAAGAAGCTTTCACACAAGTCATTAAAGATCTCTCCTTGGAAACAACCTGTTGTGTTCCCTGGAAGCTGAGTGGCAACAAATACTCTCCACCTCTTTCGATAACATTTGCAAATAAGTTTGCGCTATCGCAACAACTACTTACCACTGATTTCTTGCTAGTAGTAGCCATTGGTCTTCACTTGAATTTGAGTGGCAATAAGCATCCCCAGGTCCCTGTTCTCTTGGTCCTTGTCCATCGGAGGTCTGGTATTGGTCTTTCCATCCTCCTTCACCCTTCTCGACTATTTGGCACCACTCCTTTCGGGAGAGCAATGGATGGGATGAGTGAGGAGATACAGATATGCAGCTTCAATGTTCTTGGTTCCATATAATGCTTCTTTGTGTTTTGCCTCTGCAGCAGTTTGTCTGGCCCACACATGTGGTTCATGTGTATTAGTTTCCGCATTCAAGGGTTTTCCTTAATATTTCAGTTGTTTTCATTATCATTATTTGTTGCATCTTTGCAGTCATTCCTCTGATTCCAATTTCTCACATTCTTTTTTCAAAGTTTTTCAGAATTATTCCTAGTGCTCCTAATATTATAGTTATTATCTTGATTTTCTTCATCATCCATATCCGTTTCAGCTCCCTGGCTAGCTCTGTGTATTTTCTTTGTTTCTCCTTTTCTTTGATATTCACCCTGTGATCAGCTGAGACAGCAAAGTCTACGAGTTGATAGGACTTTTCTTTCTTGTTAATTATTACGACATCCAGTCTTCTTGCTTGGATAGGTTTATCAGTTTGTATGTCCATGTCCCATAGGATTTTGTGATTCTCGTTTTCAAGTACTGTTGCCAGTTTATGATTGTACCATTTGTCTCTATGTTTGAGATGCAGTTGTTTGCATAATTTTCAGTGTACTGCCTTCCTCACTTGGTCATGCCTTTTCTTGTATTCTTTTTGAGTCAGTTTGCTGCATTCGCTTACTATATGGTTTATCATTCCGTCTCTTTGTCCACAGAGTATTCATTTGCTGTTGTGTTTTGTCGATCTTTGCTTTGATCTGGTTGATTCTTATCGAGATATCTTGTGCTGCTATTATTAGGGATTCAGTTTCTTGGTTTATGTGCCCTTTTCACATCCATGTCCAATTTTTTTCATTATTCTCATCTTTTCTCATCCTTATAAAACTTCGATGCAGTTGTTTTTCTTCCCATTTTTCTTTTCTCGTTTTATCCTTTGTCTTTCTGTTTTCTGTTTTGTTGATTTTTTTTTCAGTGTCTGTTACTGCCATAATTATCCTTTCAGTATTTTGCATTATGTATTTTTCTAGTTCTTTTTTTTTTGTGTCATTAACATAATCTTCTACATAAACCATTCCTCTCCTGCCGTCTTTCCTTTTTCACATATTATTATTATTATTAGTAGTAGTAGTAGTATTAGTATTAGTAGTAGTAGAAGTAGTAGTATTTCACTCACGAGAAGTTATCACCAGAGATTGATCACTGAGAAAGAACGGTAATATTCCCTTGAACCTAGGTAACAACAAGTCCCTTCAGATCTCCAGTAATCTTCACCTCTTTCCATAGCCTCTGTATTCTAGCTCAAGTAATTTTCCAAGTATTTTATGCCCGTGTGTGTGTGTGTGTGTGTGTGTGTGTGTGTGTGTGTGTGTGTGTGTGTGCGTGTGCGTGTGTGTGTGTGTGTGTGTGCTTTCTACACAATCTTCTATATTTATTAGTCCTCTTACCCCTTCGTTTCTTTTTAAGTAGATTCAGTCGATATTATCTTTTGGATGTAATGCATCGTCATTAGTTTCCTAGTCCTTTGATCAAGATGTCTACATTCCTCTTTAGGTCCAGCCTATGAACGGTCCAAAGTATTTTATTAGCAATACTGCCAAGGTGTTTATTCCTTAAATTAGATTCTTACTGTATAGTTTTGTTTGGAAGATTTTTCTTGTTCTTCTCAAGTACTCTTTTCCAATTTTATCTTTCATTCCTTTAGATTTGATGGTGTTTGCTTCCAGGACACCAAAATATATGTACGTATCATCTTCTCCAAGCACGCCTGTCTCCTTTTACTTAGGCATGTTCAATACCTCTGATGTCTCTAGTTTTCCCTTTTTCATCTCCAGTAGTGCACATATTTCCTCCCAAATTTCATTCCAATATCCTGGCTAAATATTCTGGTTGTGTTTATCAGCTTTTCTAGATCCTTTTTGGTTTTTATATTGCAAACAGCTTCAGGTTATCCATATACATGAGGTAGTTTATTCTTTGTTCTGTGCCTGTAAACTTATAACCAGCATTATATTTCCTAAGTAGCTACGTTTTCCTTGGAAAATGGCTGTTTGTATTCTTATTTCATTCAGTTGTTGTCCTGCAGCTGTCAATTCCAATTTCCATTGCTTTCTTAATAACATTAATAATTTTGTCAGATATTTTGTACATTTTAGGCATTCAATTATCCATGTTTGTGGGATTCTGTCATAGGATTTCTTATAATCCATCCATGCCATGGCTATGTTATTTTTCCTGCTTTTAGCATATTTCAAGATATTTTGTTCTATGTATAATAAGTCGTGTGTGCCTCTTTTTCTTTCCGGCATTCTTTTTATTCGTCTTGTTTAAATTTTCCACATTGTCGGTAAGCATGTTATTGACCTGTAATTGCTTGGTATCATTCCATTTACAGTGTATTCTTCTTATTTTTATTATTATTATTATTATTATCATTATTACAATTATTATTATTGTCATTATTACTTTCATTATTATTATTATTATTATATTATTATTATCGGTATTATTACTATTACTATTGTCATTATTACTTTCATTGTTATTATTATTATTATTATCTGCATTATTATTAATATTATTATTATTGTTATTATAATGAAAACACTAATTAGGAAGGGCCCTGCAAAGGGAACAGACGCCAGCAATTATAGAGCACTTACATGTCTACCACTAATGTAGAAACTGTTAACTGGAATCTTTGTGGACAAATTTTATGGACATTTTGTGAGCAATAGTGTTTTCCCAGATGAACAGAAAGGGTGACCGAAAGGCTCGACAGGTTCCAAGGAGCAATTACTGATTGATAAAGCAGTAATGCAGAATGCAAAGAGGAAGAAGAGGAATTCGAGTGCAGCATGGATCGATTACAGAAAGGCTTGCGACATGGTTCCTCATTCATGGATCCGTGAAACACTATTGATGATGAAGGTTGCTAGGAATGTGATGGGGATTTTGGAGACAATATGACTCAATGGAAAAATGTGCTGAAAGCAAACAGAGAGGTGCTGGGGCAGGTTGGTATTAAACGTGGAATATTCCAAGGAAATTAGTTATCTTTACTTCTTTTTGTAATGATAATGATGCCACTGAGCATCCTCTTGAAGAGAGAGAAACCGGAGTATAATGTTGGATCTGGCAGAAGGTTCCGCAACCATCTACTGTTTATGGATGATTTGAAGATATTCGGTAGAAATGAAAAGGAAATGGAGATACTGGTAGAGCCCATAGGGACATACTCATAGGACATCGGGATGGAGTTTGGGATTAGTAAATGTGCGTGATGGTTATGCCAAACAGAAATTTTGTTTATTCCTTGTTCTGTGCCCGTAAACTTGTAATCGGCATTATATTTTCTGAGTATATAGTTGAATGGTATCATAGTTATGTCAAACAGAAATTTTGATAGCGACTCTCCTTGGAAAATGACGATTTGTATTCTTATTTCATTCAGTTCTTGTCCTGCAGCTGTCAATTCCAATTTCCATTGTTTTCTTAATAACATTAATAATTTTGTCAAATATTTTGTACATTTTAGGCATTCAATTATCCATTTTTGTGGGATTCTGTCATAGGATTTCTTATAATCAATCCATGCCATGGCTATGTTATTTTTCCTGCTTTTAGCATCTTTTAAGATATTTTGTTCTATGTATAATAAGTCGTGTGTCCCTCTTTCCTTTCGGCATTCTTTTTATTCTTCGGTCAGTAGTTCAGGAGTGCTAAGAGAGGAGTATATCTGTTCACTCAGTTGTGCTGTTAAAATTTTCCACATTGTCGGTAAGCATGTTATTGGCCTGTAATTGTTTGGTGTCATTCCATTTACAGTGTATTCTTCTTATTATTATTATTATTATTATTATTACTTTTATTGTTGTCATTATTATAATTATTTTCATTCTTATCGGCATTATTATAATTATTATTATTATTATCATTATTATTATCATTATCGGCATTATTATAATTATTATTATTATTATTATCGGCATTATTATTATTATTATTATTATTATTATTATTATTATTATTATCGGCATTATTATTATTATTATTATTATTATCGGCATTATTATTATTATTATTATTATTATTATTATTATTATAACGATGGCACTAATTTGGAAAGATCCTGCAAAGGGAACAGATGCCAGCAATTATAGACCAATTACATGTCTACCACTAATATTAAAACTGTTAACTGGAATCTTTGCAGAAAAAAATTTATGGACATCTTGTGAGGAATAGTGTGTTTCCTGATGAGCAGAAAGGGTGTCGGAAAGGCTCGAGGGGTTCCAAGAAGCAATTACTGATTGATAAGGCAGTAATGTAGATTGCAAAGAGGAAGAAGATGAATCTGAGTGAAGCATGGATCGATTACAGAAAGGCTGACGACATGGTTCCCCATTCATGGATCCGTGAAACACTATTTATGATAAATGTTGCTAGGAATGTGGTAGGGCTTTTGGAGACAAGTATGGCTCAATGGAAAACGGTGCTGAAAGCAAACAGAGAGGTGCTTGGGCAGGTTGGCATTAAACGTGGAATATTCTCAGTATTTCAAAGTACCCTGGGACAGGAATGTGAGAGAACAAGAAGGCAAATGGAGCAATTATGCTACATTTTCCTTGGAGATAACATAAAATTAAATAAATCAAATTTAAATTTACTTCATAGAGTGTTAAAAATGTGATTGTGATTTTAATGTTTAAATTGCTGGTGACTATGTTGTGGAAATATAGATTTAAATATAACTTTATTACTTATTGTAAGTTTAGTGTTTGAGAACACGTTCTTGTTTTACTTTTTTCAAATTGTTATATTGAAAAATATGTAGCGTGGTATAGACTTTATTTAAAACTAGCAGGACCCGTAAACCGGCGTTGTTCTGTGGAAGCATGCCCCCTTCCATAAAAAAATAAACTGCGGTTGTTGTTGTTGTTGTTGTTGTTGTTGTTGTTAGTGGTGGTGGTGGTGGTGGTGGTTTCGGAAGACACCCAATCTTATAAGGGGTGAAGCGGTCCAAGCATTTGCCCCAAGTTCGATCTTGATATATGTTGTCAGCAAGGACTATTAAAAAATGAGGGTGGCAGTGTCGTGCAGAGAAAAGTATATATTTTTATTGCACGTATTACTAAATTGAACAAGTACTTTATGGCCATCACTGAGAAAAATATTGCGGCTAAATTTTTGTCGGTGAACGTCACAAAGTATGTGTTAAAATCAATGAGAATAACGTGAATAAAGTGTAAATTGTGGAAGTTAGAGTCGGTGTCAATTCTTTGTTCTGTGCATGTAAACTTGTAACCGGCATTATATTTTCTAAGTACATAGTTGAATGGTATGATAGTTATGCCAAACAGAAATTTTGATAGCGAGTCTCCTTGGAAAATGGGGATTTGTATTCTTATTTCATTCAGTTTTTGTCCTGCAGCTGTCAATTCCAATTTTCCTGTTTCCATTGCTTTCTTAATAACATTAATAATTTTGTCAGATATTTTGTACATTTTAGGCATTCAATTATCCATGTTTGTGGGATTCTGTCATAGGATTTCTTATAATCGATCCATGCCATGGCTACGTTTTTTCTCCGTCTTTTAGCATCTTTCAAGATATTTTGTTCTATGTATAATAAGTAGTGTGTTTCTCTTTTTTTCGGCATTCTTTTTATTCTTCAGGCAGTAGTCCATGAGTGCTAAGAGAGGGGTATATCTGTTCACTCAGTTTTACTGTTAAAATTTTCCACATTGTCGGTAAGCCTGTTATTGGCCTGTAATTACTTGGGGTCATACCATTTACAGTGTATTCTTTTTCTTCCTATTATTATTGTATTTATTACTTTCATTATTATTATTATTTTTATTATTATTATTATCATCATTCCAATTACAACGTATTCATCTTATTATTATTATTATTATTATTATTATTACTTTCATTATTATTATTACTATTATTATTATTACTTTCATTATTATAATTATTATAATTGCTATTATTATTATTATTATTATTTCATTATTATTATTATTATTATTATTACTATTATTATTATAATTACTATTATTATTATTACTTTCATTATTATTATTACTATTATTATTTATAATTACTATTATTATTATTATTATTATTATTATTATTATTACTATTATTAATACTTTTATTACTATTATTATTATTATTGTAGCTATTATTATTATTATTATTATTATTATTATTATTATTATTACTATTATAACGAGGACACTAATTTGGAAGGATCCTGCAAAGGTAAAAGATGGCAGCAATTATAGACCAATTACATGTCTACCACTTATGTTGAAACTGTTATTACTATTATTACTATTATTGTTATTATTATTATTATTATTATTATTATTATTATTATTATTATTATAACGGCGACACTAATTTGGATGGATCCTGCAAAGGGAAAAGATGGCTTGCGAAATAATGTTAACAATTAAGCTCGGTAACCAAAATATTTTTTATATAATTTAAACGTTAAATAATAAACAGTTTTATAAACAATATATATGTAAGCTCGAAAACAGGAGTATATTTTGTTTTTATAATTCTGAAAAAAAACTATTGTTTTCATAACTCAGTGAAGAAAGAAAGCAACCTCCTAAGTTCAAATAGCATCTAGGACCGTGTCGAGCAAACGAAAAAAGTAAACAGAAAAAAATCCCCCAAAATAAAGTTACCGGCAGTTCCAAGACTCGAACACAGAACGGCAAGTCGTAGACAAGGGGAATCTAAAATAAACAACCATACTGAATGCGCCATGATGAATTATTGCTTTAATCGGTCTGGAAACAAACCTTATAACGCGTGAATGACCTAAATAGCATTGTTACATGGTCGATCTCTCTCTCACTCCCACTCACTGTATCTCTTCATCTTTAACTGCCCCTCCCTCAGTGAGTGGAATTAAAAGTAGTTTCACATAGCTGTTTATGTTTTTGGGTGTCTGTTGATGTTGAATGAATGTAATACCATTATTAATGATTCGATTTAATATCGGAATAGTACAGAAATAAAAAATTAATGTATATAATCAGTAAAAATTAAATGTAGTGTAAAAGGTTCGCACAGAAATGAATAGATATGCAGGGAAAATAAATATTACATGTAGCGTGGAAGGTTCGTATAGGAGTGAACAGATATGGAGGAAAAATGGCGGCGTCTTTTTAATTGTGTAACTGTTCGTTTAATAGTGGAATAGCAAATAGCACAATTTGCAAATGGCCACCGATCAACCAATAAGCTGCACTGGATTATGGAAAGGGAGAAAACAGACAGTGTGAGATATTTTAAGTGCGTTTCTTACAGTATTTTGTGTTTTTAAAACTTATTTTTAAGGAATTTTGAAAACTAAATATTTATATATCAAATTTTTGTTCTCACATAAAGCCCAACATTATTTTGTTTTTGAACCGAAATAACATTTGAGAGTGAGTAAAATAACCAATTACTTTTTCATATAGGTAGAAGAGTAAATTTTCTTTGCCTTTAATAACATTTGTCATATACTTAAATTTGTGACTATATTTTTCTTTATATTGTATTTATTTCATAAAAACTCAGTATTTTTTATATATTTTTTTATTTTTAAGTTATTTTCAAACTTTAAATAATCAGATGTCAAATCGCAGCCATTTTTCTTATTTTTATAACGGAATAAATGTTTTAGAGTGATTAAACCACTAAACACTTTTCTAGATAATTAGAAGATTAAATTATTTTGATTTGATAACATTTGTTATATATTTGAATTTTCCACGACTTTTTCCTATGGATTGTAAAACAAACACGTTATTTTTATATTGTATTTTGTATCATATAATAAAATACTTATTTACTTTATGAAATTTGAAAATTTTATTGAAAATCAATGTTTCAATTGCTGGTAGCCATGTTGCCTGAAAAATAGATTTAAATAAAACTTTATTCTTCTTGTAAGTTAAATGTTCTAAGAACACTTTCTTGTTTTATCTTTCTAATCATTATGCTAATAAAAATGTTGGAAAGTAGCATCTATTTAAAATTATATCTCCTCCCAATAACCTTCATAAAAATCTATTTTTAATCGATATATTCTTGGAGTATTTTTACAATAGAAATGAGAACAAACAACTGAGATACTTTCCAGCAAAAGTAGTTTTCTAGCACAATAGAGAGAGCCCACCTTATTCACAGCAGCCATAGCAATGCTCTCAATGTATCTGTTCCAACTTATGTTCCCTGTGAACGTTATGCCGAGGAGTTTAAAAGAAGTACTTTCAGATAATGCGTTTTGGGCTGTTGCTATTGATAATAGAGAAGATTTTTTTTTATAATTATTGAAGAAAACAAGCTTAGTCTTAGTAGCATTGAATATGACCATCCAAAGTTTACGATATATTTATTATTATTATTATTATTATTATTATTATAATTATTATTATTATTATTATTATTATTATTATTATAATTATTATTATTATTATTATTATTATTATAATTATTATTATTATTATTATTATTATTATTATTATTATTATTATTATTATTAAATCGTACGGCTTGAGCACAGAATAGTTACAAAACACCCTCATCATTTAAAGAATGCCTTTTAAAATTATATCATTATTTCAGCATGGAACAAAAAATATGTAAGTACTCAAAAGTTACAAACTTCATCTTGCATAGTTTTCCTTTTTATCATTGTTAAAAAACGTGTATTGTTTAAATTAAAATATAATCACATGATTACATTTTCAATAATAAAGTGATTAAATTCTACCCATTTCAAGTTTAATAGGCAGATATAATTAAACCTAACTTTAGTGCTTATGAATTCTTGATATCAGGCTATTTGTAAAGGTTAACTCCAAGTTTCACGATATTTGTTTTATTCAATTGTAAGGGGGAAGCATGGATTACTTAGAAAGCACCCTCCTCTCCCCATTTTAAGAATGGCTTTCAGAATAATAACATTATTATTGTAGCACGGTACTAAAAATGATGAAGTGCAAAAAAATGTACTTTGTATTGTTCAATTTTTTAAATTATAAATTATAAAATAAACCAATTTAATCATTTTAAAACTCCAACTTGCATTATTTATTTGTAAAACAACGTTATTAATTTTAATTAAATTTTAATCAAACCCTCACATGTGAAATAATAGTGTGATTAAATTTTACCCATTTAAAGTTTTTGAAACATTTCTAATACAAACAAACTTCTGTTTACTACGAGGATATTTGTACAACTAAACGGCAAATCTGCCTATATAATTGTATTTTAATTTCATTTGTTTTTATGTTTCTTTCACAATGATCGTTTTTAAAATCATGTTTCATGCGAAAAGAAAGAACTCTAATAAATTCCATTTCCGGTTACTTCAATCTAAGATTATAATTTTAAATTATAAATTTCGAAATTGTTGTGGTTATAATTACTACTACTACTACTACTACTACTACTACTACTAGTAGTAGTAGTAGTAGTAGTAGTAGTAGAAAGGATTGTTATTTCATAAAGATTAATAATGTAAAAAAAAACGACATTCTAACGTTTAAACAGAAATCTAATATAACGTCTAAAACAATACTTTTATTTTCTATGATCGATAGAAATTAATTATTTTTTAAATAAAATCTAATCTATATCTTTTTAAAGAATTTAAACATACGGGATGAACATTGAAATCAGGAACTTTGCATATTTTTGTACATTTTAAAAATGTATTAAAATTTATCAAATAATTTTTTTGTTTCTTTTGTCTTTGTTAAATTAATATTTTGCATATTTTTGTACATTTTAAAAATGTATTAAAATTTATCAAATATTTTTTTTGTTTCTTTTGTCTTTGTTAAATTAATATTTTGCATATTTTTGTACATTTTAAAAATGTATTAAAATTTATCAAATAATTTTTTTGTTTCTTTTTTCTTTGTTAAATTAATATTTTGCATATTTTTGTACATTTTAAAAATGTATTATAACTTATCATAATTTTTTTGTTTCTTTTTTCTTTGTTAAATAAATATTTTGCATGTTTTTGTATGTTTTAAAAATGTATTATAATTTATAAAATGAGATATTTTTTTGGTTTTTCATTGCTAAATTGATATGTTGCATATTTTGTACTTTTAAAAAGTATATTTTAATTTATCAAATAAATTGGTATTTGTTTCTTTTTCTTTGGAAAGTTATTATTTATCAAATGAATTGCTTTCAGTTTTTTTCCTAAGATATTATTTTTTTATATTTTTGTACGTTTTTAAATTGTTTCTTGTTTCTTCTTTCTTTACTAAATAAAAAGTACATTTTAATTCATCAAATAATTTATAAAATAGTTTTTTTTCTTTTCTAAATTAATATTTTGCATATTTGATACATTTTAGAAGTGTATTTTACTTTATCAAATAATTTATCAAATAGTTGTTTTTTTCTTTGCTAAGTAAATATTTTGCATATTTTGTACATTTAAAAATGTATTATAATTTATCAAACAATTTGTTTTTTTGTTTCTTTTTGTTTGCTAAATTAATATTTTGAAGATTTTTGTACATTTTTAAAAGTATTTTAATTCATCTAATAAATTTTTTGTTTATTTTCTTAGAAAAATTAATATTTTGCATATTTTGTACTTTTAAAAGTATTTTAATTTATGAAATAATTTGTTTTTTTTGTATCTTTTTTCTTTGTTAACGTATTATTTTGCATATTTTTGTGCTTTTAAACAGTGTATTTTAACTTATCTAATTAATTGTTTTTTTTTGTTTATTTTATTTGCTAAATTAATATTTTGCAGATTTTGTACTTTTAAAAGTATTTTAATTTATGAAATAATTTTGTTTTTTTGTATCTTTTTTCTTTGTTAACGTATTATTTTGCCTATTTTTGTGCTTTTAAACAGTGTATTTTAATTTATCAAATAAATATTTTCTTTGCTAAGTTAGTATATTTCATATTTTTGTACGTTTTTAGATATTTAATATTTGTTACGTTTTAAAATTGCATTTTAATTTATTAAATAGAGCATAAAACTGAGCAAATCAAAGAAAAAGGAACCAAAAAAAGACATTCTTCTTCGAACGTCTCCCATTTTGCTGCCTTCTGCTACTATGTTGTTTTGGGTGAGCTGATCTTCAACAGTATTCAGCAGTCACTCAAGCGACAGGACTGGATGATGAAGGGTCCTGTCCATTGAATTACCACTTCTTCCTACGTTGTTAAATAATTTTAGTTTTGTAGTCAAGAAGTAAAATTCATTTATATAACTTCAGAATTTTTTCTATTGTTTTTGTTACATAGAGGTCACCACTTATCAAGGCCCAGAAGCCACTTGGGGATAAGGGTTATTGCGTGTACAGTAATCAATAAAATAGTATTATAGTAATCATTTGTATTGGAGATTTGATAGAGTGTCTTACTTAAGAGGGTGGTCTGTCAGGAATTTGTTTATGCTGGGCTTGAAGATTTTCTGTAAAATTGTAAATGAACCAAATAATGTATGAGAATATAATTGTTCATTAGCACAAGAATATTACATTTGAAAATGAAGAGGTACATAGTTCACATAGAGTTTTTATGTAGCTTGTTATACATAATGAAAAATAATTGAGATATACGTTACAATATTATTTTGTTAACAGTATGTGTTTTCATGTAATACAAATTCAAAGAAATATGATTTCTCTCCAGTATGTGTTTGCATATATCGCTACATATAGTATTTGGTTTATGTGTTCGAATGCATCGCCATGTATGATTTTATTGCAAAAGAGCCTCATACATCACAAGAATAGAGATTCTCTCCAGTATGTGTCCGCCTATATTGCAATCTTTAAAATAAAAGTCACATACTTAACAAGAATGTGTTTTCTCCTTCTTTTGTTTTATTTTACTTCAGTCGAAGTTCTTAGAAATCAAGGGGCCCACATCCTGGGGCTAACACTTGAAGTCTGCTTCTCTCTTTTTTCATTTTTCTTATCATTTTGTTTAAGCCAGGGATGGGGCATCCTACCAGATGCCAAACATACACCTGCTATTTTAGACACTCCAACCAAGAGATCTTTTTAAGATTCTAACCGTCCCTTTAAGTGCAATTGTTTGAATCTCCTTTGCACTTGGTTTACCTGGTATATTTGTAAGATAGTTTGTAAAATTCTTTTTCATAAGTCCGGTTGCTTCTATAATTACTGGAATGATAGAGATCTTCTTAAGGTTCCAGTTTCTTTTCATGTCATACATAAGACCCTGGTATTTAGTAATCTTTTCCCTCTCAGCTCTGTTTAACCCAGCATCATTCGGGACACTAACTTCCACCAAGGTTGCTTCCTTCTCCTTCTTGTCCCATATTACAATGTCGGGTTTTATAGCTCTCACTATTTTTTCATTTTTCTTATCATTTTGTTTAAGCCAGGGATGGGGCATCCTACCAGATGCCAAACATACACCTGCTATTTTAGACACTCTAACCGAGAGATCTTTTTAAGATTCTAACCGTCCCTTTAAGTGCAATTGTTTGAATCTCCTTTGCACTTGATTTATCTGCTCAGTATGTTTTCGCATATGTTTAACCACATTTTCCTTCTGAGTAAAGGAAGAGTCACATACTTCCCAAGATTATGGTTTCTCTTTTTTTTTAATTTTCGTTCTGTGAAGATTGTAATGCGGGGTCAGCCATACCAGTTGCCAACATTGCTTTTTATTGAAACCAACCGAGAGCTGTTTTTAATATCCCCGCTGTTTCCTTGAGTGGAATTTTCTGGAACACTTTTGAACTTGGTTCACTAGGAATATTAGTAATGTAGGACTAACGGCTCTTGTTCATAAGCCCTTAAGATTCCAGTTTCTTTTTATATCATACATAAGACCTTAGTATTTGGTCTGTTTCTCTCTTTTAGCTCTGTTCAGATCGCCATCATTAGGGCCACTCACTTGAACGAACTTTGCAACTCTTTCTGACTTATTTCATATAACTATGTCCGGTTTCAAGGCAGCATTTTCAAGGTAGGTAGCTGTATGGATTACATGATCGTAATGTATGGTATATAAGTAATTTCCAACTGTTCTTTCAGGTTGATGGTCCCAGGACATTCTGCTACACCGGATGTTTAATTTTGTTACAGATGGTTTTAATGGAGGTACTTACATACCCCATCATGTCTCGCTGTATGTTAGCCTTCCTCTAAAAGAACGTTGCAACTTGATATCAGATGAGTCAGACTTTCTAATTCTGTATGGCAGAACCTGCATTTGTTGTCATTACTGATAACTGCGATCTTGAGAAAACTTAAAATTTTTTAGCATTTTTAAGCTGTAAGCAGCAAACAAGTCCATCTATTGCTTCTCTGTAGTGGAATAATATGAATATATAAATGGCTTAAATAATTAAATAATTCGTGCAAAAGAGGAACAAGAAATTTATTTTAAAGACAAAAAACAAATTTACACAAAATAAATGTACGAAGTATTTTGCGCCTGAATTATTGAAAGCGTAATTTACGAATAGTGTCGAAGGAAAATTCGACATTATTATTATTTAGTTCGTGCATCGTTGAACTTTGAAATTTGTTTGTTTTTTTCTTTAGCATTGCATACATAATTCCATAGCGAAGATGGTAAACTGAGCCTTTTGACTTAGATGTTATTGAGATTGTTTTGTCATTATGGATTCCCCTACAGTAAATTTACTCATAAAAAGACGTGACCTTTTGAAGAGTGATGTGGGGACTATAGTAGAATTTATTAAAAATTCTACTGATATTTCTAAAAAGGGATTTACCTTACAAAAAGAAAAAAATTAATGAAATTTTTGCTACTATTAATGTTCTCAATGAACAAATAATTAATAGATATTTCGAGTCCGGAATGGACGACGATTTTATACTTGATCAAAATAAGGATGAAACCTTATTTCAGGCCAACATAGCCGCCTTCATAGGTAATATGTTGGAAAAATTTGAGATTACTTGATTCTCATTATAATGTGGCACCTAAATTAAAATGCCCCATTTTCGACCCAAAAGTCCTAGCTAGAGATAAACTAGCTTATTTGAAATTTTTAAAAGAGTTTACTAATTGTATAATTAGTATTAAAAATAAAACTCTGAAATTGATTTTATTACCAAATCATTTGCATGGCTATGCCCAAAAAATTATTAGTCACTTATCTGTTTCGGATGCAAATTATGATATTGCATTGGAAATATTGAACAAAGAATTTTTGGATCAAGTAAAGAATAGATACCCTGTAGCAGACGACGCCGCCTGGCGGTGACAAGCGCACATTTCAACTAACACCGGTGATTCGACCTTGACATTGGCACACGCACATAGCGTCGGTTGTTTGTAAACAAGTCAAATAGCAAACATGCTCGAATATTCGCCAGCAATTTTTTTATATATATATTTACAAAACTTTTGAAGATTTAAAAGAAGAAATATATATCTACAAAACATTTTTTTAAAGTAAGTAACAAAACGAACGTATTTAAATAAAATATATTTAAATAAATGGATGTCTTCTGTTTCGAATTTTTGCGACCAAATCTTTAAATCTCGATTGTTTATACTTGTGATTTTATTATGCATAAAAATTGTCTCGGCCTAGAAGGATTTCTCCTTCACTGACCACCGACATACATCGCAATTTAAATAAATATTGAGTTGTATTATAATAATAAATAATAATGAACCTTTTTTTTTTAATAAGTTTTATTCAAACAGTTTTTATTGAACTTAATGGACTATTTATTTATTTATTTATTAACTTTTTTTATTCTTTTTTATCAAACAAAAATAGAACTTTTATAATGAAATCTATATTATGGACTCTTTTTCAAACATCGAAATTTTAAAATTAAAGTTTATATATATATATATATATATATATATATATATATATATATATATATATATATATATATATAAAGACGAGGTGTTTTTTTCTTTTCGAGATATTTTTTTTCACCATTTATCATTTTGAAATTTTATTCAACAATGAAATAAAAAACTTTTCGTTAAATATATTTTTAAAAAATTATTATAAAATATCTATAAAGTCTATTTTTTATGCATGTAAAAGTTTGTTGAAAGTTCAAATAAAGTTTATAATAATTTAATTGAAAAAAAAACACCTCGTCTTTTTTTCATATATATATATATATATAAAACTAACTTTAATTTGAAAATTTCGATGTTTGAAAAACAGTCCATAATATATATGTCATTATAAAAGTTCTATTTTTGCTTGATAAAAAGAATAAAATAGTTATTAAAAAGTCCTGTAAATATATTAAAAACGCACTCAGAAAGACGCCAATTTATTTAAATATCTTTTATTTAAATAAAAATATTGCTCGTGAATATTCGTCAAAATTTAATATTTAAAAATATTATTTTAAAAATATATTAATTGTCACTGAAGTTAATTTTTAAAGAATAATTAAATAAATATTGAATTGTCTTAAAAAACGCACACAGAACCCCCCCCCGCAAAAAAAAAAACATGGTACATTAAAATCAATCTTGGTCGAAAATCCCGCAAGAGAAGACACCCATCAATCTTGGTCGCAAAAATCCGAAACAGAAAGACACCCATTTATTTAAATATCTTTTATTTAAATACGTTCATTTTATTACTTACTTAAAAAAAAAAAATGTTTTGTAAATATATTTTTTTCTTTTAAATCTTCAAAAGTTTTGTAAATATATTTAAAAAAATTGCTGGCGAATATTCGAGCATGTTTATTTGACGTGTTCACAAACAACCGACGCTATGTGCGTGTGCCAATGTCAAGGTCGAATCACCGCTGTTAGTTGAAATGTGCGCTTGTCACCGCCAGACGGCGTCTTCTGCTACAGGGTATCTATTCTTTACTTGATCCGAATTTTTAGATAAAGAATACATTATTAATAGTTTATTCAAATCTATCTCCGAGACGAAACTGATTAATGACTATGATATCAGCTCGGTTAAAATATTTATTACAGAGATTAAATCTCAAATTTATGAATTACGAAATTCTTTCCAATTAGATTTTTTGATAGAAAACACCCCAGGGAACAAATTGATTAGTTACATTATTTTTAACAAACTCCCTACTATTTTGAAAAGAGAATTAATTAGAATAGTTGGGAATAATTATCCTTCCCTTAACAACATATTTGATAATTATACCGAAATTATCAGGACTTTAGAAATAGTTAGACTTCCCCATAAGACTTCTTCAGAAACGAATAGATCGATCTCCGAAAAGATTTCCCTTTAAAAATGCTTCCTCGGTTAACGCGCCTCTTAGAAATCATTCTATATGTAAAACAAATGTTCCAGATAAATCACAGGATAAGATTTCTACTCTGAAGAATTTCTATGCTAAATCTTCTGGTACATACTTTAAATGTAATTTTTGCAAGACTGATAGTCATGCAGGTTTCCTTTGTAAAGTGTATCCTACTTTGCAGGACAGATTGTCTCAATGCACTGTCCTCAAGTTGTGTAAAAAATGTTCAAGTCCTAATCATTTCAGCGAGTAAAAGTCTAAAGGAAATCAAAATTTATTTAGGTCTTGTTGGACGTGTGGTAAAAGGGATCATGCAGGTTTTTTGTGTCCCAATTTAGATCTAGCCTCCGTAAACTCTAATCCTTGCTTGCAGAAGGCCAATTTATTTTGCCCCTGCTGGAAATATCAGCTACTAAGAATAATATTAAATTAAATTTTAATTGTTTGATTGACACTGGTAGCCAGCGTTCGTATCTGTCCAGCGAGATGTGTAGAATGTTTAAATTCGAACATGATTATTCGAATAGTAAGGATTTTTTGATTAAAACCTTTTCGGGTTCTTCTCAAAAACGTTTGGATAACATGAATTTGTTTGTCAAATATTCCGAAAGTGAAATTGAAGTTCCTTTCCTTGTCGATAATGATTTAGATTTGGATTTCCATTTGCCGGGTTTGAGGGATTGTTTTGACAGTTTGACTAGAAATGGGCATACATTATCCATTAATATTCCAGACATTCTCAATGATACTGTGAAGGTACATGGGTTGTTGGGAGTTGATGCACTAAAAGTGTTGGGACTTGTGGAATTAGTAGAATTTATGGTGAGGAATGCCTTAAGGTTGTCAGAGGGACTAGTTCCTTTTGGTAGTATCTCAAATTTCAGGTTAGATTATGTCTCCGCGGCTAATGAAGCTTGTGGTTGTAATTATAGCCAAATAATTTCCAGCTATTCGGAGTGTCCTTTGACTTATGTATACTATGTTTTGGAAACCAAGTCAAATTTTTTTGATCCCTTCGAAAGTTTTGTTGAATCTTCAGTTGATAGAAAGTTGGAGAGAATGTTCAGCCTGGAAGAGTTTGGAATTTCAGAAGATTCAGTCAGCAATTTTGATGCTAATAAGCTGAAGGACTTTCGGAACTCCATAAATTATCAGGATGGGAGTTACTATGTGGACTTACCATGGGATGAGAATAAGTTGGCATCTGTTTCTTCTAATTATAGAGTAGCCCTCAATGTACTTAATAGAGTAGTTGACAGATTGAGTAAACAGAACTTATACAGAGAATATGTCAATGTATTTTTAGAACAAGAAGTGGAGGGGATAATTGAGAGAGTGAATGTCAGACCAGAAAATTTTCATGAATTTACATGGATCCCTCACAGGCCAGTCATAAAAGAAGATAATCAGAGTACAACTAAGATAAGGCCAGTGTTTAATTGTTCTTTGCGAATGGGTGGACATCCTCCTATTAATGATTGTGTTTACCCCGGGGTAAATTTGTTCACAGACATGTTCGATCTTCTTTTGAAGTTTAGGACAGATCACCATGTTTTATTGGCTGATGTGCGCAAGGCTTTTTTAATGATTAAGTTGAAGACCGAGAAAGACCAGAATCGATTTTGTTTCTTTCTCAAGCTCGATGACAAAATTGTATGTTTCCGTTACAAGACACTTATTTTTGGTTTTGTGGCAAGCCCGTTTATCCTTAGTTTTATAATTAAGCATTATGTAGAGAAATATCCGGATGCCCCATCGAAAGAAATGCTGCTCAATAATTTTTATGTGGACAACCTCATTAAAACTCATAATTCCCCGGAAACCTTCTTGAATTTATATAATGATGCCAGGCAGGTTATGTCAGAAGGGAATTTTCACCTGAGATCATGTAATTCTAACAGTGAAATATTGAAATCTAGGATGAAAAAAGATGCTTGCTATTTTACCCATGATTCCCCTTATGAGAAAGTATTGGGTTATTTATATAACACCACAGAAGATCATCTGCACCTTTCACTCGATTGGGAGGAAAAGGCTGCAAATACTAAAAGAGGAATATTGTCGCAAAATTCTAGTGTTTATGATCCCTTGTCTCTTTGCCAGCCTGTTACTATCAAAGGGAGATTACTCCTCAGTCTTTTGTGGAAAAACAAAGTGCATTGGGATCAACCCTTGTCCATTTATGTCCAGGATGCTTGGCGCAGGATATTTAAGGAGATGCTCTCTTTGAACACTTTGGGGTTTCCCAGATTCGTAATGGATACGACTATTAATTTAGATTTAATTATATTTTGTGATGCCTCACTTACTGTTTATGTTTTCCAAGGGGAGCAGCTAATTTATTATTTGCCAAAGCCAAGGTGGCTTCCTCAAATAAGAGAACTTTACTTTCCTTGAAATTGATGTCTGTGTTTTTAGCCTTCAAATGTATTCCCAAGTTATTGAAAATTCTTCCCTCTGTGTTAATAAAGCGAATCATTTTAGCAGTTGATGCTCAAGTAGTTCTATCTTGGGTGTTGTCCGAGGATATAAATACAAAAAATATATTTATCAGAAAAAGGCTGAAGGATATTCATGAATCCATGAATCAATTGAGGGGGTCAAGGTTTTGAACTCCTATTTAAATATGTACATTCAGCTGAAAACCCGGCTGATTTGATAACAAGAGGTGTTTCCATTCGGAAATTTCGGACGGTATTACAGTTCTGGTTGCACGGACCACTGTGGTTGTCTGGCGAGAGCGTGCAATGGCCCTCCAGCGATTTGAAATGTCTTAGCACTGACAATCAAACAATGGTTTGGACGAATGCAACTTCAGAAAGGCCGAACATTTCTGAGGTGACTGCAGTATTGGATTTGGAAAGGTTTTCTTCTTTGTCTAAATTGTTAAGAGTTTTTGCCTTTGTTTTCAAGTTTGTTTATGCTTTAATAAGGAAAACTAATTTTGACCCTGTCGCAGCCGCCAAGACATATCTGGTTAGATGGATTCAATCTTCCTTTCTCTCTAAGGGAAGTTTTTCTTGTTAAACCCCTCCTCAACTGATATTCCTTTTCTTGTTTCTAATTTGAATCTTTTTTTGGATAGTCAAGGATTAATTAGATCTAGAGGTAGAATTGAGAAATCTGATGTTTATCCGTTTGAAGTGGTTTGTCCGATCTTATTACCACGATGCTGTCATTTCACTGATTTAGTAATGATGGATGCTCATGTGAAGTGCAAACATTTGGGTATCGCTGCCACCCTCCAGAAACTACGCTAGTCTGGTTTTTGGATTAATAGGTCCAGACAGGTAGTTAAATCTTTTATTTCCTCATGTTATTTATGTAAAAAATATAATTCTATGTTATTTAATTATCCTAACGTTACTAACTTACTCAAACATAGAATAAATTTTGTTAGACCTTTCCTGGATATATATATATATATATATATATATATATATATATATATACATGTATGTTTATATGTGGGAATGATTGGGTCTATATATATATATACATATATATATACATATATATATGTCCTTATGTTTGTTTATATATAAGCTTTATTGTGCGCGTGTATGAATGTATGTGCTCATGGGTCGTGTGTATATACATGAATGTATATATATATATATATATACGTATATATACATATATATATACATATATATTGCACATGTATGTGTTTGCGTACATCAGGATGTTAATGTCCGTATATATGTGTGTATAGATTTTACTGACCATTTGTGGGTAGAAGAACAAGACACAATGAAGAAAATGTATATTTTGATATTTACATGTTTCAATGTGAGAGCAATCCATACGGAGTTGGTTAACGATATGTCTACCCATGCCGTGATTCTTGCCTTTGTGAGATTCTTTAATTTATACGGCATTCCTACCCATATTTATTCTGACAATGCTCGCTCATTTATATCTAGTGGTAATATGATTAAAGAAGTATTTGTGTCTGATGAATTTGAGGGAAAATTCAGTTCTTATAACATTAAGCATCTTACCATTCCAATGTATTCAGCTTGGTTTGGAAGTGTATAGGAACGTCTTATTAAGACAGTAAAATATTGTTTGTATAAATTGGTGGGAACGAAAAATTACATTATTTTGAGTTGCTTACTATATTATCTGATGTTCAGAATTCTGTAAATTCACGCCCCCTTACATATAGATGTTCTGGAGATTCTAGTTGGGATATCATTTCTCCTGATGATTTCATTTATCCTCATTATAAAAGTTCTGTATTTTTAAATGCTGACAATATTTTTTTTGAAAATGAATTACCTCAAAGATCTGATATAATAGATATTTTGGAAAAAAGACATTCCTTACTTAAGAAATTCCACAACTTGTGGCATTAAGAATATTTACTTAGTATGAGAGAACAATCTCGTGTCCTTTACCAAATTGACTTTAAAAATATTATTAAAACGGATGATGTGGTGATTATCAAAAATCCAGCCAAGTCCAGACCTTATTGGCCATTAGGTAGAGTTGTCGAGGTTATAGTTGGCAGCGACAATTGTGTGAGGTCTGCCTATATTAAGAAACCTGATGGCAATATTCAGTTACATTCTCTCAAACATTTGTTTCCTTTGGAGCTGTCGATAACTCATTCTCACAAAATAGAAACTCCCCCTGAGGAAATTACGGAAGTAGACAGTGATAATGCAACTGCTACCAGCAGTTCTACTACGAAATTTAATACTAGACCTAAAGGAAAAATATCAAGAATTTGTAAATCCAAAGATGACTATCTTCGGTATTGATATAGGGTGTATTTTGTATTGCCATAACAAAAATGGTCAATTCTAAAATTTTGAAGAAATTTAATAAGAGAAATTTTATTCTTTTTCCTTTCTTTTTTTTACAGGAGATTTTGAGAATTTTATTTTTGAATAAAAAATACATAAGTAAAACAGAAAGGCTCAGTAAAAACGAAAAAAATTGTAAAATTTATTGTTAAACGGATTTAAGATTTTTTCCAATATTTGTGAATTTGAGCGGTTTATTTGAATTACGCAGACGACCTTTTTAAGCTTTCTCATTGACTGTTTTGTGTCACGTGATGTAAACAAAAGAAAAACAGAGTTTTCGTTTTAAGCTAAATCAACAAATTTTATAAGATTGAAAAATATTTCTGAACTGATCGGTTTAGATATTTTTCTGCTCTCCGGAGAAAATATCGATACCTTTTTAAAATGTTTTCTTCGTTAAAATCTTTCTAGAAATGTAGAAAATGGCCAAGACAAATTGTTCTCAAATAATTGATTGAATTTCAAATCTAGCATTCTCTGAAAAAAAATTAAATATTTTGACAGAGTCAAAATATTAAGAATTTGTTTTAAAATCTTCTTGAATGCATTGGTCCAAAATCCGCATCATTTTCCAGTGTGTTTTTTCATATGTCGCAACATATATTGTTTAACTGCAAAAGAAGTACCACACACTTCACAAGAGTAAGGTTTTTCTCCAGTATGCATTCGGAAATGTTGCACCATATGGTGCTTCCTGGTAAATGAAGAGCCACATATCTCACAAGAATGTGGTCGCTCTCCAGTATGTGTTCGCACATGCAGCAATAACCTAGATTTTTGTGTAAATGAGAATCCACATATTTCACAAGAATATGGTTTCTCTCCAGTATGTTGTCTTATATGTTGTATCATATCTTGTTTACTTGTAAAAGAGGAGCGACATATTTCACAAGAATATGGTTTCTCTCCAGTATGTGTTTGCATATGTTTTAACATATATGCCTTCTTTGTAAAAGAAGAGCCACATATTTTACAAGAATGTGGTTTCTCTCCAGTATGTGATTGCATATGTGTCACCATGACATGTTTTCTTGTGAAAGAAGAGCCACATACTTCACAATAATATTGCTTCTCTCCAGTATGTATTCGCATATGCCTTACTATGTCTGATTTACATGCAAAAGAAGAGCCACATACTTCACAAGAATATGGTTTTTCTCCAGTATGTGTTCGCATATGTTTCAACATAGTGTCTTTCCGTGTAAAACAACAACCACATACTGCACATGAATATGGTTTTTCTCCAGTATGTATTCGCATATGTGTCAACATATGTGACTTCTGTGTAAAACAAGAGCCACATATTACGCAAGAATATGGTTTCTCTCCAGTATGTGTTCGCATATGTCGCAACATAGTTTCCTTCCGTGTAAAAGAAGAGCCACATATTTCACAGGAGCATTGTTTCTCTCCAGTATGTATTAGCATATGTGTAACCATTCCTGATTTTCTTGCAAAAGAGGAGCCACATACTTCACAAGAATATGGTTTTTCTCCAGTATGTATTTGCATATGTGTAATCATATTTGATTTATTTGCAAAAGAGGAGCCACACACTACACAAGAATATGGCTTCTCTCCAGTATGTATTCGCCTATGTTTTACCATGTCTGATTTATTTGTGAAAGAATAGCCACAGACAACACAAGAATATGGCTTCTCTCCAGTATGTATTCGCATATGTTGCAACATATGTGCCTTCTGTGTAAAACAAGAGCCGCATACTATACAAGAATATGGTTTCTCTCCAGTATGTGTTCGCATATGTTGCACCATATGGTCTTTCAGTGTAAAATAAGAGCCACATACTTTACAAGAATATGGTTTCTCTCCAGTATGTGTTTGCATGTTGCAGCATACGTTGCTTCTCTATATTTTACTTCAGTGTGCATTTGCATGTGCTGGAACATATGTGATTTCCATATAAAAGACAAACTGCATATACTTCAAGAGTATAATTTCATTTCGGCTTAGTATGACGGTTATATTTCAGTTTATGTAACTCAATAAACATAATAAAAAATAAACAATAAGTAGTATTTTTTAAATATTTTGCATGCCTCATATTTTGTATTCCTTAAATGGTACATAACTGTATTAGTCATATGCACACGTGTAAAGACTACTCATATTAACTTTTACTAATGCAAGTCATTTGCACCCATAACTACATAAATCATATAAAGTTAAAAAAAGTATTCAATCTAGGTTGTGATAGAATGAGATTATGAATAGTAGGAATACTTTCTAGTAAACATGAAATTGTTTTTTTTTATTTTATTTTATCAGAAAATGTTCACATTTCTCTCATTTCCGGCTTTTAACTTTAATCCATTGTCACTTGTTTTCTTGTGTTGTTTACTTGATATTCTGCAAAATTAAAAACAAAAGATACATTTCAAGAAAATATATTAATTTTATGTTTTTGCAAATAGAATTATTTTATGACGTTAAGGTACAAAAACAATTATTCATAAAAGATAAATTAGAAATAAGTTTCACTATAGTATGTTAAAAGCAAACATTGGAATTATCATAATCAATTTTAATAAAAAGTCCCTGAATCCAATATCGTTTAATTTAAAAATTGGATGAGAATATTTTTCCGATATTTGTCTATTAATTAAATAAATGAATACACATTTTGTATTAATAATCTATATAATCATAAAACTCAGATCAGCATGTTTGCTTGGCCGTTTAAACTGTCCATATGATTCTGACTTCCACCTACGCCAGATATTAAAACAAGGTCAATAATGTTTTGCTTTAACTTATTTAATGTGTTTTCCTTACAAATAAATGTAATTTAATCCTGTTGACTTAAAAAAAAATGATTTCAATATGAATATAAATATGGTCCTATGTAAGCATTCAGAGTTTTATTTTTCACTTAATAAATGTTTCCTCAAGAAAAAAATCAACAATATAATCTCAAAATCAGTTTTGATTTTGAACATGTTTCATCTTACCTTTTATGGGCAAATGGGTATACTAGTACTATTTAAAAAGCAACGCAGGTAGTTAAATGCAAAAAACACCTTAAAGGTTGTAAATTAATTAATATTAAATAATGAAATGGGGGTACACAAAGCTTTCTAAAAGGGAAAAGTCGCAAAAAAGGAAACAAAATTATATTAATGGCGGGGAGATTGGGTGAAAGAATCAATGTCAACTCAGGGCTGTAACTCGGTTCTGAAAATGCGGGATCGATTTACTTGAATGCTGTATGTAAAACTGGACCCACCTCCAAATATCTAAATATTGATTCTTTTTTAATTTATTTTATAATCTGGTCGCTTAGTCTTTAATAATTAGCAGAAATAGTTGATAAGAAATGAAAAGGAAAACATTTTAAATGTGGTGCCAATTGTTCAGGTGCACCTACATATTTTTAAAAAAATATTTTCTGTACACAAGTTGTGTTTGATTCGAACTAGAACTTGATTTTTAAAAAAGTACATTTTTCGTGTCCACAATTTTTTTTATCACGATTATTTTAATTTGTATTAATTATTGCAAGTTGGAATAATTTTCAGACCAAAATCAAAAGCAAAGCAAATGCTTTTCTAATGCAAAAATACCTGATCACTTTACATATTAAAAAATATTTACGTCTTTTACGACTAATCAAATGTAGTTTACCGCCTAAAAGACAAAAATCTAGATTTTGCTTCAACGGTCGATAAAGATAATATCAAGAGGGGATTTTTTCCAAATAATTAAATTTTAACATGTCAGCATAAAGGATCACATTCCTATATAAATTTCATGTGAATGTAGACCCCACTTCTTGGCGACGTAGCGAGACATGTAATCGTTAGCATATTTTAAAGTTTGGGAGTGGAGCTGGGGGCAGAAGTGGGAACAGGTTTCTGAAATGTTTTTGACTCCTGATGGAGGGTATGAGACCAATGATTTCGATGATCGTTTTTATAACCACAAGTCATGGTGATCAATTAATGAAAAGCTTCTAAAGTTACTATAAAAATTGTCGAATTTTGGATAGAATCAGTTCGCCACCATCTTTGTTACTGGCAATTATACTCAGGATCTGATCAGAACTACACTACTTCTATGGCCGCCATCTTTGTTACTGGCAATTACACTCAGGATCTGACCTACACTGCTTCTATGCCACCATCTTTGTTACTGGCAATTACACTCAGGATCTGACCTACACTGCTTCTACGCCACCATCTTTGTTACTGGCAATTACACTCAGGATCTGACCTACACTGCTTCTACGCCACCATCTTTGTTACTGGCAATTACACTCAGGATCTGACCTACACTGCTTCTACGCCACCATCTTTGTTACTGGCAATTACACTCAGGATCGTACTACACTCTGTTCAACATAATGTCTCAACACTAAACAGTAGGGTAAAGTCATACATAGAACCACTTCAAAACGTATGTTACGGGGACTTTTAATTATTTTTAAGGTTTGCTTTGAAAATGTTTCATCATTAAATATTAATTATTATTTCCTGGTATTTTAAGGTATTTAACACACAAAAAAACTAGGGTGGACCTGTATAATTCACACTCCTTCTTTGTATTTTGTGTGAAAATGTTTCATCATTAAATATTAATTATTATTTCCTGGTATTTTAAGGTATTTAACACACAAAAAAACTAGGGTGGACCTGTATAATTCACAATCCCTCTTTTATTTTTTTATTCGTTTCATTCATTTTTATATAAAGGATTTTTGATTTAATCTAAAGGCAATGATGTAAAGACCTTTATTATCCAATGTATTCTGTATTGTTTTTACTGATCACCATCTTTGTTTTCATGTGCGCATTCATTCAATTTTTTGTGTGTACATGGAAAACTGTCTATTGTTTTCACTCGTCCCTCTGTTTGTTCTTGCATGCATGTGAATTGATTTTTGCACTTTTATACATTAATTCTGTATACTCGCACTTATTATTATTATAATAATAATCTCGTGACATTTGCAACACATTGACAAATCCTTTCCAATGCATTCAATACATCTGTCAATTATTTACCATTGCTCTTAGTTCAACAAATAAACTGTCTATTGTTTTCACTCGTCGCTCTTATACAGTTATTTTGTATAATCACGATTCCATAGCAATCTATAAAATATACTGACTCAACAGGTCCCAGGTAGTTTAGTATTTAAACAAATTTTCCCAAAAACCCTCGATAAAATCAAAATATAATGTTTTTAATATAATTTACATATTTGATTTAGCTCATAAACGAAATAAATACTTTATAACATTTTAAAAGCACAAATACTTTATTGATGATCTTCAAAAAACTATTATAATAATTTCGTTACATTTACAAAATTGACTAATTTTTTCCAATGCATTCAATAAATCTGTCAATTATTTACCATTGGTCTTAGTTCAACAAATAAATATATATATAAATGTATATGTAAATATTTGAATACACATAAAATTGAAGAACATATTAAAATCACCAAAATTACCTCCACTAGTTTACATTACAGTAAATACAAAGGAAATGCATTCATCCCTTTAACATTTTATCAAATATTTATTTCTTAATTTATTACTTTTATTATATCAAATAAAGTTATTTTTCGTATGAATTTTATTTAAAATATTTATTAATTTATTATTTTTTTGTATCAAATAAAGTTATATTTTTAATAGGGATTTTATTTAAATCAAAATATTTATTAATTTACTATTTTTTTATTGTATCAAATAAAGATGTATTTTTATATGAATTTTATTTAAATCAAAATATTTATTAATTTATTATTTTTCATTGTATCAAATAAAGTTATATTTTTAATATGAATTTATTTAAATCAAAATATTTATTAATTTACTATTTTTTCATTGTATCAAATAAATTTATATTTTTAATATGAATTTTACTTAAATCAAAATATTTATTAATTTATTACTTTTTCATTGTATCAAATAAAGTTATATTTTTATATGAATATTATTTAAATCAAAATATTTATTAATTTATTACTTTTTCATTGTATAAAATAAAGTTATATTTTAATATGAATTTTATTTAAATCAAAATAGTTATTGATTAACTATTTTTATTGTATTAAATAAAGTTATATTTTTAATATAAATTTTATTTAAATCAAAATAGAATTAAAGTTTTTTTAAAGAGAAAAAAGATATACAAAATAAATCGAAATATGCAAGTTAGATTCTTATTAACGAAATCACATTTACTGAAAGTTTAAAAATGTAAGTAAAATAAAATAACGTCAGAAAAATGGCAATATCTAAAATTGAACAGAAAATTTTAAATATTTTATAAATGCATCGTCATTTTGTAACAAATGAATATTTTGGTATAGTATTTTTTTATATAAATTCTCACAAAAAACATGAGACAATATTTTAAATTTAATAACTAAGTTTTCTTATTAAAATGAGTTTTCATGTGAAAATATATTCTGTAACAAAGTCAGACTTTATTTTATTTCGAATAATAAAAATAACTAATAATACTCATGTGTTGAAAGTTATTCCCAGTATTTAGAAGTACAGATCCTAAATTACAAAGTCTATCAGTACGAGGACAAAAAAGAACTATTAGAGTAGAAAGCTGTTCAACGTCTCAACATTGAAGCAGTTGCATTTTACTGCTTGTCAGGTTATTCAGGAGTACATATGCTAAATGGGCACAAGGGCTATGAGTTCATCAGAGCACATTCATTTAACATATAAAATAGGCACAGAGATAAAATATTGCAACGATACGACAGATATTGGAGCTCGGTTGAGAGCAAGACTGTGCTGTTGGACCTTGTTAAAAGAGGGTAAGACTAGTAGTAGATACACCAACACAAGACATCATGGGAAAGTATTGTGGCATTCCCTCCAGGTTTTATGACTCCTGGCCATACATGGAAAATATAACTTTATTTGATACAATAAAAAATTAATAAATATTTTGATTTAAATAAAATTCATATAAAAAATACTTTAGTGCATGTGGAGAGATATTAGGCTTTCATTAGGTTGAGCAGTTTGAAAGCATGCCATCAACATGTATGACCTTCCAAATGGTTCCACAGTCTACAGAGTCAAGTGCAACAATGAAAAGGAAGCGGATAATAGTTTTTTACTTGTTGCTCCAGTGATTCTCACTGTTTGTTTTGGAGAGTGAAAATTTGGTCAATATATCTTAAGCCTTGGTTTTATATATCACAAATTGAAGATAAAAGATCAATAAATAATATATTCAAATTTAAAACAAAGAAAGAAGTGTTCTTTTAGAAATTTAGTTGTAAAGTCTGAAGTTTAAAACCTTTTTTTTTAAACCACGTTTTTTTATGAAACCTTGGTACTTGCTCCTTTAATTGTAAAATAAATTAGGGTATGAATTACATTTTTCGAGTCGTCATAAACTTGGAAAGAGAGGGGGTCGAATTATTCAATATTTTTCACACATTCGTAAGGTCAGTTTCTGACACACCTATTGATGCAGTAAAAGAAAATCAGATTTCGTGCCAAAAAGGTAACATAAAGCGTTTCAGGGGTGAGGGCATGTTTCTTGTGTGTAGTAATAGTTTGATTAGATATAATACGTGGTAGTTGTTTGTTCAATTATTTGACTTCATACCTGTAAAAGCTTTTTACATTCACCACACATGGGATGCATGCATTTGAACAGACAAGTCAATGATGTCAGACTGGGGTAAGTTGAGCCAATGCTAATGGGGTAAGTTGTGCCACTGGCTCAACTTGCCCCATATGTCTTTTTACACATTTTCAAAAAGCAGATGAATATGCAACCACATCAGTAGGCCTGTTATAGAGTGAACTCAAAATAATAATAATAATAATAATAATAATAATAATGATAATAATAATATATGTTATAGAGTGAACTCAAAATAATAATAATAATAATAATAATAATAATAATAATAATAAATGTTATAGAGTGAATTCAAAATAATAATAATAATAATTATATATATGTTATAGAGTGAATTCAAAATAATAATAATAATAATAATTATATATATGTTATAGAGTGAATTCAAAATAATAATAATAATAATAATAATAATAATTATATATGTTATAGAGTGAATTCAAAATAATAATAATAATAATAATTATTATATATGTTATAGAGTGAATTCAAAATAATAATAATAATAATAATAATAATAATTATATATATGTTATAGAGTGAATTCAAAATAATAATAATAATAATAATAATAATAATAATATATATGTTATAGAGTGAATTAAAAATAATAATTATATATATGTTATAGAGTGAATTCAAAATAATAATAATAATAATAATATGTTATAGAGTGAATTCAAAATAATAATAATAATAATAATAATATGTTATAGAGTGAATTCAAAATAATAATAATAATATGTTATAGAGTGAATTCAAAATAATAATAAAAATAATAATAATAATATGTTATAGAGTGAATTCAAAATAATAATAAAAATAATAATAATAATAATATGTTATAGAGTGAATTCAAAATAATAATAATAATAATAATAATAATAATAATAATATGTTATAGAGTGAATTCAAAATAATAATAATAATAATATATATATTATAGAGTGAATTCAAAATAATAATAATAATAATAATAATAATAATAATATGTTATAGAGTGAATTCAAAATAACAATAATAATAATATATATATTATAGAGTGAATTCAAAATAATAATAATAATAATATATATGTTATAGAGTGAATTCAAAATAATAATAATAATAATAATAATATATATGTTATAGAGTGAATTCAAAATGCATGTTGTGTAAGTTACATGCTCTACTTACATGAGAATTAGATCTATGGCTTACCTGGTAAATGTTTAAGATTTGTAAGTCGTGCTTGGCTAGGAATTTGCATGCTGTGCTGTACAAGCGCTTTGTTATTCTAATAATAATAATAATAATAATAATTATTATTATTATTACTACTATTATTATTATTTTTAACATTATTATTATTATCATTATTATATTTGATAATTAAAATGATAATTATCGGATTTATTGTGTTAACTTCATTTTTCTTTTTTTGTGTGTTTCACAGAAAAAAAAGCCCACCAGACATGCGCAACTTCATGCGAAAGACAAATCGTGGACAAACTCCTTTAGATTTTATGGAATGGGATGCTGCTGCTGTTACTGGGGGCAGAGTGTGAGGAGTGCTGCAAAGGATTGTAACATTGATCGAATGACATTCAAGTGGTACATGGACAAACAAGGCAGTCAACCAGCAGGACCTGCTTACAAACCTGTTTCCTTATGGCAATTGGTTTTTAGGCTTGAAATGGAAAAGGGATTTGGTTGCCCACGTGAAACAATTGTCAGACATGTTTCATGGTTTGTCATTGAGAAGATGTCGCACACTGACATATGCGTTTGCTAAAAAAAAATGTCTCAATATGCCACCAAGTTGGGATCGTGAGAAAAAAGCAGGACACGATTGGTTGTTAGGCTTCAATTATCAGGGGAGAAACACTTGGCAAGGCATGTTTTGAAGAGTTTGAAGAACATGATTTATCTTAACTAAGCATTTCTTTACTAGTGCAGTAGGGATTAGATCAGGTCCACAAACCTGTGAGTTATCTACGTTTGTTTTGATATCACATGCATAAGAAGGAGTGATTCTAAGATCAACAAATGTTGTTCTATTAGAAATTATTATTTAGGAGAGAATGGTTTGTGGGATTATATTTTCTTAACATGGTGGAAAACACAATTACATTTTTGATGATGATGTAGACAAACACGTCTTGATTTTAATTTTAAATAAACCATAATAAAAAGATGTTGAATGGGAATGAGAAAATCTGGGTCAAAACCCTTATTTTACATCATCTCATAATTTAGAGATTGCAATCAAACTCTTAAACAATCATTAAATTCAATTAATAAAATGTTTATGAGTTTTAATTTCAAAACAAATTTATTTCTTTATACATGAGTTTGAAATTACGTTTTATAAATAGAAAATTAGATTTCAATGAAAGAGGATGATTAGAGTTATCGCTCATTTTCAGCTAACCTGTTCTTTTCTACACATCGGCATGAGGTTTTTCTTTACAGTAACATAACATCAAACTGAATTCACTTCCTAAAAACTAAAATGAGTTTTAAATTCATATTTTTGCTTTTCTTTGCAAGTGCAAAGGACAGGAATATAGAATGATAACGGTTTCCAAGTAAAATAATATTTGGCAGGGATATGCGGTAGATGTGTGCTTGACGGCAATAAACTCACTCTACTAAAAACAAGTTTACAGTGGTTTCTACATGAATAAATAATGATTAGTGGAGTAACCATATGCTCTGCAGGAGATTTAATTCGCAATATCAGAAAAAGTTTACAGTGGTTTTCAAGTGAATAAATAACCCGTGTTCTTTAAAAAAAGAATGACGTTACAATGGTAGGAACCGATTAAGAAGAGTTTTCTAGTAAACGAATAATTAAGTACATTTAAGATAACTGTGGCTTATAAGGACTAAACTTATAAAAAGAGATTTATCACATGCATTTTTATTAAGTGTCAGTAAAAATTTTGTATTTGAAAAATAAAAGATTGGCTCATTCACTAAAAAGAAAAATATATTTTTACACGTGAAAAAGTTATAATGAAAAATATGGTGATAAAAAAACAAAGATTCTGGTAAGTAAATTGATATAAATTAATTGTAAGAATCTCTTAAAAATATTTTTCTCGAATTATTTATAAGAAAATAAGTAAATTATTGAGTTAGGCTAAAAAATAATAATTGTTCCTACTTTTTCACTAAAATTACATAATTATCAAAAAAAATTGAGAGATTATCAATAAAAAATCTTCAGTCAATTAGTAAACAAAGGAGCAGAACTCTACACAAGTTTATGCAGAACAATACAGAAGGTAATAGCTGTAATAATATTATATATATATATATATATATATATATATATATATATAATATTATAATAATAACATTAGCCAAAATTTTTCATTATAATTTTAGATAAAACTTCTGTAAGTGTCAGTAAAAGTTTTATATTTGAAAGAAAAAAGAAAAGCTCATTCTCTAAAAGAAAAAAAACATATTGGTGATTAAAAAAAAAAAAAAATTCAGGTAAATACTAGAAATAAATTTAAAAGTTTTTGACAAAATTTTACAGATGTTTTATTTAAAATTATAAGGAAAATATAGGTTTATAGACGTCATCAATAATTTCAGAGTATTACTGAATTTAAAACGAATACCAAATCAAATATGAATCTCAAGAGAAAAACAAAAACTTTTTAATTCATCAATTATTTTTTATTTTTTGAAAATATAATTCGATTAACAAATTATGATGTGCAAATCCTGTTTACTGCAGTACTGTTTATCCATATTTCTTTAAAATAATCATTAGTTCATTAGCAGAAATTATCAGATTTAAATAAAAATTGTTTTAGTGGTTTAAAAACTTATTTTTTTATTTAAAAATGTTTTTTCCATATCATTTATAAAAGAATCTAATAATTTATGCTCATAAAGCAAATATAAACCTTCCAAAAAATGTTATCATTAACATCACATGAACTATTTTTGAAAACTTTTACAGTTAAAGAGTCGGATTTTGTTGGTAAATTGGTTGTTAGAAGGGGTATACGTCAAAAAGGTACTTGCAAGGTTACAAACTATTTACTTGTTGAATTTTAGTAATTTTTAGTTGTAGGAATATTGACATTTTTCTCAGATATTTTCCTACCAAACTAATGTCGTCTGCTCATCCTGATGATTTGCTAAAAAGTTGCTCATTCACACATGTGTCTGCGACTCATCTCCTGTGGCAGATCATGTTGTTTTTTACTGTCAATGTCAGTATTATCACTTTTTTATCCACAATATACTTTAATAAATATTTTTTATAAACACTAACATCTTTTTTATTGTTGTGTGTGATGTTTTAAGCAGCACGTGATGTGAACGGGTGGATTTTAACTAAATCACTTTTCTTTTTTTATGTATTTATGGATCGTTATTGTTAGTGAACATTAATAACTAAACAACAAATTTGCAACGTTTTTAATATCAAAATCGTTTTCAAAAGACTTGCAAAGAAAATAAATATAAAAAATAAACAAAAATACTTGATTAGAAAGAATTCTATAATTAGGTAAATACAAAATAAATGGCAAATACCCTAAAATGTATAAAGCTCTCCCTTCAGTTAAAAATACACCAAAATTCTGGAAATCAACTGATTTTAATTAAATTCATGGTATTATCACAGAATATAATAGAACCCATTATTTTTTATTATAACCTTAATGAAAATGTATTATTTTATGTAAACAAAAATGTCTTAACTAATATTTTTCAGTTTTAAGTACCAAAAATCGAATGAATTTATTTTTCTTTTTATAAAAATAAAGCATCATAGATGTTAACAATAAAATTTTCAATATATACACATTTCAAAAACATAAAAAAAAACCCTAAGAGCTATGTTAATGAAATTAATATAAACCGAAAAAAATAATGTCTAACTAATGATACCGGGTGACCCAAAAAAACGGGCCCTGTGTACACTTTATGTGATATCTCGATTATTCATTCACTGATTGCCCTTATTTTACAGGGCATGGCAGAATCAACGACCGTGAGTACACCAAGACCCCAGTGGAAGCTGGGACAAAGAATACACTATGTTAAATTTTACTACAAGACAGGTTCGTTTAAGAAAACCCAGGACAGTTTCATGCATCAGTTTGAATGTGAAAAGGCTCCATTCAAAAGCAGAATTCAAAACTGGGTGGACCACTTCGAGAAGTATAAGACCGTGGAGAACCTCAACACTGCCAAAGAGAACCGTCCAAGCCACTCGGGATGTCCCAAGAAGCAAACAGCCAAGCTGGTCGAAAGAGTAAGAGAATCTCTCCAGCAGAGTCCGAAACGCTCTGTGCGTAAGCGAAGTTAGTCCCTCGGTATGTCCCGTGAGACTTGCAGGAGAGTGCTGGTGAACGATATCAGGGCTTAACCATACAGAATACAGATGCTGCAAACCCTTAAGCCTCAGACAAGAAGCAGAGGAGAGCTATGGCAGTCAAGATGCTCGAGAAGATCGAGGAGACACCAAGTTTCCTTAACCTCCTTTGGACCTCAGATGAAGCCAATTTCCATCTTGAAGGAAAGGCGAACTCCAAGATAAATGTCTTCTGGGGGTCCTCCAGACCCAATGAAGTAGCCACCAAGCCCCTCCACTCTCCTAAGTGTACAGTGTGGGCTGCAATCTCGGCCAGAGACATCATCGGACCAATCGTCATTGAAGAATCTGGTGCAGCAGTAACAGTCACCAAGGAGCGGTTTGTGGAGGTCCTCAAAACCTTCAAGAGTGAGCTCCAGACCATTTACCCGTTGCTCATAAGCAGGTTCTGGTTCCAGCAGGACAGAGCAAGTTCTCACACCTGAAACCTTTCCCGAGATTGGCTGAAAGAGAACTCTGGAGGTCAAGTGATCAGTCTCAAGACTGATTTTTAGTGGGCACTCAATAGCCCGGATCTAAGCCCCCCAGATGTTTTTCTTTGGGGCTATCTTAAGGCTAGAGTCTACGCAGGGAAACCCTGCACAGAACTCAAGGAAGCCATCAGGGAGCAGATGAGACCCATTACCAATTCAGTATGTAAGAACGTTATGGACAACTTCTGCTGTAGAATGGAGAAAAAAAAGGCTAAAGACCCTAGTGTTTTGATGTGATGTTTTGAATACAATAAACTAGTTATGACCAAAATTTCATTTCATTCGGACAAAACACTAACAAACGGGCCTAATTAGAGTTGAGGCCCGTTTTTTTTGGGGGGGGGGTCACCCTGTATTATCATTGAATCCACCATTGTTTATTCAATATTTACACCAAAAATGTAATAAAATAACAAAAAAACTATTTCCTGTTATTTTAATGGCGATAGTTTCCGCATTTTTTTTTAATATAAAAATGTTGAAAATAAAAATAAATTTAAAAAAGTGAGACCCCGTCTCGGGTTATTTAAAAAAATTATTTAAAAAATGCTATGAATTCTACTGATGATTAATTTTAAGAAGTTTGGGTGGACAGAATGACAAAAAAGTAAAATTTTATAACTTTTTTTAATTTTAAATTTTATAACTTTTTTTTTTAATCATTTTATTTCAAATCTGAACTATATTTAATCATCAATAAAGAAATTTGGTTACTAGCGCAGAAAGTGATCCGGACATAACTAATAACGTTATTATTTAAAAAGCCATTCTTAACATGGGGAGGGGAGGGTGTTTTGTACCTATTATATACTTCAACCTTACAATTGAATATTAAAAAAAAACATATCAGAAAACTTTAATTAAACTTGGAAATATGATTTAAAAATAGCACGGATCACTCTCTGCACTAGCACTGAAATTTGTTTTAGCTTAATTTTTAAAACTTATCTTTAATGAATAATAAAAATTTAAATAAATCAAATAATCTAATTGGTAAAACTGAATATTTGAACATTTTACAGACAAAATCTACGGAAAACATTGGTAAACAAACGTCATCAATAATTTTATACCAAGCAAAACATGAAATATTTTTTAGAGAAAAAAAAAATATTTACATTTATCCGTACTTTGGTTAAAATTAGCGCAATGTGTATTCATAAATTATTGTTAGCATTTTTTAATGGAATTTTTTGTTAAAAAAAAAAAAAATGGTGCTTAAGCAATAAAAAAAAAATAGGCCTAAAAAATTCAGACATAAACTAAAAAAATCATCAACCTCATTTAAGAAGCATTTTCTTTGTCCATACCTATCTATAATATTATCAATATTCGTTTATATGCAAACATTTCTATGTTAAAACCAAATTGAAACATAATCGTTCGGACGCGGCCCTGTTGTAAAAAATTTACAAGAACTTACTTTTTGTTTGACAGTCTGTAAAAAAAAGACCCCCCCCAAAAAAAAAACCCCAAAAAAACAATGAACTTCAACCATTATCAAAACCAAACAAAAACATTTCAAGTAATACTTACTTTCTGTTTGTAAATCTGCTTTCAACAAAGAAATGATTAAAAGGTTTGTTAACTAAAACGAGACGAGTTTGACGGATGGAGGTTGATATTTCAAATAACGACCGGAAAAGCAATTTCGCAGAAAATTAAAATTTTCATTTATTGTAATTTCAAGTCTTGTTTTTTTTTTTTTTTTTTTTTTTTTTTTCGTTTTTGTAAATAACAAATTTATTAAATAAAAAATAATATTTTTACATTGTTAAAACTGCATTAATATATATAATTAAAAAAAAAAAGATGAAAACTCCTAATTTTTACTGTAACAAAAATACAACGGCTTTCAATATGAGTGAGGATAAAAAAACGGTTTGATGTGAGTTTGGGTGAGAAGACGATTTATCCGAAAATCAAATTGAAAAATCAATGAATGAAAATTTATATATATATATATATATATATATATATATATATATATATATCAATTGTGTTTGAAAATCCAATATGAATAAGATGCGTATAGAAATTAAATGAACAAAACAATGAAATTAATGCGTTCGTTTTGCTATTATTTTAATTTAAGGTCCGTCGTCTATACGAAATATAACAAAATATTTTTTTGTAGACTTCGGTGTGCTAAAAACGAATCGGAAAACCGTTTCCGTCGCAATAAATATAGTTTTCATGATATGAAGAAATTACTTTTTCGAAAAGTAGGTGATCACTTTTCCATGAAAATTTAACTTAAAATGAGCACCCACTTTCTAACCACCTAATAGAAGGGGCATTTTTTGTGTGTTTATTGGCTAAAGAGTTTTGTGATTTCTTTTGCATGGTATGAACCCCTGAACTCTGGGACTATTTTCCATTTCACGCATGCGTGTCGACCATATGCGCGCGCTTGCGCGTACAAAACAACTACCCGTGATAATATATAGAATTGCATGGTTTAATATTTGTAAAACTACTTGTTTTTCGTCTAATTTTAATTTTTCGCCAACGCTACAGTACACTGTGACAAGGCAGTTTGGTACGCGAGTGCACATTTAACAGCCTTTTTTGTGCTCGAGCGTAACCTAAACAAAGGCTGGGTCGTGAAATAGAAAATAGTCCCAGAGTTAAGGGGTTAATACCATACAAACGGTAAATTTGCGACGGAAACGGTTACTATACGAATGTGAGATGAGGCATAAAACAAAATAAAACCGATTTTTCTTTATTTTTTTATTTCCTCGTGTTTTTATTGAAAGATTAAAACAGAAAAATAAATCGAAACAGCATTTTAGCCAATAAACACTAAAAAAAAACTGTCCCCTCTCTCAGGTGGCTAGAAAGTGGGTGCTCATTTTAAGTTAAATGCAGATGAACAACTGATCATCCACTTTTCGAAAAAGTAATTTCTTCATATCATGAAAACTGTTTTTTGTTTTTTGCGACGGAAATGGTTTGCAGTTTCGTTTTTAGGCCACTGAAATCTACCAAAACTTATATTGTTATATATACGAACATGAGACGGGCCTTAATGTAAAATTTTACCTTTTTTTTTTTTTAAATTTAAAACAGGAAGTTTTAAATGGGACAAAACGGAAGAGTACGTGACTCAAACCAGTGTCAGGTGAAATTCTCGCTTAGATGTAAAAATGTTTCGCTTACCAAACTGGACTTCCTCTTTTAATTTAAAAGAACAAGCATAAAATAATAGATGAATACTGTTGATTTTATTTATTTTTTCAAATAAAATACAATATTTTTAAATAGTTTGAATCTGTTTTAAGTACATAAAAATATATAACTTTATTAAATATTTACTGATTTTTTAAAATAGTTTTAGAAAGTACATTTTTTTTTATTATTGGCTCATAAGAAGCTTTCACACAGGCCATCAAAGATCTCTCCTTGAAATCAATCTGTGGTGTTCCCTGGAAACTGAGTGACAACAACTATCCCCAGATTTCCAATACTCTCCACCTCTTTCGATAATGTTTGCAAATAAATTTGCGTTATTGCAACAGCTGCTTACCATAGATTTCTCGCTGGCAGTTGCCGTTGGTCTCCACTGGAATTTGAGTGACAATAAGCCTCCCCAGGGTCCCAGTTCTCTTGGTACTTGTCCATCGGAAATCTGGTCAGCACTCTCACCTTGCTCTTCCCACATCCTCCTTGACCCTTCTCGACTTTTTGGCATCACTCTTTTTTGGGGGAGGGGGCATAGGAGAGGTTGAGTGAGGGGATAGAGAACTTGTAGATATTCAGCTTCAATGTTCTTGGTTCCATGTAACATTTCTTCATGTTTTGCCTCTGCAGAAGTTTGTCTGACTCACGCATGTGGTTCATGTATATCCGCATTCAAGAGTTTTCTTTAATATTTCAGCTGTTTTGATTATCATTATTTGTTGCATCTTTGCAAACATTCCTCTGATTCTAATTTCTCTCATTTTTTTTCAAAGTTTTTCAGAATTGTTCTTACTGCTCCTATTATTATACGTATTATCTATAGAATTCGACTTCAATCGTCACCAACGCTCACAATAATAACACAATGACTTCGTGACTGTAAACAAAGCTGTTCCTTCCTCTCACTCAAGCTTGCTTTTTAAGCAGTTTTTCATCCTGTCTCATTTGCATGTGTGCCCTCAGTTTTCTCGTGATCTCACGAGACTATAGTTTATAAAACACCAGGCGCCATCTTTTTTTCTTTTCCCACCCAACACTTCTCTGCGGCAAGTCCACCTCTCCTCCATCATGCCACCGCTCACATGCACATGATCTACACAATGTACAAATACGTGGACGCTTGCTACTCTGGTGAGTATTACACTCCCCCCCCCCCCCCGGATCTGATGATCACACAGAGTGCACAGCAGGGTTGGCCTCCTTGTCCGCTAACTTCTGTGAAGGGGCACATTCATACGTTCTGGTTCAGATTCAGATTCAGGTTTAGGTTTAGGTTCAGGTTCTTATTCAGATTCAGATTTTGGTTCCGTTTCTGGTTCTGGTTTCGGGTCTGGTTCTGATTCTGTTTCCGCCGCGTCAGATGAACTATAATCATCACTCTCTGGTCTGTTGATTTCGTTCATAAGTAGCTCATCACTTGAGGATTCATTGTTCTCCTCTGCAGATGTATGCTGCAGTCTGCATCTCAGAAGCTGGGCGAAGATCGCACACATGGCATGGGGTTCCATCAACTAGGACCGACTGTTGGCTGATCACCCCAGAGATTCGTCCTCGCTTGAATTTGGTGGTGCACCGGTTTCCAGGTGGTCTCACCCAAACTGGATCCCCTATCTCATATTTGCATATCTTTTTTGGTTGACTGGCTGTGCAGCGTCAATTCCCTTCAGTCTAACACGATAGGTGTATATGGCATTGGCCGGCGCTGTTCTAGGTGATGTCCTATCTTTTGGTGTGACGTTATACCAATACGTGGCCTCCGTAATATACATTACTTTCTGGCAGCAATTCTCTTAATGCTATGGTGGCTCCTCTCAGCCATGCCATTCCCTGATGGCACATGAGCGCATCGCAGCCATAGTCGGACGCCCCATTTATCTAACAGCTGCCAAACTTGTTAGCTGTAAAAAACAGCATCGTTATCCGTCAAGATCTCTTCCGGTGCACCCCGCTCAAGAGAGATGGATGACAAGATGCGAATAAGACTTGCCGAGTCCTATCTTATCATTTGTCACCAAACCGCAAAACGCGTGGGTCCACCATCGATAAGAGTTAGAAAGGGTTTACCACTATAATGGGTAATGTCCATTGCCACCTGCTGCCACACCTTCTTGACGTCCAATCGTCCTTTTCGCCATTGCTCTGGTGCAGGAACAATACACTGACACGCCTCACAGTGCCTAACAATCTGCCTGACCTCTGCCTTTGTCACTGTTGGTTCCACACGCCTCACAAAATACACTATTTACTTGACACCTGGATGTCCGCTTTGTGCATGAATCTTTTGTATTTGACATAATCTAATCGCGACAATTGCAACTGCGCAAGATCGAGCAGTGTGTTCCACACCAATCTTCACGGCTCCATACCATCTGTGAGGTACACGGGTTAGTTGGTCGACACGATTACAATGTGATATTACCAGCGTTACCCCCACTGATAGTCCATACTCAGAGACCAGACTCTTCAGCATATCTAGCCTTCGTCAGATCAACATCTCGCTGGCTGTAATGCGGATTCTTGTCCGTCCTGAAAGCGTGTCAGACACCCAGTGGTAGATATAGAGAAAATCCGTGTACAGGTGTAGTTTCTTCGATTGCCATTGCAGTGCGAGATTTATTCCCTTTACAACAACGTCCAGCTCTGCTAAGTTGATGTGCTGAGCATCATTCACATCTCGTAGCCAACATCCGTCTTCAAACACATTCCCCCTTGCTCTAATGCGACTCCCAATGCCAATGAACTAGCGTCGACCCACACATTTACGTAGTCTGCATCAACACACTATTTTCCACGGGCAGTGTCCTCCTTTTTGACTCTCTCCAAGGTCTCAGCTACCATCAGAGTTAGAAGAGCATCGTCAGGCACATCGTCTCAACCTGTGGTTACCAAATTTTCTCTGCGTTTGATGACACCCACAGCTACACGGAGCCAGCCACAGATTGATAAGTGTCCAACATGTTTTCCACACCAGGAAAAAACGGTCCGCCTCGTAACAACGTCAGAAATACCTGGAATCCCATTGCCACGCCTCCATTGTAGGGTGCCGTCTTCCTCACAGAAGTCTAATCCCAATACATGTGCTCCATCCCTCAGACGTTTAGGATTCTTGCACTGTAGACAATACTGAGCCAATTTTTCCCTGACACGATGCAGATTTTATGTTCTCATTGATGTACACATCGTCAATGTAGGTTGATGTTGCGTCCTCAATGGTCTTTTCTTGAGACAACACCGCATTCACAATGGTCTTCATGATCTGCGGTGCCACATTCAGACCAAAGCCGAGTTGTGTTAGGCAGTACCTCTGCCCCTGAAACCACACTGTCTCGAACTGACACAGCGTCTCATCTACTCACACCTGCAAATATGACTTCTGCAGGTTTACTATTGACACATTGGAGCCCTTATGGCGCCATTTCCTCAGTTTGCTGGCGCACACGTCAGCATCGGCAGTGTAAGCCTCAATGTACTGGTTGAGCTCACAATAATCCAGCACTGGTCTTACTTTTGACTCGTTATGCTGGATAACCGCCATTAAGGATAAAAGCGGACCAAGCTTCTCAGGATAGGGGATCAGCCTTCCATCTCGGATCCACACCTCAAGCTCTTGCTCGTACTCATTATGAGCCTCGTCAGGTATAGGGTATTCTGCGGCGCGATTCTTTAATTCGGTTGGTGCCCTTTCCTTGGTCCACTTCCATGACGCAGTCCAGGCCTGCTGGCTATAGTTATAGCCCACCTTAAAGTCAGGGCGATCAATGTGGATTGCAGCACACACCGTTTTTTTTTAAAGCGCACGGTCCTGTCGCTTTCGATGATCACTCCCCCCCCCCAGTGCAAATTTCCTCGTGTCACCAACACATTCATTTCCGCGGCCACGCCGCCTACTGTGGTGACTTTAATGTTCCTTTTAGTCCAGGTCCGACCCAATCTGGCACTCATGATAGTATGTGAACAGCCAGAGTTGAGAAGAGTTGAGCAGTGCACTCGGTTCACATACAGTTATCGTAGGTTGTGCGTCACTTAGATCTTGTCTGGGGAGCAGGGCGGCGCTGACATCCTGCCCCCTGACGCATTTCCCGCACAGTTTTGGGCTAGGTGCCCTATGCCGCCACATTGGAAACAGAGCAGTCTCCCCTGCCCTTTGTCAGTGCAGCTTCTTGCAAAATGACCTCGCCGACTACAGTGGTAACATCTTCCATTAGTCGTGGGGCTCAGACTGGGAACCTCCCCGGCCTCGTTCTGGGCTGGCTTTGTCGCCATCACAACTGGTTCCCCCAGGTCCCCCTCATCTCTAATGATAGCACAGGCGCGTTCCATCAAGTGCTCCATAGGCGTTGCGGACACACTGGTAGAGGCTCTAAAAATTGCTTAACACTGGTGGGAAGGCTGGCCACAAATGCATATGCCAATGTGCTCTCCGACACTCAATTGCCAAACAGCACAGCAAGTTTCTTCAATTCCGCAACGAACACATCCAGGGGTTTTCCCGGTATGAGCTTCCTGGAGGCGAACCTTTCATAAGCCATGCAAGGATCCACTGCAAATGCCTTGTACAGCGCCCTTTTTATAGCGCTCACATCAGCCTTCTTGGTGGCACTAAGTTGCTGATACACACTTAGAGCGCCTCCAGCCAATCTAAGGGGAATCACAGTGGGCACTCTCTTTACCTCAGAGATTGCAGGTCAACTCGAGCCTCTCAACCCAGTCAACAACAGATGTGGACCCATCAAACTCTGGAATCAGTTTCAGATAAAACTTTGAGTCAGTCATTTTTCACAGCAATAGCCGGAAATAGCTTGTATAAAATTCAACTTCAATCGTCACCAATGCTCGCAATAGTAACACAATAACCTCGTGACTGTAAACAAAGCTGTTCCTTCCTCTCACTAAAGCTTGCTTTTTATTCAGTTTTTCATCCTGTCTCATTTGCATCTGCGGCAAGTCCATTCCTCCTCCACCACGCCACCGCTCGCACGCACATCTAAACGATACACAAATATGCGGATTCTTGCTACTCTGGTTTCTAGTTCTACTAATATTGTAGGTATTATCTTGATTTGCTTCATCATCCACATCTCTTTTAGCTTTCTGACTATCTCTGTGCATTTCTTCCGTTTCTTGGATATTCACCTTGTGATCAGCTGGTACATCAAGGTCTACGATTTGATAGCGCTTTTCTTTTTTGTTAATTAACATATAGTCTTCTTGCTTGGATGGGTTTATCCGTTTGTATGTCAATGTCCCATAGGATTGTGTGATTCTCGTTTTCAAGTACTGAATTTACCATTTTTCATTTTTCTTTTCTCGTTTTATCCTTTGTCTCTCTGTTCATTGCATTATGATAAATCGGTTTTCAAAGGTAGATTCCCCTATCTTTTTCCGACCATTTTTGCCCGTATCTACAGGAAGCAAATCTGACCCAACAACGATAATGAATCCCTTTATTTAATGATTTCCTTACCCGCGAGAATGTGAAACTTTCGGTGTAACATAATTTTTATATAATATGTAACAATAATTTAAAAGAAAATTAAAAACAAATACAAAGAAAAATAATTTAATTAAAAATTGAAAAATTTATACAAACGTTCAGAATAGGAATGTACGTATGCACGTATGGGGGAGGAGAAAACTATCACACCCCTTCCTCCCTTTTAATTACATGACATTATTTTAACTGAAATTTTGGGCCTTCGTATATTCCGTGTGTACAAAATTTTAGTTTGTTGCGTTTTGGGAACGGCATAATCACTCGGTTTTTCGGCTAATTAATGTATGTTTTGTACAAAAAAGGTGTTTTTTTCATTTAATTCAATATCTTAGGTCTTTACTTTACTAATTATCTTTGAAATAGACCCAGAAACACATATTTATCTTTTAAACGATTTTTACAATGAATTTATTTAACTCCAAAATTTAGCTGAATTGATTACCTCGCTGTGAAAACATTTTTCATACCTTTTTTTTATCATGTGTACACATATTTTTTTTTCATTCTGAGATTAAGTTTAGTCCTTAATCTTTCAAATGCATTCAAAAAGTAATCGGAAAACCTACAAAAAAATCGGTTTTCCAAACTAGGTCCCCCATCTTTGTTCCGCCCATTTTTCCTTGCACCTCCAGGAATCAAATCTGACCAAACATCATAACGAATCCCTGGTACTGTTGTTGAAAAGCAAATAAATTGATTTTTCTAAGTGTCCATTCTTAGAACATGGTTATTGCATTACCAATTATTAATAAAAGAAATTAAATGACGATTTCGAAGTATCTAACCGTTTCATAACATTATGACATTAAGAATGTTTAAAGTTGAAATCTCTTAAGTATTATGTAATAATTGAATCGATTAATAATATAACGATATTGTAAAAAAATAAATTCACTTTCAAACGGATAGCGTTGTTTAAAAAATTCATTTTAAGACTTGGACAACGCCGATATAGAAAAGGTGTTTTGAATGAAATTTATTTTAATCTGGAATTGTATGTTTTGTCATAAAATAAAATGAAATTAAATTCAAATTTACTTCATAAAGTCTTGAAAATGTGATTGGGATTTTAGTGTTTTAATTGCTGGTGACTATGTTGCGTAAAATATAGATTTCAATATAACTTTATTACTTTTTGTAAGTTAAGTGCTTGAGAACACGTTCTTGTTTTTAATTATTATATTGAAAAATATGTTGGGTGGTAAAGCCTTTATTTAAAACATGCAGGACCCGTAAACCGGCGTTGCTCGGTGGAAGCATGCCCCCATTCTCATAAAAAATTAAACTACGATTGTTGTTATTCGTGACGGTTTCGGAAGAAGCCCCATCTTATGAGGGGGGAGACTTTCCAAGTATTTGCTCCAAGTTTAATCTTGATATATGCTGTCAGCAAAGACTATTAAAAAAATTGAGTGGGAGTGATTGTGTTGTGCGCAGGTGGGTAGCAGTGTCGTGCAGAGAGAAGTACACTTTTTTATTGTACGTATGTAGAACAGTGAAATACAGTGCATAATGAATGTCATTATATTTCGAAAAGTACTTGTTTCCGTTAAAGTTACAAAAGATTGCCATATTCAGCATAGTTTAAAAACCTATAGAATTCGTCAGTTTAAACGAAATATTGTAGTTGATGGTAAGGTGAAAAACGTACCTAATGTAATAAAGGGGATATTTGTTCTTTAGCAACGTAAATTATTTGATAGACAAGGAACATAAAAATTGGTGTAAATGTTGTCGGATACAAACTGAATGAAAAGTAATGAAAATGATAATTTATTTGGAGTTAAATCAGGCAAATGTGTCTAATATAAAAATATATACTTTTTATGATTTGGAAAGTGAGATTATATCTATAATATAAAGCTGAATGTCTGTGTGTGTGTGTCTAGTCACAAATAGGCTCCTATATGGTTGACTATTTTAAAAAACGGATTACATATAATAATAGAAGATTTATCGAGACACAGGACTGGGTATGTTTGATCTGGCAGAACGGTGGTTAATTTAGATTGTGGGGTCTGCGTTCGCGCCTGGTCCACAGAGTATGGAAATAAAAAATAAAAAAAAACGTTTACAAGTGTTTTTGATATAGATGTACATTAGAATACTTTGATAAGTATGTTTAAACTTAAATAGGGATGGTATAATAAAATTGTGGGGTCTGCATTGGCGCCTGGCCTCCATAGAATGGAAATAGGCACAAACTTTAATAAAGACTTTTCATATGTGCGTAAGTATACTTTGATAATTATGTTTCAGTTTGAAGAAATATGGTATAATAAAATTATGGGGTGTTAGTTCGCACCTGACCTCCACAGAATGGAAATGTCACAAAGTTTAACAAGGTTTTTAATATAGATCCACAGAATATTGTGATTAGTGTTTCAGTGTTAACAGGTATGGTATAATAAATTATGGGGTTTATTTATTTTATTTTTACTTTCATCATATTTTGCTTTGGTTTTGATACCCCCAAATTACAACCCTTCCTTTTCATAACCTATCATACTTTCATATATCAGAGTCCATTTTCTGTAGGCTGTTTTTGAACCCAGTCAACGAAGGGTACTTTTGCTAGTATATATATATATAATATATATATAATATATATATATATAATATATAATATATATATATAATATATATATATAATATATATAATATATATATATAATATATATATATAATATATATATAATATATATATATTATATAATATATATATATAATATATATATAATATATATATATATATATATATAAAATATATATATAATATATATATATAATATATATATATATATAAAATATATATATAATATATATATATAATATATATATATATAAAATATATATATAATATATATATAATATATATATATATATAAAATATATATATAATATATATATAATATATATATATAATATATATATATATATAATATATATATAATATATATATAATATATATATATATATATATATATATATATATATATATATATATATTGCTTACTGACCCCAATCTATGTTTGGTGCCACGATGATATATGGGGCTACTACAACTTTCTTTTATTAAGAGATTCAATGGACGTTTATGAATCCCCCCTCGTAAATTCCAGTTTAATTTTTTTCTTTTATCCCGTCAATTTCATCGATCATAAACTTAACTTTAAGAAAGTGGAAAGTAAAATTGAAAAAAAGAAAAAGAAAGAAAGCAACCCCCTAAACTCAAATAGAATCTAGAACCGTGTCGAGCAAACAAAAAATGTAAACTTAAAAAATTCCCCAAAATAAAGTTACCGACATTTCTAAGACTCGAACACAGAACGGTAAGTGGTAAACGGGACGAATCAAAAATAAACAATCGTACTGAATGCGCCACAATAAATTATCGCTTTAATCGGTCTGGAAATAAAACTTATAATGCGTGAATGACCAAAGTAGCACTGTAAAATGGCTAATCTCCCCCCACTCTCTTTATCTCTAAATGCTCCTTCCTCACATTTTGTGGTATTAGAAGTAGTTTCACATAGTTGTTTATGCTTTTGGCTGTCCGTTTATGTTGAATAAATGTAAGAGAATCGTAAATGATTCGATTTAATATTGTATAGAAATGAACAGATATGCAGGAAAAATGGCGGCGTCTTTTTAATTGGTGACCTATTTGTTTAATAGTAGAATAGTGAATAACATTATTTGAGAATAGTCACCGACCAACCAATAAGCTGGGCCGGATTTAGATAAGGGAGAAAACAGACAGCGTAAGATATTTAGAGTGGGTGTCTTACAGTATTTTGTGTTTTTTAAAAATTATTTAAAGGCATTTTCAAAACTAAATATTTACATGTCAAATCATATAGGTAGTAGAGGAACTTTCTTGCCTTTGATAACATTTATTTGTTATATACTTGAATTTTTTACTATATTTTTCGAATCTCAGTTGATTGTAAAACAAACCCGTTATTCTTTCTATTTATTATTTTCATAAAATAAGAGTATTTTGTATATATTTTTTATTTTTAAGTTATTTTCAAACTTTAAATAATTAGATGCCAAATCGCGGCCATTTTTTTCTTATTCTCCCATAACTGAACCGAATGTTTTAGAATGATTAAACCACTAAAAGTTTCTAGATAATTAGAAGAGTAAATTATCTTGATTTGATAACATTTATTTGTTATATATTTGGATTTTCCACCACTTTTCCTGTGGATTGTAAAACCAACTCGTTATTTTTTTATATTGTATTTCTTTCATAAAATAAAATTCTAATTTACTATATGAAATTTGAAAATTTTATTGAAAACCAATGTTTCAATTGCTGGTAGCCATGTTGCCTGAAAAATAGGTTTAAATAAAACTTAATTACTTTTTGTAAGTCAAGTGTTCTAACAACACTCTTGTTTTATCTCTCTAATCATTATGTTAATAAAAATGTTGGAAAGTAGCATCTATTTAAAATTATATCTTCCCCAATAACGTTCATAAAAATCTATTTTCAATCGATAATTCTTGGAGTATTTTTTACAATAGAAACGAGAACGAAAAACTGGTAAATAAAACCGGAATATATAACTAATAAATCTGGCGGTAATATTTTTTGATGTTTCTAACAATATATTGTTCAATGTTCTATTTTTGAGCAATTATTGAGACTTCAAAGATATGATCGTTAAGCATTCACGATTTTAGCCTTACGTAACACTCGACATTACTTGTTTTCCGAAGTGAATAAACGCTTTGAAAGATGTTACAACACTTAAAATTCATCAACATATATTGCCTTTAGTAACAGATACGTGTTATATATTTGTTTCTTTTCAACTTTTTCGGTTTATTGTCTATAGTAATAAATACTCCGTCCTTGTACTATTCTATTAATGAAGAATAATTATTTATATATATTCTACCAACAAAAAATCCTTTTTTTCTGTGGCTGTTTTTCTGTGGAGTTTTCTTCTGGGCAGTACCTTTGTTTTACATAATTTAATTCTCTCTAACAGACACGTAGAAATATCTTTTTTTTTGCTTTTTTTATTTTTGGAGTGAGTGTTTTTTATCCGTAAATTAATCGTGAAACTTAAATTTAACTTGAGAAAACACTATTTACGAATAGCGTGGTATCAAAAATGCGTAAACACCAAATTTTATGATATTCTTCTCAGATGCATATGATGGCAGAGCACGAGACCATCTGCCATCGTATGCATCTGAGAATAAAATCTACTGAAAAAAACAAAATTTGGTGCATCGTTAAATATTTTTTTCAAGTTTCTTTTTTAAATTCAATTTTCACCACAAAACAAGGCACAGTGCCACTTTGAAGTAGGGGGCTACCATTAGGGACATAAGTTGTAGGGATATTATGAAGGGAGATGGGCAGCAAGATGTCTGTTCACATTACACTTGAAATTCTGCGTATCAGTACAGTTGGGAAAGTAGAATCTTGCCAGGGAGTTCCAAAGTCTAGCAGTTCTGTGGGGGAAAACTATTGGAGAAGAAGGCTTTCTTACACATAGGGATCTTTACTGTGTAGGTGTGGGATTTGGCTGCTTGACGGGTTTTTCAGGAGTATTTACCTCAAAGTGGTACAAGTGCTTGTAGTTCGTCAGAGCATTCACCATAAAATACTTGTAGAACAGGCAGACGGACATAACATCTCGTTGATGGAACAGCAGCTGAATATTTGATCCCTGTGAACGTTAGGCCGAGGAGTTTTAAATAAGTACTTTCAGGTAATGTGCTTTGGGCCATTACTCTTGATAAGAGAGGTTTTTTTGTAATTATTGAAGGAAACAAGTTTAATCTTGGCAGCATTGAATGTGACCATCAAAAGGGACAATATGTCTATTATTATTATTAAATTGTAAGGCTAGAGCACGGAATAGTTACAAAACACCCTCCCCATGTAAAGAATGGCTTTTAAAATAATTAAAGTTTAATATCCGATTTAATATCCGATTAAATAAAATCTAACTTTAGTGCTTATGAATTCTTGATACCGTACTATTTTTAAATAGGTTTGGAGGTTAAATTCAAGTTTTATGATATTTGTTTTATTAAATTGTAAGGTGGAAGCATAGAATCCTTACAAAACACCATCCTCTCCCCATGTTAAGAATGGCTTTCAGAATAATAACATTATTATTTCAACACGGTATCAAAAATACTAAAGTACCAAATCTTTTACTTTGTATTGTTCAATGTTTTTAATCATAAATTATGAAATAAAACATATTTAACCATTTTAAAACTTCATCTCGCATTATTTCTTATTTATTTGTAAAACAACGTTATTAATTTAAATTACATTTTAATCACACCCTCACATGTGAAATAATAGTGGGATTAAATTTCTAATTTTAACAAACTTCTGTTTACTTCGAAGATATTTGTACAACTAAACGGCAAATCTGCCTATATAATTGTATTTTAATTTCATTTGTTTTTGTGCTTGTTTCATAATGAATGTTTTGAAAATCATGTTTCATGCAAAAAGCAAGAACTCTAACAAATTCCATTTCCGATTACTTCAATACAAGATTATAATTTTAAATTATAAATTTCGAAATTGTTGTTGTTATTATTATTATTATTATTATTATTCTAATACGACGAATTATGTTATTTCATATAGATTAATAATGTAAAAAACGACATTCTAAAGTTTAAACAGAAATCAAATGTAACGTCTAATGCAATCATTTTTTTAGTTTTTACGATTGGAAGAAATTAATTTTAAAAAAGAAAATCTAATGTATATTTTTTTAAAGAATGTTTACATACGGTTTGAACGTAAAAGTCAGGAACAAACAATAGGAATGGAACGGATTAGCTCAGCACCACCCCCTCTAGAAGAGAGAGACTCCTCAGTTCCAAGGCAGGTTGATGAAACAATTCAGTTGCCCAGAGTTCGATGGAATATCTTTATGGTAGACATTCTGAAACTTCCCAGTTTTTTGTTAGGACAGTTCCAGTGAAAACAACACTACCTAAAAGTCCGGGATTCCCCAAGGAAAGACAAAGAACAAAAGACCCTCCTCACAATTTTAATGATTCCTTACAATCGCCTCAAAACTCCACTAAACTTTACATACAATAACACCAGCATAGTTTGCTACACACGATCTGTCAAGTGGTCTCCCACTGTCACTTTTATGCCAGCAAACGCCAACCAATTTGGTTACAGCCACGTTCACCTATCAACAATTCTCGCAACTAAGAGATCACGTTTCCCATAAGACTCACTAATCATATATTTTCTTGTGAAAGAGGCACATACTTCACAAGAATATAGTTTATCTCCAGTATAAGTTCGCATGTTGCAACATATTGTATCTCAAAAGCAAAGAAGAGCCAAATATTTCACAAGAATATGGCTTCTATCCAGTATGTCATCATGTCACAACATATTGTCTTCCCATGTAAAACAAGAGCCGCATACTTCACAAGAATATGGTTTCTCTACAGTATGTATTCTCATATGTTTACCCATGTCTGATTTATTTGCAAAAGAGCCAAATACTTGTCAGTTGGTTGATTGCCGTAACTTTATTCTTGTTAGTTATTTCAGTTTTACAAATTTTCCATATGCGACGTAAATATTCTTGGCTTAGCTTCTCTCTCATCTTAGCATGCTGTACTGACTCATATTCACCAATGCCGAGGTATTTGTCTGCTTCCTGTTCATCTTGTTGGGTTCGCATATGCTGCAACATGTGATTTTTGTGTAAAAAAAAGTCACATACTTTACACCAATATGGTTTCTCTCCAGGATGTGTATGCTTATCCAGTTCTGATTTATTCACAAAAAAGCCATATACTTCACAAGAATTCGGTTTCTCACAACTATGTGTTAGCATATATTGTAACATGTGCCTTCTGTGTAAAAGTGGCACACATTTACCAAGAAAATGGTGTCTCTCAAGTATGTGTTCGAATGTGTAACCATAATTGATTTATTTTCAAAAGATTAGCTAGATACTTCACAAAAATATGGCTTCTTCTAAGTATGTGTTCGCATATGTCGCAACATATGTGCTTTCCGTGTAAAAGAAGAGCCACATACTTCACAAGAATATGGTTTCTCTCCAGTATGTGCTCGCATATGTGTAATCATGTTTGATTTTCTTGCAAAAGAAGAGCCACATATTTCACATGAATATGGTTTCTCTCCAGTATGTCTTCGCATATGTTGCAACAGACTGTGTTTCACAGAAAAAGAAGAGCCACATACTTCACAAGAATATGGTTTCTCCCCAGTATGTGTTCTCATATGTGTAACCATGTTTGATTTATGTGCAAAAGAAGAGCCACATACTTCACAAGAATATGGTTTATCTGTAGTATGCGTTCGCATATGTCGCAACATATGTGCCTTCTGTGTAAAAGAAGAGCCGCATATTTCACAAGAATATGGTTTCTCTCCAGTATGTAGTTGCATATGTTTACCCATGTTTGATTTATTTGCAAAAGAAGAGCCACATACTTCACAAGAATATGGCTTCTCTCCAGTATGTGTTTGCATATGTTGCAACATATGTGTCTTTTGTGTAAAAGAAGAGCCACATACTTCACAAGAATATGGTTTCTCTCCAGTATGTGTTCGCATATGTTTATCCATGTCTGATTTTTTTGCAAAAGAATAGCCACATACTTCACAAGAATATGGCCTCTCTCCAGTATGTGTTAGCATATGTTGCAACATATGTGCCTTTTGTGTAAAACAAAAGCCACATACATAACAAGAATATGGTTTCTCCCCAGTATGTGTGTGCATATGTTTATCCATCTCTGATTTATTTTCAAAAGAGACACATTTTACATGAATATGGTATCTCTCCAGTATGTGTTTGAATGTGTCAACATATCTGATTTAGTTGCATACCTATAGCCACATACTTCACAATAATATGGTTTCTGTCTTGTGTGTGTTTGTACGTGTTACAAAATATGTTGCTTCTCTTTAAATGAAAAGCCACATACTTCATAAGTATATGGTTTTACTTCAATGTGTGTTTGTATATGCTAGAGCATATGTGATTTCCTTGTAAAAGAATAACCGGATATACTACAAGAGTATTTTTTCACTTCGCATTAGTATGAGAGTCATATTTTAGAGATGATTATACACTACTGTTTTTGTAACCCATAATAAAGCTAAAATTTTAAATTTTACAATAAATAGTATGTTTTTTTTTCAAATAAATTGAATGTTTCTTATTTTGTACACATGTCAAACTAATCATATTAACTTTTAATTATGCGCGTCATATGCACCCATAACTAAAATCATATGAAGTTAAAAAAGTATTCAATCTAAGTAGTGATTGAATAAGATTATTAATAGAAGAAATGTTTCTAGTAAACAGGAAATTGTTCTCTCAGCATAATCTCAGAAAATGTTATTTAGTGAAAGAAAACTGTACAATTCACATTTCTCTCATTTCCGGCTTTTAACTTTAATCAATTTTCATTTATTTTCTTGTGTTGATTACTTGATATTCTGCAAAATTAAAAATAATTAAAAGATAAATTTCATTTAAATATATAAATTTTATACTTGTTTTACAAACAGAATTCTTTTTATGACGTTAAGGTATAGACACAGTTAATTATAAAACATAAATTAGAAATCAGTTTCAGTATATTCTGCTAAAAGCAAACATTAGAAGTATCATATTTAATTTATTAGAAAGTCTGAATTCAATATCATTTAATTAAAAAACTGAATGGAGATATTTTTACGATACTTATCTATTAATAAAATAAATGAATTCATGTGCTACAGATAATCTATATAAAACTCAGATCAGGATGTTTGCTTGGGCGTTTAAACTGTCCATTTGCTTTCTGACTTCCGGGTTTCAAAAAACGCATCTGCTTACGCATTTCATTGCCACCCTGTCTTAAGTCTGATACCAAAACCACTGCTCTTATTCAAAACATACACAAGGTCAACAATATTTTTTTTTACTTATTTTAATGTATTTTCCTTAAAAATAAATGTAATTTAATCCTGTTGAGTTGAAAAACTGATTTAAATATAAATACGGTTATAGTTATAACTACATGTACAGCTTTTAATAGCACTCCTGTGGATTCTGACAATTTTTTCAGGCCTTACTTAAAATTACATATTTTCTCTTAAAGAAGGGGTAAAAAATTGGTTTTAGTAGGGTCTCCTTAATTTTAATTAGTGTTTGCAGTAGTGCTATTGAGGTTTACTGAGTTTTATTTTTCACTCATAACATAAAAAATGTTTCCTCAAGAAAATAAAAGAAAATAAATCTCCAAATCAGTTTTTATTTTGAACATTTTTCATCTTACCCTAAATAGACCAACAGGTAGACTAGTACTATTTAAAAAGTAACACCTGTCGTTAAATACAAAAACATCCTTTAAAAAGTCGTAAATAAAAAATCATGAAGTAGGGCAGACCAAACTTTTAGAAAAGTAGAAAGTCACAAAAAACGAAACAAAATTATAATAATGGTGGGGGAGGAGTGAAAGAGCCAACGTCAAATCGGACTGTAAATCGGTTCTAAAAATGTGGGATCGATTTACTTGAAAGTTGTATGTGAAACTAAACTGTCTTCCAAATATCTAAATATTAATTTTTTTATGTTTTTATAATTTGGTAGCATAGTATCCAATAATCTACAAAAAAGGAAAAAAAAATGAAAGGTGCTGCTAATTGTCCAGATTCACCTACATATTTTTTAAAAATGTTTCCTGTACCCAAGTTGTATGTGATTCAAACTAGAACTCCGTTTTTTTAAAGAGATACGTTTTTCACGTCCAAAATTATTTATTTACGATTATTTTATTTGTATTTTTCATTGCAAATTGGAATTGTCTTCAGCAAAAAAAGAAAATGATTTTCTAACGTACAATGTACATATTAAAAAAAATATTTGGACTTTTTACGACATACCTAGCGTAATTTCCCTGCTAAAAAGACATCAAAATTCTACCTTTTCTTGGCTAATATGCTTCAACAGCCTGTAAAGATAATATACAAGGAGAGATTTTTTTCAAATAATTAAATTTTAACATTTTAGCATGAGGGATTACTTTCCTATGTAAATTAAACTTGAGACCCCACTTCTAGGCAACATAGTGAGACATGTAATCATTAGCATTTTTTAAAGTTTGGGAGCGGAAGCAAGCATGTGGTGAGAGTGGGGTCCTAAGTTTCAAACATTTTAAAAATACATAGAACCACACGCTCCCCCTTTGCATTTTTTCATTCGTTTTGTTTTTGTTAATTTTTTATATAAAGGATTTTTGATTTAATCTAAAGGCAATGATGTTAACACCTTTGTTATCTAATATATTCTGTATGGTTTTCACTGGTCGCCATCTTTGTTTATGTGCACATTTAATTTTTGCGTGCACATGCAAAACTGTCTATTGTTTTCACTGGTCGGCATGTTTGTTCTTACATGCATGTGAATTGAGTTTTGCACGTTTACACAATGATTCTGTATACTCACTTGCACTTTTATTAGCATTAAAAGCCTATGCTGTATTTTCGTGGACATCGGCAATATTACATACCTAATGTGCTTCAACAAGTCATATCTTTATTTGTGGGTGAATTTTTAAAAGAATTACATTGCTAGAAAGAGAATAGAATGAGAATTCCAATGATGTTAATTTATTTTTCATTTATCCGTTCGATATTTTTATTAGAAATGAAATAACCGTAAAAAATGATGACAGCAAAAAGAGAAACTGTTTTTTTGATGTTTACATTTCATACGTTAAATTTGCATACATATGCACAGGGTCAAATTTGATTGAATATAGCTGAAATTTTACAGGTTATATTAGCGTAGAAGTACATCTCTACTGGACTTTGATTTGACCACAGGAAGCAAAGTTACGACCGAGCAAAGTTGATGAATAATATTTCAAAATTGATGAAATAAATCGGTATATATACTATCCATTTTCATATAAATAATAGTTTCAGAATTATTTTCATGTATAATATGTAAATATTTAAGAATTATTAATTGTGCGGAAATTTCTTTAAAATGTTATCTTTTATAGAAATTCAAATCCACTTCTGGAAAATTGTTTGCTATGCGCTCAGCTGACTAAAGAATAACAAAAATCTGTTTTTTTCTGCTTTCAAAACGAAAGCAGAAAATCAGTTTCATTTTTTTATTCTGAGTTTCTCAATTTATAAAAAATTATTTTCAATTTTTTAAATTTTGATTTTCAAACAATACTATTTTGTTGTTTTAACACTTTTAGTACAGTTTATGCGTTTCTGTTATCGTACTTATAACTTCTTACTTATACTTAAGGTAGAATTGTTTTAATTGTCACAAAGAAAACAAAACAAAAACAAATATATAACAAAAGGTACTTGTGCACTTATGCTACCATGCTGAAATAATAACATTATTATTAAGAAACCCATTCTAAACATGGGGAAGGGTGTTTTGTTAACTATTCTATAACAACAATTAACTAACAATTAAACAAAACATATTGTGAAACTTGAAATTGTCAAGACCATTATTCGAATCTGTAAGACAAACCTGTTTTTAACTAAGGATATCTAAATAATAATAATAATAATAATAATAATAATAATAATAATAATAATTAAGCGGTTCGATAAAGAATTTCATTGGGATGCATTTTGTAAATTTTTACCTTGTTTCCACCTTAACATTTTTCTTTAAAATGACTGCCTCTTCATGTATGCTGAAAATGAATATCGCATTTAAATTTTCCACAAATAAGTAGCTTTCTGGATATTAAGCAATGTTATTTCTTATGTTATTGCTGGTGGCCATCTTGCAACGTGGGTTTTGTGCATAGTTTCATGGGTTACGTTTGCGTGCACACATACCAAGATGGCCACCAGCAATAACATCAGAAATTACATTGCTTAATATCATAAACACTACTTAGTTGCAGAAAATTTAAATGCGATATTCGTTTTCAGCATACCCTAAAACCTAGAAAAATAATCCTTTTAAATGTTAAGCTGGAAACAAGGTTAAAAAATACCGTTTTATTTCTTTGTTTACATAATTGAATTTTCAGTAAAACAACAGAATAGAAATGACGAAAATTACCATTAACTGGTGAATATATAGTTGTTGCTTGTCAGGATTCCTGGTATCTTGGTACTCTGAAAGCTACATCAAGGATTCATGTAGAGTACGATATATGGTTGCATCTCAGAAAATAGCGGTATATTTTGGGCCAGATAGAGAGGATTTACAAAATTGAAAATTGGACTGGTTCCGAAATACATAAGTTCTGGTAGACTATGAGAATTTCCATTTTTTACAGAAATCCAAAATCTATATGAAAAATTTTCTTTGATTTATTTCTGAGATTAATTCATATCTAGCTATTTTTTTGTTTTTTGAGGGGAGTAGTAAATACCGGCCATGAATGCGCTTTAGGCTTTTAATGGCTACACACCAGACTAAGTTCTCCTTTGATGAGGAGGCAGGAAAATGCCTATTCTCAAGAAAGGTATATTTAAATACCACTATAATACTTAATTTTGTTCATGAGTATACACCCACTGTATGATACCATGCGTCATTTAAAAAAAAAAGAAATTTGTACATCTGAATTTATGATTCATGGCTTATGGTAAAGAAATACATGAGATTTGATTGCATAATCAGAAATAACACACAATTTTAAATAAGCATGCCAGGTTTCACGAGAATAGCTTGAAAAATATATAAATTGTGGCGAAATTACCGAACTTTTTGAAATGTTGAGGTCCATAATTTAGCCCACTTCATCCAAAGAAAAATGTCCACAGAAAAGCATTAATTCTGGCACTTAAAATTCTTATAACTTTTGAACTACTGATGGTATTTGCATAATTCAAACGGTTTTAAGTATTTTTTACATAGCTCTTTTCAGGCAAGATGATAAATTAACAATTATCTAAAAAAAAAACCAACTTGTAATGCTACTTTTATACAGTTATTTTATATACTCATTATTCCATAGCAATTTGTAAAATATACTGACCCAACAGGTCCCAGGCATTGAGCTAAATTTTCCCAAAACCGTCAAATAAATAAAAGTTTATATTAAAAATATAATTTATGTATTTTATTTAGCTCATAACCAAATAAATACTTTATAATATCTTAAAATCTCAAATACTTTACTGATGATGTTCAAAAAACTAATAAATAATCTCGTTACATTTGCAACACATTGACGAATCCTTTCCAATGCATTCAATAAATCTGGCAATTATTTACCATTGCTCTTAGTTCAACAAATAAATGTATATACAAACGTATAAATGTATATACAAACGTATAAATGTATATAAAAACGTATAAATGTTTATGTAAATAAATTCATTCATTCTTGTCACGTTATCAAATATTTTTTTAATTTACTTTATTTCATTGCATCAAATAAAGTTATATTTTTAATATAAATTTTATTTAAATCAAAATAGAATTAAAGTTTTTCTTAAATGATAAAAATATTCAAAATAAAGTTTGTGTAGCAGTAATATCCTTATTCACAAAACTACATTTACTGAAAGTTTAAAAATGTAAGTAAAATAAAATAAGGTCAGAAAAATGGCAATATCTAAAACTGAACAGAAATTTTTAAATATTTTATAAATGCATCGCCATTTTGTAAAAAAATTAATATTTTAGCACAATTGTTTTTTTATAAATTCTTACAAAAAAATGAGATTATATTTGAATTTAATAATTCAAATTTTCTTATTAAAATGAGTTTCCATGAGAACAAATATTCAGTAATAAAATTAGACTCATTATTTAATTTCGAATAATAAAAAATAACTAATTATATTTCATGTGTTGAGAGTTCTTCCCAGTATGGCTGACTCAGATGTTTGACAGACATACAAAGTCTCGACTACAGCTAATTGTAATAGTCAGAGTCTACTTCACCACTGCAGTAACAGACATAGGATCAACTGTACCCTACATACCATTTATGCCAACTGAATTAAAAACAAGCCGTTAATTACAGTAAATTCAAAATAATTATAATTGAATGAAGATTTGAAAACAATTACGGTTGCATGAAGATGTAAAGCAAAAAAACTTTAAAAAGTAGATTCGTAATGCAAACTCCAGTCATTCTCTTCTTGTTTGAGATAGATGAGCTCATGTGTTAGTCATACTTGATGAAATAAGTCGAGTGTATTATCCTCATATGTTTATGGTTTTCAAGCAGTGTAGTGAGAAAAATTGAGGTTTTGCCTCCTTTCTTTTATCTTTTTACGCTTAACAAAACGTGAAATGAAATCCTACTCATTAGGACCATGTATACAGGAGATGATGCAGTGAATTGAGCAACAAGGTGTATGTCTGTGTTACATTTCAACTTCTGCATTCGAGTACAGTCATAGACGCTGGAACCTTTGAGGGAATTACAAAGTCTAGCAGTACGAGGAAAAAAGAACTATTAGAGTAGAAAGCTTTTTTACCTTTTAACATTCAACAACATTGCTTGTCGGGTTATTCAGGAGTAAATATGCTAAATGATCACAAGTGCTATGAGTTCATCAGAGCACATTAATTTAACATACTTATAAAATAGGCTCAAAGATGAAACATTACAACGATGGGACAGAGGTTGGAGCTTGGTCGAGTGCAAACCGTGCTTTTACACCTTGTTAAAGAGGGTAAGATTAGTAGTAGATACACCAACACAGACGTCATGGCAAACTTTAGTGCATGTGGAAATGTATTAGGCTTTGATTAGGTTGAGCCGTTTGAATGCATACCATCGGCATGTATGACCTTCCAAATAATTCCACAGTCAATAGAGTCAAATGCAGCAATGAAAATGTCTCTTTCTATTGCGTGCTGTAAACCAACATTAGTATTTTGGGGCCACGTTAGTGTAAAAATGAACACATTCATTTATTTTTACCTTAAAAAAACAGTCTGCCGATTTTTTTTATTCTCTTAATGAAATACATGAGTTTTGATTAATATATGTTATTCCTTCTTTATCAAGTGATTTTTTTTTAAATATCTAAAAAAAGAAAACATTGAATGAAATAGAAAAAATTGTCGCCAGCATTCGATATTTACTTGACAGTCTAAGCATAACATGAGCTTTCACTTAAAAAAATCCACGTGGTTTAAAAAAAATTTACACTTTTAACTTTACAGACAATTTTCCAAAAAAAAACACTTCTTTTTTGTTTTAAATTAGAATATTTTATTCATTGATCTTTTATCTTCAATTTGTGATATATAAAAATTTGGTGAGTAAATTAATTATAAAAATTGTAATAGACATTTCAAGATTGGTGGGGGTGAATAAAAAAACGTTTGTCTAAAATATTATATTCGGTTTATTAGAAAGAGCATAAAATTTCACATTGACCCTGAAAATATCGTAAAAATTGAACCAATAGAAAAAGTTTGATAGATTTTTTAAGTTTAAAAATCTAAAAAAAATTAACACGTAAAATTCACTTGATTTCATTACGTAAAAAAAATGGTTGCATGAACGCCCGTCGGCACCTTGTAAACACTGTGTGATTTTAAATAAAAAATAATATTTCTATTATTTTTTTAACAACTTTAATAGTTTATTTTGGAAGTATATTCCTTAAAGAAAATAAACAACCCACTTTGAAACAAGAAATTACGATTTTTTATAAATATTTTATTCGCAGTTTTGTGTTAGGGGTGTCAAAAATTCCCCCAAAATTCTGATACACCTAGGGCAGCGTGGGGTGGTCAGCTAGTTTGTAGTTAATAGTGTTTTTACAACTAGAAATAAAATAGATTTAAAATTTGCTTAACCTTACTCGTTTGCCTATTTTCGTTGTTGTGCCGAAATAGCTTGCAGTTAAATACGTTGGTATTATTAGAAAGTAAAGTTCAAAGAAAGAATTCATAACCATTACATACTCCCCCTCACAATGAGAAACTCCAGCGCACACATGTAAGAACTTACTTTTGTCAAAGAGACACCTCACCCTCTCTCTCTCTCTCTCTCTCTCTCTCTCTCTCTCTCTCTCTCTCTCTCTCTAACACACAGGCTTTAAATTTGCAAAACCGGTTGTATCTCATTTGCATATTTTCTCCAAATCTCATTACATCGTTTTGACCACCAATTCATAAATAGTAGGAGCGGTCATTTTTTTTTTCCTTAATCCCTTTTCTGAAAGAGAGGCACGTTGTACAAGATCAGGTTTGTACTATTTTAAATCACACAGTGTATTTTAATAAAAACATTATCGTCTCCAAATCGTTTGCTTTTCTTACTTTCTTTATGTATTCATGGGCCGTTAAAGTTAGGTTAGCGTACATTAATAATAAAACAACGAATTTGCAACGTTTTCAATATCTGTGAAGAAAAGAGGGGAGATTCCTTTTTTCTCTCTTTCTTTCACCACAAGTTGATTCGGTTGCCGGCGATTGAACGTAAATCTTTTTCACTTTCGTTTGGTGAAGATATTACAAGACGGTTTCGTCGCAGAAGGGGCAATTCTTTTGCAACCTAAGGTAAGTGCATCATTGCTCCCTTCTCGATCTGAGCGGTCACTGATTCTTTTCTGGAGAATTATTTTTTCTGATAGCAAAATAAAAACAAAATTTAAAACAACAGCTAATAATAGCAAAAGAACGAATTTGCAACGGTTTCAATATCAAAAACATTTCCTGAGATAAAAATGAAAACAAACTTTAAAAACAACAGCAACAAAAATTATTCGGTCGGAAAGAAATCTATAAAATTATATCATTCTTCGTTTATATGCGAACATGGATTGTTGACTTATTTATATCTCAAAAGCAAATCGAAACATAATGGGTTGGGAGCAACCACGTAGTAAAAAAAAAAGCAATTAAATTCAAGTTATACTTACCTTTTGTTTGGCAATCTTTGACAAAGAAACGATTATAAAATCTATTAATCAAAACGAGGTGCGTTTGACGCGTGGAAGTCGACATTCAAGATGGCGACCGGAAAAACTAGTTCGCAGAAAATAGAAATAATATTTTTGTAAATTTATTGTAATGTAAAGGTGTGTTTTTATTTTTTATTACGTATTGTGTTAAATTAAAAATTATTTTATTGGAAAATATTAATGAATAATATTTTCACAATAAAAAGAAAACATTTTTAATGTAAAAAAAAAATAACGTGAGTGGTGGCGATAAAAACGATTAATCTCAAAGTCAAATTCAACAAAAATCAAATAAAAAAAATAAAACATGAAAGTAAATATTGTATCACTTAATGTTAAATATTGTTTTTAATGTAAGAACAAAAAATCAATGAATTATTGTTGGATTAAAATTACGTTATGTTTGAAAGGCCAATTAGATAATATCAGAATAGTAGGTACGGGCAAACTGAATGCCGATGCTCAAAATCTCTAAATATTTTGACATCTCCCTTTTCTTAAAAAAAATCACCAAAACTCAGGAAATTAACCAATTTTAATGAAATTTTCAGTATTTATCAAATATTGAACGCGGAATATAATGAACGAATTATTTTTATTTAAATCTTAGAGTAAATGTATTTTTTTGTTTAAACAAAAAATACTTTACTAAAGTTATAATTTTCAGTAGTAAATAAAAAACGCAACCATTTATTTTTGCGTTTTTCATGCTTATTTAATATTTTCATACCCCCAAAAAATTATAATTGCAAAAAATATTTCTACTTTTTTTTTAATTACGGGTGTCGCATAATTTTTATAAGCAAGATTTTAATAATTTCCTTGCTCGCAAGAATGTAAAACTGAACAGATGATGCGCGACTGAAAAAAAAAAAAAAAAAAAGAAAAAAATTCTCCCTTTTAATTACATACGTTAAAAAACGACCCTGGTGTCTAACTCTGTCCCGTGGGGAGGCATAGTAAATAGGTACATGACGTAATTTTCACAGTCTTTCGACTGCCTAAAATTTAGGGCCTTCGTAATTTTCGTGTTTACAAAATTTTAGTTTGTTGCGTTTTGCGAACATCAGAATCACTCAGTTTTGGGGCTAATTAATTTATTTTTTGAACAAACAAGGTGTTTTTTTTTTTTTTTAAAAATTTAATTCAATATCTTAGGACTTTACTAATTATCTTTGAAATAGACCCAGAAAACTAATATTTATATTTTAAAGGATTTTTACAATGAAATTATTTAACTTCAAAATTTAACTGAATAGGGTAGCTCACCGTGAAAACATTTTCATAACTTTTTTTTTCACGTTTACAAACATTTTTGTCCACCTATTTTTACCCGTACCTACAGAAGAGGAAGTAAATGACCCCCATATGTTTTAGGGTGCCTGAAGATTTGTACACGGAAAATTCGTCCATTTTATGAGGTAGGGAAATGGGTTCATTATTGAATAAATATCGATTGAAAACACCTTTTATACCCGTTATAGTATGGTTTTAAAAATAGACTACACACACCTCTATAATATGTTTTTCTTTTTTTTTTTTTTTTTTTTTTTTAAATATATTTACTTTTTTTTATTGCGGTTTAAAAACAGATGAAATAAATTTTTGTAAGTCATTATTTTGTACCTAGCTGGATAAGTTTTAAGTCTTTAAAGTAAAATTAAGCCGTTTATTCAGTTAAAAAAAACAAGTAGTGTCGAGTGTTATATGAGAACCAAAAAACAAAAGTCCGACATGAGAGGATCACATTTTAGAAGTCTCCATAAATATGTTTAGTTTCTATATGGGAAATTGTGGAAAACAAGAAAATGGCTTACGATTAAAGTATCCAGGCATGTGTGTATCATATGGAATCAAGCTGTCAGGGGGCAGGGAGGTGTGGACCAGGCCGCCAGGAGGGAGAGGAGTAAAAAGAATTAAGATGGCAGTAAAAAAAGAATTAAGTAAAAAAGAATTAAGAGGAGTAAAAAGAATTAAGATTAGCAGTCTCATAAAGTGTGCGACGTCTTACTGCTTGTGTACAAAATCTCACTGCTCGTGGGCAAAATCTCGCTGCCTGTGTGCAAAATCTTACTGCTCATATGCAAAATCGTGTGCAAAATCTTGTTGCTTGTGTGCAAAATCTCACTGGTTGTGTAGTCTTGTCTGTATTTATACTGCTGCTTATATACGAAATATCACTGCTCGTATGGAAAATCTCAATTGTCTGTATTTTTAAGGTGCTGTGTAGTACATTATAGATATTGTGGTTGGGGTTCCATTGGATTCTGTTTATTATTCTTTCATATATTCTATGTAAAAGATCTTTCTACTCCAGTAGTTTCTTCCCCAGAACTGCTAGACTTTGGAATTCCATTCCATGTCACTGCTTCCCCAACTGTACTGACTTGCATAAGTTCAAGTGCAACGTGAACCAACATCTCGCTGCCCAAATCCCTACATAGTACCCCAGTAGATATTTCCCCTGATAGTAGCCCCCTACACCAAAGTGGCAATGTGCCTTGTTTGGGGTGAAAATGTAATAATAAAAAAAAGGTATCCTGTTTTTGTTTGGATATATTCCATAGCCTATAACAGTGTAAACTTCTCATTTCTTTTCCCACCTTGACTCCATATAGTTTCCCATCCATGGTAATAATTTTCTGCATTTTTTGAATTTTCTTAGTTTTCTTTAGTATACGACTGCGCGGAAAAAATCGATAAGTTGCAAGTCTTAGTATGCTGATCTGACGATTGGCTTCAAAATGCCCTTCCGCCAAGAAACGCAATTCAGACTGTGGTTTCTTTTAGGTTTACTTTGCCCTTAGCCTTCGATAAGTAACTTAACTTGACATGCTAAGCTCAGTGATTAGGACTGCTTTGTCATGCAGCGGGAAGTGTTCACACACCAGTGAGCCATGCCTCCCGTTGTTTTTGGAGTGCAAAATCTCCAAGCATTTTTCAGGTATTTCACGCTTAGCCAACTTACTCGAGTGTTAGAACCCAGGTTGCCGGGTAGGAAGACATGTTAACACGCAAATGGCTCATCCATACCATTGCTATTGTGTTGCACTAATTCCAAAATTTTGTTTCAGATATCTTACTTTTAGCTTTTAGGTCTTAGTGAACCAGCTTATAAAGGCGCTGGTAACTCGCTCTTTGTCATCTGTAAAAACAGATGACACCATATGAAAAGAGTCGGCAAATTGAAGAGAGGCTCTGTATTCTTCAGAATTTCTTATGTGCACTTCAAATGTGTGCTTACTCGCTCGGGCATTTCTACGCTAATTGTAGACACTTTAGTGAGGAAAAAAAGTTGAAAATCAGGAAAATTCATAAACTGCAACATGCGAATTACATTTCAAATAAGCTACATCACATTTTATTCATCAATCCACAAATAAATCTTCCCTACAATGCTTTCCTATTTTAGTAGAATTCCAGAGAAATTTATTTTTCCATAAAATGATTTTAGTTTCCTAGAAATAACTCCCCATATGATAATTATCAAGTTGATTTTTAAACGATTAACTTGCTTATATCGCAAATGTAATGTTCGTTGCCATGTATATAAGACAAAAAACTTTCCTGGTTTTTATAATTTTTGTTTTTTGCCTTTTAAAAGCAAATCTTTATTCTATATTTTACAATACTGATCTTATAAAAAAGAAAGTGAACTACAAATGCTGTGCTTGTTACATATAGCAGTTTTTCATTCATATGATATACGTTAAAACTGAAAAGAATTCATATTTCATAAACCAATTAACAGAATAAGATGTTGATTCAGTAATGCTCTAAGAGGAACAGATTTAACACTCGTTTTGGCCGTTATTTTCCGCTTTCCGTTAAGAATATATTTAAAAAGACAATCAGATTATTAGTTCCATAAGAGTTACATGGAAAGTAATAAAAATACTCACTGTCTATGTAATATCATATTGGTTTTTCTTATCGGCGTTTGTCCTGATTCTATATTAAAATTGTTTATCATGGTATCCTTTCAAATCGATTCATTCTGAATAACATTTTTCTATCATTATATAAAAGTCATTTTGGTGTGTATGAGTTCCTTATAGGTTTCGACACGGCTGAACCTATTTTTTGCAAATTTCATGCAATTGTAACTTATATCCTTGGCAGTATTCTTAGAAGGTTTTGTACAGAAATTCCTCAGTTAGATACCGAAAAAAATCTGATCGTTAAAATAGTCTTTCTTTTTACAGAAACAACTTGCACCGGCAATATATAGTTGAGAAAATCTCCACAAATAACTTATTCTTAGCAAAAAAGACTTGTTAAAATCTTGAACTATTGCTCAGTGGTAGAGCATTTGACTATACAGATCAAATGATCTTGTGTTCAAGCTCAAGTGTGCCTCACCATTTTATATTACTTCATTCTTATTAATGAATTCAACTAACGATAAACAAAAGGCGCCATTTAAAATCGTTGCACATCATTTGTTTTGCATATTTTCAAACTAATCATTAATCAGAACTGTGTTTCCAGGGCATTCATCATCTAGCCCAAATATCAGCTGACATGATATTTTAAACAAACACGGACGGAATTTAATGAACCACATTATCATTATTATTTATTTTATTTTTTTTTGAAAATTTAATGAACCACATTATCATTATTAATCTCATTTTTTTTTAAATTTAATGAACCACATTATCATTATTATTTATTTTATTTTTTTTTGAAAATTTAATGAACCACATTATCATTATTATTTATTTCATTTTTTTTAAAATTTAATGAACCACATTATCATTATTATTATTTTTTTTTTTGAAAATTTAATGAACCACATTATGATTATTATTTATTTTATTTTTTTTGGAAAATTTAATGAACCACATTATCATTAATTTTATTTTTTTTTTTGAAAATTTAATGAACCACATTATCATTATTATTTTATTTTTTGAAAATTAGTCTACGAGGCAAATTATTCCTCATCATTAGGAGTGTACGAAAACGCCATTAAAAATTCGTGATAAAATTGATTAATTTGACCTCCTATATTTTGAAGCTTATAACTACTTGAAAAATTCAAACCCTATTTTAAAAATTAAAGTAGAAACGGCCAAATTAAAAAGAATAACAGGTTTAATAGCAAATTATGCAATATTTTTTTAATCGGATTCCTTTAAAAAGGATTATAAGAAAATCAACGAATTTGAACTTACTTCGATAAAATATATGTATATATAAATTCTAAAAAATCACTTACCTATAAAAATACTAATCAATGGGTACTTCCATTCTTCAATGTTAAGAATTTATTTATATTTTATATTCATTGTCCTTTTTAAATAAAATACTTTTCAAATATAATTTCCAAAAAAACGCGACATCAGATTTTTTTCAGTTAAAATAAAGGGGAGACAAATGCTCGCTTTTCTTCCAGTTGAATTCTACGGTGGCTATAAGCGTCAAAATTAATGTCTCTTTCTATTGGGTTCTGCAAACAAATTAAGTAAACATGGGCCACCATAGGTAAAAACTAATTCCATTTCACTTATGAGTTTTTGCCGATAAAAATAAAACAGTCGACCGATTTTTTAATTTTTAAAAAATTTTCTTAAAGAAATACATGAGTTTTGATTTAATATATCTTATTTCTTCTTTATGGAGTGAATTTTTTTGAATATGTAAAATAAATGAATAAGAAAAAATTGTAATTCTACGGAATTTTCTGAACAATATAAAATGATTATATGGTTTCACTTAAAACAAAACCAAAACATCAATGTGTTTTTTTATAAAAAGGTTTTAAACTTTTGACTTTACATGTAAATTCGCTAATAACTGTTCTTTTTGTTTTAAATTACATTATTTTATTTATTGATCTTTTATCTTAAATTTGTGATATATAAATTTGAGGTGAGAAAATTAATTATTTTCATTTTAATAGACACTTCAAAATAAGGTTGATTAAAAAAACGCTTGTCTAGAATATTATATTCAGTTTATTGGAAAGAGCTTAAAATTTCACATTAAACCTGAAAATATGGTAAAAATTGAACCATTAGAAAATTTTTTATAGATTTTTAAATTTTAAAAATTGAAAAATATTTAACTCGTAAAATTCCATTGATTTCATTACGTAAATTATGGCTGTATGAACGCTCGCAGGCTCTTTGTAAACACTGATTTTTACAAAATAAAAATGTTTCTATTATTTTTAAACAACTTTAATATTTTATTTTGGAAGTATATTCCATAAAGAAAATAAACAACCCACTTTAAAAAGAGGAATTACAAGTTCTTTTTATATTTTATTCGCAGTTTCGTGTTACTGGTGTCAAAAATTCTGATACACTTACCTTGTAAGATATAATGTGCAAAAGAGGATTGATTCTATAATAATTCATACACTATTTGCATTAATTAAAATGTCATGTTTATGCATATTGTGCGACCGGGCAACGCCGGCCATCCAGCCAGTCATCCAATAAAGACAAAAGAAATAATAAAAATATTTGTTTCATCAATACAAATTATGTACACAGTTGTTTACAAATAATGATTGAATTTCTGAGTACAAAAATTAAATTTTACTAAAAAAAGGCGTGTTACATTTTAGTAACAAGACAAATATATAAAAAAAATTAATTTACAGTTACAGAAAATAAAACTGCTATTTTGCTATGGTATTAGGTGTGATTATTTTATTTTGTTGTAGATATGATTTCAGGAAATTTCATTTATTCTTAATATATAAATATTGATCTGTTGATATATTTAAAATGTTGTTGAAGGATATATTTATTTCCTGCTAAAAATAAAATGATTTTCTTCCCAATTTTTATTTCATTTTTAAGTTATAACACTTTTATTGATTAAATATTATCCATCTTCAACAAATCTTGTAAGTTAGCACATTTTTATATCTTACATTTTTATTAACATATGTATCAGCACGTTTATATGAGTTGTTTCCGACTGTTCTTTTATGTATATGTTACCAAGACTTGCTGTTGCATTTGATATTCAACTTCTTACAGATCGTCAGTGGAGATATTTACACACTTTAATGTGTCGACTTGCATAGTAGCCCTCCCCTAGCAGAACCTTAAAGCTGGACGTCAGGTGACCCACACTCTCTACTTCTGTGTTGAAGAACATTTGTTGTCATTGCTGATAACCATGTCTTACTTTGGGAACCTGTGTTAATTAAGTGCTTAAAATAAGCTGGTCGCACGTAACGACTCCAAGCAAGTGGTAAGACTTGGCTTAATTAATAAACAGGCGTTGGAAAAAATACGCAAATTATAAGAGGATCAGTAAACCGATGATAGGTAGTCCCGAGACAATCACATATAGCTTAATGAGGTGAGAGACAGGCAAAATATACCGTAGATTACGTAAGAAAGATATAACCTTGGATTTCTTTTTTTAGAGAGGCATGAATTTGGGATATATCTGCTGGATCTTCGAAGCTCTGGTGAAAGAAAAGAAAAATCACAAAAAATCGGGCTATTAGATAGAATTTAGTTCGCAATTAAGCTGTTATGGCGCAAAAGATGTTAGTTAGTTAGGGGTGATATTTCTAAATCCTTGTCGAAGTTTCAAGAATCCACGCAAGGAAATCCGAGTGAATCCGTAGGAGAGAAAAAAGGTATATATTGATAGTTAAAGCCAACCAAACCAACTATCATATCACGTTGTGCAGTAGCCATCCCCCCAAAAACCTTTTAACGTGATACTAGATGACTCACATTTTTCAGTTCTGGCAGAATCTACATTTATTGTCATTAGTGAGACCTGCCATCTTCTTGAATGCATTGGTCATCAACCCCTGGTCTTGAGCACCCTTTCCTGATCATGATGGAGGGATCCCCTTTTGAGCTAGTCCAAGTAACGTTCTTTGTGTATTCCTGGGAGAATTCTCACAGAAAATACTTTGCACGCTGATGTTGGTCCTACTCTTAAATATTCCTCTTTTGGAAGGTCTACGTATATTTCTGCCGACTCTTTTTTGCTATTTATGTGGCAGGCTTGTTTAGTATTTCAGCCTTATCTGAGCTGAGGATTGGCCAGCTGGGTGACTTATGTTGTTTGGCTGACTCTTGTCTCTTGATATCCTTATACCATTGAGAGGGTATGGTTCTGGGAGCTTCTCAGATACTGGACTTTGCTCACTATTGTTGCATTATGTTGGTGGTTGATCTCTGAGAGCCCTAGGCCTCCTTCTTCCCTGGGCAAATACAATATTGGCAGACACTGATTTCTCTTCAGGTAGGTTAGTATCTTTTATTTTCTCGGTAAGAATGTCAGTGGATGTTTTGCTCCACTTTTCGAACTTTGAGTAGTGGTAGCAAAACAGTAGCACCTTCTTTTCTGCAACAGACCACGGCTGATCTTTTAAGTCTCTTGTATTTTTCTTTCTTCTTGTTGCTGAATTTGATGTTTGGGGGCCAGGACCTCTGTTATCAAGGCCTGATGGCTAACCCTGGTTATCTTCTGTCATGGTTGGAGAGCCACTTCCAGAGTTCGGAAGGTTTACACCATTGTTTGCATCTTCCCGCCTGGCGTATGAACGGGTTGAAGGGACCTTTTTATCCTGGGTGCCGACCTGCCAGTATGTGTTTTTATTTTCTTTCATATATTGTCTTGATTTCCCCATTGTCCACGGTTTTCTATTTCTTATTCAAAGCTGCCCTTTATTGCTAAAAGGGGTGCCCCCGTCTGGAAACTGGGGGACGTGCTGGATGGCTTGAGGAGATAGCACACCATTTCTTTTAATATTTAGTCAGGGTTTACTTCCAATGAAGTGTCCTCATATCAGAATTTCTGACAAACCCCTGTACAGAGAGACCTTAGGCACTCGAGGATAGTGTCTAGTAGGCATTCAGTTTCTCTCTTTTTTCATTTTTCTTATCATTTTGTTTAAGCCAGGGATGGGGCATCCTACCAGATGCCAAACATACACCTGCTATTTTAGACACTCCAACCGAGAGATCTTTTTAAGATTCTAACCGTCCCTTTAAGTGCAATTGTTTGAATCTCCTTGGCACTTGGTTTACCTGGTATATTTGTAAGATAGTTTGTAAAATTCTTTTTCATAAGTCCGGTTGCTCCTATAATTACTGGAATGATAGAGATCTTCTTAAGGTTCCAGTTTCTTTTCATGTCATACATAAGACCCTGGTATTTGGTAATCTTTTCCCTCTCAGCTCTGTTTAACCCAGCATCATTTGGGACACTAACTTCCACCAAGGTTGCTTCCTTCTCCTTCTTGTCCCATATTACAATGTCGGGTTTTATAGCTCCGTTTTCTAGGTATGTGGCTGTAGGGATTGCATAGTCATAGTGGATGGTATATGACTTGTTTCCGACTGTTCTTTCGGGTATATGTTCCCATGACTTCTTACTGCATTCGATATTTAACTTATTGCAGATCGTCCAGTGGAGATATTTGCATACTTCATTGTGTCGCATTGTATAGTAGCCGTCCCCTAGCAGAACCTTACAGCTAGAAATCAGGTGGCTCACACTCTCTACTTCTGTGTGGCAGAACCTGCATTTGTTTTCTTTGCTGAGACCACTCATTTTTTTAAACGCATTGGTCATCAAGCCTTGATCTTGGGCAGCTATTATAAACTTCTCCTGGTCATAGTGGAGCGATCCATCCTTTAGCCAGCTTATAGACCCTTCCTTATCAATATAGTCTTGGTTATATTCGTCCAGAAAATACTTGGCCCGTTGTTGGTTGGCCCATTCTTCAACTTTCTTGTCATGGAAAGCTTTAGTGTATTTCTGGCGACTTCTTCTGGCTATTTCAGTCGCAGGTATCTTTTCTGTTTCTGTCTCACTTGTAAGACAGTCTTCCCCAAAATGTTTGGCCAGTTTTGTAATGGATGTTGTTCTACTGGCTCTTGATTCCTGATGTTGGTGTACCATCTTGGGAGTTGGGTTTTTAGAGCTCATCAGATATTGTCCGGTGCTCACAATACTTGCACGATGTTGATGGTCAATCTCCGAGAGCCCCATACCTCCTTTCCATCTGGGCAGATACATTCTAGACAGACACTGGTTTCTGTATATTACTTTATACATTGTCAGCATTTTACGTGTCTTAGTGTCTAGTCTATTTATGTCTTTTTGTGGCCAGTCGACAATACCAAAACTGTATGTTATCACTGGCATGGCTAGTTGGTTAATGGCAGTTATTTTGTTTCTGGCTGTGAGTTCTGTTTTGCATATCTTCTTGACTCGGCGTATGTACTCACTTCCAATTTTGTTTCTCATCTTGGTATGCTGGATGGTATCATTCTCTTCTATGCTAAGGTATTTGTATCCTTCCTGCCCTTCTAGGTCCTTGATGGTGGTACATTCATCAAGCTGTATATTTTCAGTTTCGATCTTCTTCCCAGATTTGATGGAGCACTTGGCACATTTGTCCAGTCCAAATTTCATGCCAATATGTCTGGAGAAGTTATGTACGACTTGCAAGAGTTCATTTAAGTCGGCATCAGAACTGGCATACAGCTTGAGATCATCCATGAAGAGCAGGTGGTTAATTCGTTTGTTTGGGTCTTGTCGGCGGTCCTGGCTTAGATTGTAAGCACATTTGTTTTTGTTTAAAAGTTTGCTTAACGGATCTATTGCCAAGCAGAAGAGTAAAGGGGATAAACTATCTCCTTGGAAGATTCCTCGCCTGATGTTTACGTCCGTGACCCTTATATTTCCTTTTGTGTGGCTTAATGTCATGTTTGTTTGCCACATTTTCATTTGTGTAGCTATGGCCTGTTTGATTATCGGGTGTATCTTATATAGCTCTAGACAGTGTAGAAGCCACGTGTGTGGTACACTGTCATAAGGCATATGGCTTCTATTATGTATTCTCATATGTTCCATCATATGTTGTTTCTGTGTAAAAGAGGAGTGGCATACTTCACAAGAATATGGCTTCTCTCTTTTATTTTATTTCAGTCGAAGTTCTCAGAAGTCAAGGGGCCCACAACCTTGGGCTAACACTTGAACTCTATATGACATTCATAGATATTCGAATGTTCCATTTAAGTTCTTTATCTCTCAAACACTGAGTTAGTAAAGACATTGAGAATATAATTTTCCTCTCCTCAACCATTTTCATACGTTGTAGTATACATATATATATATATATATATATATATATATATATATATATATATATATATATATATATATTGGTCTCTTGGTCTTACTGGATTCCAGGACAAGAATTTATCTTGTCTGGTGATCCTCTTCAGTATGTGTTCGCATATGCACTCTTATATATTTCTTGGTTGCAAATAAAGTACCCCATACTTTACAAGAATATGGTTTTTCTACAGTATGCCTTCGCATATGTCGCAATACATGCTGTTTCCTTAAAAATAAAGTACCACATACTTCAAAAGAATATGGCTTCTCTCCATTATGTGTTCGCATATGTTCCATCATATGGTGTTTCTGTGTAAAAGAAGAGTTACATACTTCACAGTACTATGGCTTGTCTTAGAGTGATGCCCTTCTGTTCGACTTTGTGCTGTAAGGGTTATCTGCTGAGTAGCTACCGAAAACTGTTGCATTGATCTAAGGTGGTGGTGGTGTTGCGGGCTCACATTTGTGGTCTCATCAAATTCGGTGGGATACAGAATAGGTTTCTCTAGTGGGCTAGTCTGTGTGTTTATTAGGGCTGTTATTTCATCTCTCCTGTATTTTAGTTCTTCCTCATTAAACACTCGTTCTTTTAAAATATATTTTTGAGAGGTTAAATTACTCCCTGGGATATTCTTCTCCCATGGACAGAAATGGAAGATTTCCCTCCAGGATTCTGTCCTTTGCTTTTGTTTTACATACTTGCTCTTAGCGTATTCAATGGCTCAAATTCAAGTCCACTTTGCATGCTTACTCCATCTGGACTTTAGTCTTTTTTTTAGTCTCCTCTTCCTGAATAGGTAGGTAATCATGCTCAGCATCTTTTAGGGCTTTATGCTTTATATTATTTTCGTCTTTATTTGTTATTTATCTCTTGATTTGTAATACCAGGGATCGCAGTTTTGTAACTGTTGTCTGCTTTTTTTGTTCAGGGAGGTCAGAATACTTGATTTTCTCTTGTAGGATCTCATTCGAAGTTCTGCTCCATTTTCAAACTTTGAATAATGGTAGCAATATAATGATACCTTCTTTTGTGCAACTGTCCAGGGTTGGGTTTTTAGGCCTCTTCTGTCTCCTTTTCTTGTAGTTGCACATGATGGTTTGGGGCCAGGATCTACTTCACGATCTGTTGGCTGATCCAAGTGGACCTCTGTCATGGTAGTGCCATTATCTGAGGTAAGAGGGTTCACACCTTCAAATACCTTTTTTCGTCTGGTGTGTGAACGAGTTAAGGGACCCTTTTTATCCTGGGCGACGGCCAGCCAGTATGCATTATTTTTGGTATTCATTTTCATTTTATTTCCTAAGCACTGAGGTTGAGAGTGTGGGCCACCTGATCTCTGGTTGTAAAGTCCTACTTGGAGATGGTTATTATACAGATCGCCATATTTCCTCATTGTCAGCAGCTTTTGATTTAATATTCAAAGCTGCCCTCTATAATAGAGAGGTTTCCCCAATCCGCAACCTGGGGACGCTCTGTATGGCTTGAGGACACAGCACAACAGTATGTGTTCGCATATGTGCTCTCATATTGTGCTTGGTTGCAAGAATAAGGGTTTTCTCCAGTATGTATTCGCATATGATTCTTCATAGATTTTCTTAATGTAAAAGAAGAGCCACATACATCACATGAATATGGTCTTTCTCCAGTATGAGTTCGCATATGTTGCAACATACTATGTTTCCTTGTAAAAGAAGAGCCACATACTTCACAAGAATATGGTTTATCATCAATATGTGTTAGCATATGTTGCAACAAATATCGCTTCTCTTTAAAAGAAGAGCTACATACTTCACAAGAATATGGTTTCTCTCCAGTATGCGTTAGAGTATGTACTGACAAATGTTGTTTTCGTGTAAAAGAAGATCCACATATTTCACAAGAATATGGTTTTTCACCAGTATGTGTTCGCATATGTTGCACCATACTTCCTTTCTGTGCAAAAGAAAAGCCACATACTTCACAAGAGTATGGTTTCTCTCCTGTATGTGTTCGCATATGTTGAACCATATTTCCTTTCTGTGCAACGGAAAAGCCACATACTTCACAGGAGTATGGTTTCTCTCCGGTATGTGTTCGCATATGTAGAATCATGTTTCCTTTTGCTGTAAAAGTTGAGCCACATACTTCACAAGAGTATGGTTTCTCTCCAGTATGTGTTCGCATATGTAGAATCATGTGTGCTTTTGTTGTAAAAGTTGTGCCACATACTCCACAAGAGTATGGTTTCTCTCCAGTATGTGTTCGCATATGTATTAACATGCTTCTTTTTGTAGTAAAAGTAGAACCACATACTTCACAAGAATGTGGTTTCCTTTTTGAATGTTTTCCCATGTTTTCTGACATGTGATTTCCTAGTAAAAAATATATACTTTACACAGATTTTTGTTTCTCTTCGATATCAGATTCCTAGTTCATCTTTTATAGTCGAAATATTTTACAATTATATTTCTTTGAATTGTTTTTGTGCTTTTGTACATTAAACGAAGTGAAAGAATAAACATTTTTTACGTTGAATGAGATTTTTTTTACATATTTGAAATCAGAAATATAGTTTATGGTAAGTCATGAGATATATCTTTCTCATATTTAGTGATACATTACTTCTTTTAACTGTAATGTATAAAAATATATAAATATAACTTGTTTGTATCTCTGTATATGAGATAACGTATATATCTTGATGTAAAATGTAGTAGGGTTGATTTTCTATCTATGCAGGACATAAGCGATTTACTCACCCAATTTTCATACATATTTCATAGATGATATAGAGAACACTTCATAAATAAAGATGTATAGTTTCTCAAAATTCAATGAGTTTTTGCATATTTAAAAGGATGATTCAACAAAACTCTTTTTGCAATCCATAATGAAACTATGATATCAGTTTTAACAGTATTGTTTCTGTCTAGTTACTTAGTTGCTTGAAATTATGCATTTAAGGTTCAGAAGTGTATTTATAATATGCACCTATAAGTACATTAGTAATATACAGTCGCAAAAAGTATTCCAGCTTGGTGTCTATTTAATAAAACTAACAACAGAAGAAATATATTCAAAGTTTGCTGAAAAATATTTGTTGATTATATTATCATAAAATGTCTTTGGATGAATGAAAACAAATAAAAAGTTCAAAAGTTTCTCTCGTTTCCAACTTTTAGCTTTATTCAATGAACATTTGTATTCTTGCAATGATTTCTGGATATTCTGCAAAATTAAAACGAAAGATGTAAACTTTATACATGTTCTTTACAAACAAAATTATTTTTACAACATTAATATGTCAACATTATTTTAGTAATAAGATTCGGCATTGTATGCTAAAGTCAAACTTGTAGTAATAATGTGCAATTTTAATTCGTCAAAAATTTATGGATTTTATAAAATATATGATAAGAGCGTGTTACAATATTTATGCTTTAATAAAAGCAATTCTATTTATAGATAATGTTGAATTTATTTTTCATAGAAACTTCAATAATGAGAAAGAACTGAAGTAAATAAAATGAAATGTTTTTAACACAACACATTTTATACATGTCAGAAAAAAATTAAATTCTTAAAAGATATTTGATAAATACAAATACTTTGTTGAGCATAAATACGAGGGGGTTGCAATAAGTAATGCCCCTGACCCACTTCCAGTTGTCTGATCTAGCTGAAAGTTTACATGTGCAATGATTTAAATCTATTTGGGTTATGTGGCAAATTGCAGCTCTGAACTAATTGTGGTTTCTGTTTTACAGGTGTTTGAACTGAGTCAGGTGTGAAATGGAGCCTGTTGAATGTCGAGCAGTGATCCGGTTTGTGTATTTGAAAGGACGCACACCACCGGAGACTTCTGATGAAGTGAAAGAAACTTATGGTGATAATGCCCCATCATATGACCTTGTAAGACGCTGGCATCGTGAATGCTAACATGCCTGGAAGTCTGTGGAAACAGCTCTCAAACCTCCCCCTTCTGCCATTGATGAGGAATCTGTCCGTCAAGTTGAGGCTGCCATTTTAGAAGATTGGCACATTACTATTCGCCAAATAGCCCAAGATGTCAAGATTAGTACAGGGTCTGTGGAAACTATCATTCATGACCATTTGCATATGCATAAGGTGTCTGCCAGATAAATCCCCAGGTGGTCACACCATTCCAGAAGCGAGAACATGTCGAGTGCTCGAGGATGAATTTGAGATGTGCCAAGAAGATGAGATAAGTTTTTTAAAAGACTGATTACACAGGATGAAACCTGGGCCCATCACTATGATCCAGAGACCAAAGCCCAGTCAATACAGTGGAAGCACTTGGACTCACCACCTCTAAAGAAAGCAAGGGTGTAGCCCTCCACTGGCAAGGTCATGCTCACAGTCTTCTGGGACCAGGATGGAGTAGTGATGACAGATTTCCTGGCAAAGGGTACCACAATTACAGGAGCCTATTATGCTTCACTTTTGAGGAAATTAAGGGAAGTTATCAAAATCAAGAGGCGGGGCAAGATCAGCAAAGATACCCTCCTCCTGCAGGACAATGCTCCGGTCTACAACTCGCATGTCGCCAGATCAGAAGCATGGGCGTGTGGTTATGAAATCTGTATTCTTTATGATAAATACATATATTTTATACACTTTACACTACTTGTGGTGTCTTTCATTTGTGAACCCTAGCACGGGTCTACAACAACTGGCTTACAAAGATGATTCAAGAACTTCCCGGATCAATCTACAATAATTGCTAACAACAACCAAATGATGAATATTCGACAATAAATTCACTCTAAAAAAAACAGCCATTTGAAAACATTTTACGATCAAAAGGATTCAAGAAAAAAGAAAACACGTGAATATTCCAATTAATTTTTTCCTACACTCGGTGGAAATTTGAAAATTCAAAAGAATTTATTTTTCAAAAGTTTGGTGAAGAACGGAAAAAACTATTTCTCAACGTTGGGGGAAAAACAACATTCGAGCATAAAATAACACAAACATGGCATAAAGAACACTTCAAAAAAAGAATTTAACAAAGAAATCGTTAAAAAGCCTTATCTTGCTGTTAAAAAAGCTACTAAAACGTAAATTACGAGCTGAAACAGGACTCATAAGATGAATTGCGTGGAGAAGTATTACAACTGAATTAACGAGACCAAGTTTTCAGTAAGTACAAAAAACTTTTTCGTTCTAAAAAGCATGTCTTGTTAATACGTTCCATGGTTAAAAGTTATTTGCGTTGAAAAAAAACTCCTGCAAAGCTAAACCCTATATTTAATTTATTGGCTAACGCAAGTATTCACACAAATTAAAATAGACGTTGGATTTTAATCCGATTAAAATAAACTTTTAACTGGTCGATGGGACTGCCCGTTGAAGAAGAAAAAAAAAACGATTTTGCTAAGCACGACAAGATAAGTAACTTTTTCTTTTTAAAGAAAAAACGAAAATAAAAATTTGTAGGATTAACAAGGAATTGAACTCAGTACCTACATTACGAAAATTGAATAATGACAAACGAAATCTACTGCTTTCTGTATAAATGGAAATGCTGACAAATTTTCTCAGACAAATTGACACTAGAGAAAAAATATATGAAGAAGTATTCGTTAAATAATCAGGTACGAATTTTGTAATGTTTTTTTCTATACATTTTGCACTATAGGAAAAATAAATGAACGAATTGGGTTGTTTCTGAAAACAACTCATTTTGTCATAAAGTAATTCCACGCCGCTTCCCACAAAAAAAAAAATGGACGATTTGGCAAAAGAAATTTTGGAAATAGTGAAATATTTCGAGGAAAAACAAGGAAGCAAAAAGAAAAAAATTAACAAAATTAAATAGCATATTTCGAGGAAAAACAAGGAAGAGAAAAGTAAAAAAATGAATGAACAAATATTGGAAAAGCAGTTAGATTTAATGAAATTCTTCAAGGAAAACTTGAAAGAAAAAGGAAAGAAATGAATGAACAAATATTGGAATTGAAAAATTACATTGAGATCAACAAAACTAGTTAGATAAAAAATTGATTTGATAATGCAAGTTTTAGTGAATAAGGACAGCAGAGAAGAAACCAGCCCGTTTCTTTCCCCAACATGCGATCTGGTTAGCTATTGATACATTTCACTTTGCTCCTGAGGAAGCCCTAACGTTTGAGGCATATTTCAGAAGATTTGAAGACCTTTATAAAATTTATTCCAGTGCATGGACGGATCAAAAGAATGTTCGTTTATTATTACAAAAGTTAGGTACATTCAAACATAACAAATTTGTGGACTATATTTTACCAAGAAAAACCAACGAATTATCGCTTGACGCGGCAGTCAAACTATTAATGGGATCATACTCTCCAAAAAGAAGCCCTTTTCATAAAAGATGAAAATGCAAAAATCCTACATGTAACGAAAGTGAATACTATAGATTTTGTGTCTATAGTTAATAAGCACTGTGAGGATTTCAAATTGTCTTCATTAACGGTGGACAATTTCAAATGCTTAATGTGGTTAGAAGCAAGAAAGAGAAGTCTTACCGTGGGTGCTCAGCGAGTGAGTACAGGCGAAGAAAAGGAAGAACAAACATGGCGGCCAGCATTTTTATTTCGTCCGTTCTCGCATAATCTCGTGTGTGCGTGAAGATGGAACCTGTAAAACGATGTTCATTTCTGGGTGCTGGGAGATGATTCCGGGCCAGCCAAGAGAGAAGAGACAGAGCACTGTAGCTATAATCTTTTTTGAACATTCCGTTTGTGTATTTGAGGTGAACCCCCCCCCCCATTTTACGTCAAGCTATTTCGGCGATGGCCAACGCAGGTTTAAGCAATATGATTAAGCCTTTTAATGGCGACGGTGATGTGGTGGCGTGGCTTAAAAAAGTGGACCTTGTAGCAAGGATTCAGAAGCTGGATGATGTGGCCGCAGTAATACCACTGTTTCTGGAAGGGGACGCACTGGCCCTCTATTTGGAGCTCAGCGAGCAGGAACAAGGTGATGCAGACGCCATCAAAGGTCGACTGATCGAAGCTTTCGCAGAGGGGCCTTTTGAGGCCTTTAATAAGTTGAAAGAGAAGAGGTGGACTGATGAATCTGTGGATGTCTATGCGAATGAGATAAGGAGATTGGTTGAGTTGTCGGGCATCAGAGGACATGCCACGAGTCACGTAGTCAAGATGACTTTTGTTACCGGGTTCCCGGAAGAAATATCGAAAAGGTTGCAGCAGGTACCAGGGGTGGAGATGCTGGATGTGAGTGAGCTGCTTAGAACTGCGAAAATTTTAGTGAGTACCCAGCCCACGGAGCCTGGAGGAACGACAGCAACGGTACAGCAGGATGTGGGCAGGAATCTGCCAAACCCGGGGATCGCATGTTTCGAATGCGGGGGACCACACATGAGAAGTAGAGGCCACAGGGACAATTAAACTCGGGGACGAGGTATGGGTGAAGCCACCGGGGGCGCGCTGCACCACACAATGGAGTAGGGGTCGCGTAACTGGGAGGAACACTAGTAACAACATTGTGGTGGGAGGAGTCCCGAGGCACATTCTTGACGTCAGACCAGTTGAGGGCGAAGCAGTGGAGGGGAGTGTGCAGCCACAGGAGGAGGACGAGACACCTCAGAGGCCAAGTAGAGAGAGGCGACCGCCACAGTGGATGAGAGACTATGAAATGTGATCTTGAGATCAGGGAGGCATGTGGTTAGAAGCAAGAAAGAAAAGTCTTACCGTGGGTGCTCAGCGAGTGAGTACAGGCGAAGAAAAGGAAGAACAAACATGGCGGCCAGCATTTTTATTTCGTCCGTTCTTGCATAATCTCGTGTGTGCGTGAAGATGGAACCTATAAAACGATGTTCATTTCTGGGTGCTGAGAGATGATTCCCGGCCAGCCAAGAGAGAAGAGACAGAGGACTGTAGCGATAATCTTTTTTGAACATTCCGTTTGTGTATTTGAGGTGAACCCCCCCCATTTTACGTCACTTAATATTCACATAAGGTTTGATAGACACAAAAGACACCAATATAAGACGTCGTGCTCTAAATAAATTGTAATTAGAACTTATTTGACACTTCAGAAACTGGTTGAATATTGTCAGCAGTTTGAGGCAATGAAGCAAGATTCAGGAAACATAGATAAAGCAGGTATTGTGCACATTAAAAAATATGCTTAAAAAATAAACGACACTTGCCCACCAGCAATTACCAACCATGGCTGACTAGGACAGCTTCCATACATTCATATCTGATCTACCAGTACGTTCCATGTTTAAAAAGGATGTGTCCTCTATAGTATTAGACCTGACCGAATGGTTAATTGTAGGCATAGACCGATTAATACCATCCAAATAATTCCAACAAAAACCTTACAGCCAGCCATGGTTCTCCCCTGAATGTGCTGCTGCCATCGCGCACAGAAATCACTTTTTCTATAGCTACCAACGTAATAGATGTACTGAGACTAAAGCTGCTTTCAGAACTGTCAGCAACCACTGTAAAAGAGTAATAAAAATGCAAGAGAACTATATGCTCAGTCTGTTAAATCCAAAGTAGCTGAGCAGTGGCTTGGTTCCCACCAGTTCTGGCAAATAGCAAACGGGATCTTGAACAGAAGTGTGCGTTCTATCCCAACCATTGTCTATGGACCTGAGGTCATCTCGTCAGTATCAGACAAGGCCAAACTATTTGCAAAGAACTTTGCAGCTAATTCTACCCTATGCAACAATAGCCATCAACTCCCCATATTTCCTCCTATAACAGACAACACGCTATGCAACATACAAATATCTGTGTGTGAGGTCGCCAATCTAATCAAGAACCTAGATTCCAGTAAAGCAACTGGCCCTGATGGCATTCCAGTTATAGTGCTGAAAAAGCTCCAACCAGAACTTGCCCCCATACTTACAAAACTGTTTAAGCGTTGCCTTAAGAAGTGCTTTCCAACACCCTATAAAACCTCATCAGTATGCCCTGTACTTAAGAATTCAGGTGAAAAGTCATCTCCCTCTCAGTACAGACCAATAAGTCTCCTGTGTGTCATGAGTAAGTTGTTGGAATCCATATTAAATAAAGTAGTCAACTACCTCAACAGAAACAACCTTCTTAGTGACATGCAATATGGTTTCCGCTCTGCAAGATCTACAGCAAATGTTCTAATGGTTATATTTCATAGGATTAGTGAATCTTGTGACAAAGGTTTGCTTTTCAGGGCAATTGCTCTTGACATATCAGAGGCCTTCGATAAGGTATGGCATAAGGGCCTACTTCACAAGATTTCCAGCTACAGTATCACTGGAAATGTTTTCTCAATCCTTAAATCATTTCTCTCCGATAGGTTCATAAGAGTAGTGATTGATGGGCAGAAATCAGAAGCCCACAGTATTAATGCTGGAGTTCCTCAGGGGTCCATCCTGGGGCCAACTCTCTTCCTGATCTACATCAATGATCTCCCAAAGCATATACTTAAATCATTTGTTGACATCTATGCTGATGACATGACCATCTATGGCCCTACACCAAAGGCTGTAAATGGCAAAGTTCTCTCTAATTCTCTCTCCTCTGATCTTGAGTGCATGGTTCAGTGGGGGAAAACGTGGCTGGTCACTTTTAATGCATCTAAAACCAAGCTTCTATCTTTACATCATCAACGCTCTGATCCCCATCTGGCATCAATTGAAATGGATGGCTCCCGTCTTGCGGAGGCTCCATATTTTGACAAGCTTCTGGGTTTGACCTTTACTCCTGATCTAAAATGGAACATGTACATCAGGTCTGTTGCCAAGGACGCTGGGAAAATGGTGGGATCCTTCTACCGCTCCAGAAGACATCTCACTACTGATGCAATTCTCTATCTGTATGAAAGCCAAGTACGTCCACACCTGGGGAGTAGCTGCTAAAAACAGCCTATCCTGCCATGACAGAGTACAAACTAGACTTCGTGGTTTAGTGGGGGGTGCCCTTTTCTCTTCTCTGCAACCTCTCTCCCACAAAAGAGACGTTGCGAGCCTGTCTTTGTTTTATCGTTATTTCCATGGCAAGTGCTCGTTTGAGCTCCGATCTCTCATCCACCCTCGCCAATCTTTCACGAGAAACACCCGTCTGGCTGAAACTACTGTCAATAATTTTCCCCACTCTTTATTTGTGCCTTAATCCAAACGTAGATTCCTTGAGCAAAGCTTCTTTCTTAGAACTGCACACCTGTGGAACAACTTGGATGTCTTCAAATCCAACATAAACAAACTCCTGACAAACTGCCCCCTTAAGTAAGACATTATATCAAATCTCCAATACTAATGATTACTGTACACGCAATAGCCCTTACCTCTGAGTGGCCTTCGGGCCTTGATAAGTGGTGACCCCCATGTAAAAAAGGAGGCAAAAAGCACCCTTCACAAAATTATCAGGATAGACAAAATCCTAGCACCCCTTGTAGCAAATGTGGAGGACCTCGTGGGTACAACGCATGTCAGTACCAAAGGAAAATAACATGTGACCTATGCAAGCGAGCAGGGCACAAGGCCTCATATTGCAGAGCAAAAGAAGCAAAAAAGAGCTATGTAAAAACTGCAAAAATGGATCCTTCACCAACAGAGAACATAAGAAACCATGTTAAATAAAGAAGTAAAACTGCATCTCGATTCAAGGTCAGATTTATCAATTATAAATTTTCACACATGGATTAATTTATTTTTATTTCGGACTAATATTCTCATCTTTATTAGTTGTTATTTTTGATCTTTTATTGGTTTTGTTTATTCACAACGTTTCGGCCAACTATTCCTCTGGCCTTTGTCAGGTGGTTACCGTGACGGATAGGAACTTCGAATCTCCTAACTGCATTCTCAGCCATCACTGCCATCCGTAGTTGTTGTCGTCTCACCACATTTTGGCCAATTAACCTCTGGCACGCTATGGGTGGGATTGAAACTGCTATCTTCAGACAATGTTTCTGGAACTGTAAAGATTCAACATTTCTATCAACTGTGCCACGGGCCCCGAAGGGCGATCAAGGCCAGAGGAAATGTGGTCAAAATGTGGTGAGACGACAACAACTACGGATGGCAGTGATGGCTGAGAATGCAGTTAGGAGATTCAAAGTTCCTATCCGTCGCGGTTACCACCTGATGAAGGCCAGAGGAATAGTTGGCCGAAACGTTGTGAATAAACAAAACCAATAAAAGATCAAAAACAACAACTAATAAAGATGAGAATAATAGTCCGAAATAAAATAAATTAATGTATAATGCTCATATCAAAAATGAATTCCAATTAAGGAATAATATATATATATATATATATATATATATATATATATATATATATATATATATATATATATATATATATCACACATGGAAGCGAATAGGAAAGCCCACGATGACAAAAATGAATAAAGTTGCGAGATCGGTAACCAGTGAAAAAATAAATTATAATAATAATGTGCAATTTCAATTCGTCCTAAATATAAAATATATGATAAGAGTATGTGACAAAACAATTCTATTTATAAATAATATTGAATTTATTTTTCATAGAACCTTCAATAATGACATCTGAAGTAAATAAAATGAAATGGTTTTAACACAACACATTTTATACAGGTAAGCAAAATTAAATTAAAAGATATTTGAGAAACACAAATACTTTGTTGAGTACAAATTCGAGGGGCGTGCAATAAGTAATGCTCCTGATCTACTTCCAGTTTACTGATCTAGCTAAAATTTTGCATGTGCAATGATTTACATCTCTACGGGTTATGTGGCAAATTACAGCTCTGAACTAATTGTGGTTTCTGTTTTACAGGTGTTTGAACTGAGTCAGGTGTGAAATGGAGCCTGTTGAATGTCGAGCAGTGATCCGGTTTTTGTATTTGAAAGGACGCACACCACAGGAGACTTCTGATGAATTGAAAGAAACTTATGGTGATAATGCACCATCATATGACCTTGTAAAACGCTGGCATCGTGAATTCAAACATGACTGGAAATCTGTGGAAACAGCTCCCAGACCTGGTCACCTCCCTTCTGCCATTCATGAGGCGTCTGTCCGTCAAGTTGAGGCTGTCATTTTGGAAGATCGGCGCATTACTATTCGTCAAATAGCCCAAGATATCAAGATTAGTACAGGGTCTGTGAAAACTATCATTCATGACCAAGTTTTCAGTAAGTACAAATACCTTTGTCGTTCTAAAAAGCATGTCTCCTTAATACGTCCTATGGTTAAAAGGCATTTGCGTTGAAAAAATAAACTCTTGCAAAGGCAAATAATATATTTTATTTTATTGGGTGAAGCAAGTATTCGCACAAATTAAAATAGATGTTTGATTTTAATCCGATTAAAATAAACTTTTCACTGGTCGACAGGACCTCCGTCGAAGAAGAAAAAAAAAAAAAACGATTTTGCTAAGCACAACACGATAAGTAACTTTTTCTTTTTAAAGAAAAAAGCGAAAATAAAAATTTGTAGGATTAACAAGGAATTGGACTCAGTACCTACACGTTACGAAAATTGAATAATGACAAACGAAATCTACTTTCTGTATAAATGCAAACGCTGACAAATTTTCTCAGACAAACTGCCACTAGAAGAAGTATTCGTTAAATAACTAGGTACGAATTTTGTAATGTTTTTTTTCTATAGATTTGTCACTATAGGAAAAATAAATGAACGAATTGAGTTGTTTCTGAAAAAACTCATTTTGTCATTAAGTAATTCCACGCCGCCTCCCACAAAAAATGGACGATTTGGCAAAAGAAATTTTGGAATTAGTGAAATTCCAACAAAGTCAACAATTAGAACTTGAAAAAAGGTTCCGATAAGAGCATTTTGCAATGCAGAAACGAAACAAAGAGAAACAGTAAAATTTAATAACATATTTCGAGGAAAAACAAGGAAGAGAAAAGTAAAAAATGAATGAACAAATATCGGAAAAGCTGTTAGATTTAATGAAATTCTTCGAGGTAAAACCGGAAAGAGAAATGAAAGAAATGAATGAACTAATATTGGAATTGAAAAATGACATTGAGAGCAACAAAACCAGTCAGATAAAATAAAATAGATTTGATAACGCAAGTTTTAGTGAATAAGGACAGCGGAGAAGAAACCCGCACGTTTTTTCCCCCAAAAATGTGATCTGGTTAGCTATTGATACATTTCACTATGCTCCTGAGGAAGAAAAAAAAAATCTGATAATATCGCGTTAGAAGGAGGAGCAAAATATGAGATTTTCTTTTTTTTTCTTTTTGCATATAATTTTCTTTCATTAAATCTGTAAAATAAATTAACGAAATTTATTAATTATTTCATTCGTTTGAGAGAATTTTAAAAATCGCGTTTTTTTTCATTGTTTACGTCCACATATGCAGAAATAACATGCAATTCCAATTTTCACGTTTTCCTCTTTCGGGGATTTTTCTTTTTTTAATTCACTAAAGAAATTACAATGAACCAATTTTATTTTACAAGTTTTTACTGTTATTATTCATCGGGATCGAAAATTCCGCATTTATTATGGTCATACCTACATTAATAACTAAACAACGAATTTACGACGTTTTCAATATAAAAAAAAAAGTTTTAAAATTACCAAAAATATTACACGATTGGAAAGAATTCTATAATCTTACTATTCTCCGTTTACATGCAAATATTGAATGTTGACTTATTTTTACGAAGTGACTATTCGCAGCCGGCTGCGGCTATTCTAAAATGCTATTCGCAGCCGGCCGGCGGCGAAACCGGAAGTTGTCGAGTCGACGGTATTGATCTCAAAATTATAAAAAAAACCTTACCAGAAATTTATATTCACTTTATTGAAAAGAGCATAAAATTTCACATTGAACCTGAAAATTACGTAAAAATTGAACTAATAGAAAAATTTAGATCGATTTTTAAAGTTAAAAAAGTTTTAAAAAAGTGAACTCGTAAAAATCAATGTATTTGTATACGTAAAAAAATGGCTGCTTGTAACATCGGAGAAACACGCTTAGACATTTTGTAAACATTGTTTTTAAAAAATAAAAAATAATACTTCTATTATGTTTTAAACGACTGTAATAGTTTATTTTGGAAGTATATTTCATAAGGAAAATAAACAACCCACTTTAAAAACAGAAATTACGAGTTTTATATATTTTATTCGCAGTTTTTTGTTGGGGGTGTCAAAAATTCCGCCTAAAATTCTGATACACCGAGCGGGCGGGCAACGAAGCCTGTAAAATGGCGACAGGTAGAGCCAGTCTCCAGGGGTTAATACCATCTAAACGGTAAATTTGCTGTGGGGTTGATTATCAGATTCGTTGTCAGCGACCCGAAAACCTGTGTAAGAAGTCAGGACTATAGTGATCGGTGTTATGAAAGAATGGTAATATCGCGGTTCAAAAATATCAGTAAATACGCTAATTTTATTAAAAATAAACTTTGCCAAAAAACACAAATTATTTACTAAAAACAAAAATATTTCGCAACTGAGCAAGTGATAAGCCATGCCCATGCCGTTCTCTGCATGAGTACCCCAAATTCTCCGCTGTGTTAGTAATGAAAAACTAAAACAAATAATTAAAATGAAAAGACATGTTAAATTCTCCGCTCAAAATAAAAAATGGGAGAGAGAAAAATTAAATTCGCCACTGTGTTGGTAATTAAAAATTAAAACAACTTATTTTTTACTTGTAAACTGGTTTATTAATTGTAGAAAACAAAAATAAACGGGAGAAAAAAGCAGCTCAAAATGAAAGAAATTGTTAAATTCTATTACAAAAGAAAACAAATTATTTTTACAATTCTAGCCAAGAATTTACTTAAGATTTGTCTGACGTCACTTCCGGTCAGCTGATGCGACCGGCTGCGAATAGCATTTTAGAATAGCCGCAGCCGGCTGCGAATATCAACGGCCTATTTTTATATTAAAACAAAAGGGAAACATAGTGGTTTGGACGCGCCCCAGTAATAAAAAAGAACTATAAAAAGCAAATAAATTTACTTACTTTTTTGTATTGCAATCTGCTTTCGACAATGAAACGGTTATAAGAAAAACGAGATGAATTTGATGCGTGGAAGTCGCCTTTTAAGATGGTGACCGGAAAAGCAAGTTCGCAGAAAATAGACAAAAATTATTTTAATTTATTGTAATTTAAAGTTTCGCTTATTTTTTGTTATAATGTATTGTGTTGAATTAAAAAATGTAATTTTTTTTTTTCAAAATGTATTAATTATTGTTTAATGAAAAAAATAATCCAAGCATTTTTAATATGGGTAGGGATAAACAAAAAAATGACCTTAGTTAATATATCAATCACAGAGAAATGACGTCACACCTGAGGTCTGTTTAACTGCAAGACTGTCGATAATGAATGAGAGTTTTTACAAAAATATTAAAAACTTGCATTGAAAAAGAAAAACACAAACGAATTTATTCAGTATTAATTGAAACCATAAAAATGAAAACAAATTAAAAAATAAAAAAAAAAGTTGTAAAAAAACATTTTATTGATTCATGGATTAAAAAAATAAATTTCGTTTATAATTTACTTAAAAGATTGCGCTTAAAAAAGAAAATAAAGTAACACAATTCAAGTTATAATGAAACTGAATTCATTTAATATAAATTTAATAAAAATTTAAACAAAAATTATGCATGTAAAATTACGAACGTTTGACGCAGTGGACAATCAAATACTGCAAATAATAATAATAATAATAATAATAATAATAATAATAATAATAATAATAATAATAATAATAATAATAATAATAAAAGAAAGAAAAAATCATGACTCCCGTCAATTAAAATAATTATTAAATAAACAAAATAAAATCGAATGATAAAGAATTTAATAAACGAAAGCGACAATAACAATTTTTTCATGAAAACGATTTCAATTAAAATAAATAATTTTATTACAAAGTTACTAATACAGAAATATATCTGTTTAAAGAAAAAATATAGAAAATCAGTTGATAATTGAAAACTCCTAAGTCCTCTTCAGCCTCACTTTCTTTCACACTTTGAGCCGGAACTTTCTCCAGGGAGGGACTTTCCTCTCCTCTCACCGTTTTCTCTTCTTGAGCAAAAGCATTGTCGCCTATCCATCTGAGTTCGGTGTTTTATTCCTTTCAAATATTGGGTTAGTCTTGCCCTCTTTCCCATAAAACCAACCACATCTACCTCTTCTTCATCTCCCAGCCCATGTGTATTGACAACAAACAGAACAGACTTGGAGGTGAGTGCATTAGAAGAATTACTACTATAATAATTTAGTTTAAAAGGGTTTCTAAAACTAGATTTTTTTATTTTCTTTCAAATTACATTTTCATCCTTTGCGGTATTCTTTATTTAGTCACAGTCTCATGTTCTTAATAAATCATTTGTTTAATAATGTTAACCAACCAAACATTAGAATCTATAAAAAAAAATAAAGGCAGCGGAATCTATATATATATATATATATATATATATATATATATATATATATATATATATATATATATATATATATATATATATATATGTGTGTGTGTGTGTATGTGTATGTGTGCGCGTGTGTGTAGGGAGCTACTATTAGGGACATTAGCTACTGGAGCATTATATACTGAGTTGGCGACTCTCCTTTGGACCTTGTCCAGGAGCAAAAGACTAGTAGCAGATGCACCAGCCCAAATATGACAACTATACTCTATACATGGGCTAATGGATGGTGGCCTTCTCTAGGTGTAGGATACTTTCGGGCATCATAACTTTCTAGCACGGTAGAGAGAGCCTACCTTCTTTGCAACGGTCCTGGCAATGCTCTCAATGTAATTGTTCCAACTCATGTTTCCCGTGAACGGTAGGCCGAGGAGTTTAAAAGATACACTTTCAGATAATGAATTTTCGGCCATTGCTGTTGGTGGTAGAGAAGGTTTTTTTTGTAATTATTGAAGGAAACAAGTTTAGTCGGCACCATTGAATGGAACCATCTATTTTTGTCCCATTCCACTGCAGATTTGTGGTCAGATATGAGTAAAAACATTCGAAAAAAAATTTACCACTATGCTTTTTAAAAGAGGCTTATCATAATTTTTTACTAAACGTCGAAATTTTATTGTTGAATGATAATAAAAGAAACCTAATTTCTAAAAGGAAAAAAAGTTTATTTACGCGTGAAAAACAAAGTACAGTATTAAATGTTGAAAAAAACCCCGCTTTGTCCATTGAATGGTATATACATTCAGAGATTACAGTTAGGATGTCTGCTGTGGAACGGGCTTGTCTAAATCCATATTGTTTGCCAGGCAGAAGTTTAGCATCTGTAAGGTGATGGACTAGAGCATGGTTAATTATGGTCTCAAATATTTTGGCAAAAAGTGGGAGGTGACTAATGGGGCGATAATTTAATGGGTCAGTTCTTTCGCCAGAATTCTTGAATACTGGTACCACAGAAGCAGTTTTCCAACAGCCCAGAAAGCAAGATTCATTAAGGAATTTGTTGTAGAGTTTGGTGAGAACTGGAGCTACTTCGGCTGAGCACTTTTTTAATAGCACAGCTGGGATGAGATCGGGTTTTGAAGTGTCAAGGTTTTTTATGATAGCATGCACCTGAGCAGGGGTGATTTTCAGATCGTCTAGCGTGGCGTCTGTCCGCATAGGAAATTCAGGTAGGGGGTGGTTGGAAGGGTCGTGCTGAGTTTGAGGTAAACCGACTGGCAAGCATGTTAGCCTTTTCGGTTGCTGAGCTAATAACCTTGTGATTGTTGGTTAGAGGGGGAATTGTTGATTGCCCATTATTTACTACACTTTTGTAGATTTTCCAGAAGTCACGAGTTCCTAGTTTTTGTGCTTCGATGCGTTTTTTAGTGGTTTCCATAAATTCTCTCTTAGCTGTCGCTATTTCTTTCTTAGCATTACTTCTAGCTTCTATGTACTTCTGTCTGCTTGAACTGGACTTATATCGGTTAAATCTGCGGTATGCATGCTGCCTTTGAGCAATGGCAGTTGCGCAAGTCGAAGTAAACCATTGGGAAGAGTGGGGCTTGCTATAAAATTTCCGCATGGGAACATGCGCTTCGATTGCAGTTTTGAACCAGTCAGTGGTTTCGTTTGCGCACTGTTTAGTAGGAAGAGAAAAATATTTCCCCATGGGGCTTCTCTTATAAGATCTCTGATGGCTTCCCAGTCAGCCTTTTTATAATATCTCGTTATTTTGAGCACTGGCTCTTCAATTTTGCTTCTAGAGTTCAGGGCGATTTCAACCATTATCACTGCATGATCAGCGTTCCCAAGTGGACTGTCGGCATTCGTTATACAATCATCAGGAACTGTGGTCAAAAATAGATCTAAAAGTGATGCGTGTTGTTCTTCCCGGTCAGGGAAACGGGTTCGAAAAGTAACAATTTGTGATAGGGAGTGAGATATAGAGAAGCTATGAGTTGTGCTGCCCGCTGCATCTGTGTAAGTAGAGAATCCAAGCCAGTTTTTGTGATGGACATTAAAGTCACCAAATACATGTACTTGTGCGCTAGTGTCGAGGGAGAGTGCTGTGTTTATGCTGTCAGAGACTTTGTTTATTATGGCGCAGTCTTGGGTCGAGGGAGAGAGGTAGAGAAAGTAAAAGTAGCTAATGTTGTGTTGCATGATTAGTCTAAAGCACATAAAGGCTTGATCATCCGATTCTAGGTTTGTTTCTCTAGTCAAGGGACGGGTATTACGAATGTAAACTCCAAATCCGTGCATGTGTCTGTCAGAGTCCTTACGGCAGAGTGGGAGATATCCAGGCATGTTAAAGTAGTTAGAGGGGATGGAGGAGTGTAGGTTAGTCTCACAGTGCTAAGATATCCGGGGTATTTGTTAGGAGAAATGCTTCAACATCAGCTAAATTAGTTCTAAGCCCACAGATATTTGTGAATGCAAGCGTCAAGGGAGGAGGCAAGTCGGATTTGTTTGATCCTAAGCCTGGTTTAAGCTTATTTTTAGATTGTACTGTCATCATATTTTCTTTAAGAGTTTCAGTTAGGTAAGGGGGGCTGAACAGGAGGTTATGCAGAGTATCACATATGTATCACAAGTAGACCATCAGCTGACCATTCTTCAACTAGGACTGTGGCCTCAGAAAGCCCACCTGGGATGATTGCAATATTCCTTTCCATGCGCGACATGGCACTACAAACATTCCGATATTATACAACTGTTGATGGAGCAGCCGCTCTAAGCGTTACCAAAGGGTTAGGGGACCCTGTACTACCAGTCGGAACCAGCAGCCAGTAACTGTCAATCCGGTACCCTCAACCCATCAGAGTTCTGGGGAAGACACTACTGGAGTAGAAAGCTCTCTTACATCTAGGGATCTCTAGTGTGTACGGGTAGAATTTAGCTGCTTGTCGGGTTTGTCAAAGGTATTTATGTCGTTGGAGCACCAGTGGTTGCAGTTCGTCAGAGCATTCACCATGAAAATTCTTGTAGAACAGGCAGAGGGATGCAACATTTCATCGGTGGAACAGAGGATGAAGCTTAGATGACAGTTCAGGATCTATCAGATTGGCGATTTCCTTTAAGACCTTGTCCAGGGGCGAGAGACTAATAGCAGATGCACCAGCCCAAATATGACAAAAGTACTCCATACATGGGCGAATGGCTGCCTTATAGAGATACAGGATACTTTCGGGCATTTGTAGCTTTCTAGCACAGTAGAGAGAGCCTACCTTCTTCATAGTGGTCCTGGCAATGCTCGCAATGTAATTGTTTCAACTCATGTTTCCCATGAACGTTAGGCCAAGGAGTTTAAAAGAAGTACTTTCGAATCTTTGGCCATTACTGTTGGTGGTAGAGAAGGGTTTTTTTTTGTAATTATTGAAGGAAAGAAGTTTAGTCTTGGCAGTATTGAATGTGACCATCCGTTTTTGTCCCCATTCCACTACAGATTTGAGATCAGATATTGGTAAGAATAGTCGAAAAAAATTACCACTATGCTTTTTAAAAGAGGATTACCATAATTTTTTACTGAACGTCTAAATTTTATTGTGTTGAATGATAATAAAAGAAACGTAATCTCTAAAAGGAAAAAAAAACTTTATTTACGTGTTAAAAACAAAGTACAGTATTAAATGTCACCCCCCCCAAAAAAAAATTGTTTAAATTTCAAGTCTGAATAAATCAGTTTTAAAAATCTGTGGTAAAATAATTATCAATTTTCTAAAACTATTTCAACGATAATTATTAAATTAAGGTCCTAAGCGTTAATGTAAACAGATGGGGTCACAGATCTAGCCTCGTCCTGAGTTCAGGTAAAAGGTAGGTTATATCGTACTATGTGACCGGGAGGTTGGGCTGTTTATAGTACGCTGGCTCCTCTCTTAATAAATACAAAGAAAAAAATCAAAACGAGGCTTGATTTATAAAGAAGATGCCGCTAGTTTATTTTTTCAAATCCGCTCGGAAAAACTGAACTTTTTAGATTAAATAAAGAGCAATAAAAACTACTTGAAAACAAAAAACAAATGATTCAGGTCCTTGTAAAATTTACTTTTATTGCCTACAGTAACATTTAATTCGTGTGTGTATTTATATATATATATATATATAAATATATATATATATATATATATATATATATATATATATATATATACTTCAGAATAAAATTATCTAACAATCAACTGGTATGGAAACCCATGATTATAGGTCTTAGAAAATATTATTGGCAGTAATATTCTAAGGACTATCACATCAAAATCAAGATTGCTCGATATACAATATGTATAATTTATTTACCGGACTCATTATATAAACAAAGAAAATTTCCAGGAAAACGCCAACTTCGGACTATTACCTTGTGATGTGCATTACTCAAAATACAGATTAGATCACATTACTTAACTGCTATCAAAGAAATTCTCTTCGGATTTTACCATCCAATTTGGATGAGAATTTCTATATCTTTTTCATTAACTTCCCTTACTCTATGATATTTAAATATTAAAAAAAAAAAAAAACTTTTAATTGTGATTTTTCCATGTCTCACTGACTTTAGCAAATAAGATATAAACTATCATAATTATTTGCTAATATTTTGTCCTAGGAAGGGATGATAGACATATTTTTTAGCCGTTTTTTCCGCCCATGCTTTTTCAAATTCAGGGTCAGTTGAAAAAATACATTTTTGATTATCATTATCTTGTTTTTTAATTAGTTAAACCAAGATCTCAATCTTTTTTTTTAGTATATATTTTTTTTATTTTTCCAGATTATGAAAAAAATCTCACACTAATGGTTACATGTTTATCCGTTCAAGAGATATATATTACATTGAACTTTTTTTCTGCAAACTGTTATCATAGAAATCAATGGACATTAAAAAAAAATTTTTTGCAATTATTTTTGATTTAAATAAAAAAAAAATGCTTCATTCAATGATAATATCGTTAGTTCAAGAAATTATTTTTTTCTGTTTATATTTTTTTTATATTAGATTAGTAGTGGATTGATATGATGAACAATGGACACGTGTGAACATTACGAAATATTTATTGAACTGAAATATAGTAGTCAACCAACGTCTATTGTCTCTTACGTGGTGGGAGGTTGCGATACGAGGAACAGTATGAGTAAAAACTCATGTATATCCAACATATCTGGTTTAAAAAAAAAAAAAAACTTTTTTTTTCATTTATTAAATGCATTTGCTCGTTTCCTATATCTGGCTGGAAGTCTGATTGTTCTTCCTCCCTTTGTTGTTTTGTGTGTTTCTGATGCATTTTATCTTTGACTAGTTCCTTTATTAATTATATTTTCATAGTCATCTTGTGTAGTTGTGACGACGCGTGAAAGATTTTCTTTTGTTTTTAGAAGATACCGTCTAAATATCTTCCTTGTTCATTTCTTATTAAATATGAACGAGGTTTTTCCAATTTTTTTACTGTCTTTCCTTTCTGGTTCCATCTTACGTGGAAACGTATACGAACATTGTCGTTTTTGTTTAGACTTGATAATTCGTTAACGTTTTTTGTCTATTTCATGCCTTTTCATTTATTAGTTATGCAAAATATTAGAAAGATTTGTCCTAAAAGTTATTTTCATTAACTGTGGAGCTGGTGACTGCGATTAATTTTTTAATGGAATGGATCTTAATGCTAACATTGCTAAAAATTGATTGGGATTGCTTTCGAAAGACTTTTTTTATGTTAAACAATGTTTTAATAAAAATAATTTATTTAGAAAAACATTTTAATTTTTAATATTATTTAAAAGAATATATGTCTCTATAAAACAAATAAATAATAATAATAAAATAATTTATTCAGAAAACATTTTAATTTTTAATATTATTTAAAAGAATATATGTCTCTATAAAACAAATAAATAATAATAATAAAATAATTTATTTAGAAAACATTTTAATTTTTAATATTATTTAAAAGAATATATGTCTCTATAAAACAAATAAATAATAATAAAAATAATTTATTTAAAAACATTTTAATTTTTAATATTATTTAAAAGAATATATGTCTCTATAAAACAAATAAATAATAATAATAAAAATAATTTATTTAGAAAACATTTTAATTTTTAATATTATTTAAAAGAATATATGTCTCTATAAAACAAATAAATAATAATAAAAATAATTTATTTAGAAAAACATCTGTCATTTTAATTTCTAATATTTTTTAAAAGAATAAGTCTTGATGAAATAAATAAATAAATAACATTAAAAATTAGAAAAAAAATTATACGCGCCATTGATTTCGATTCTGTGAAATACTATTCTCTGGAATCTTCCTGGAATAAATGTCTTGTTTCGTTCCACTAATAACGCTTCGATTTTTTGGTTAGCAAGGTCAGGGTTTTTCATAAAGTTCGAAGTTTCATAACAGACAACAATCTTGACTTTGGACACATTTAAAAGCAAGAGACCTGAGCTGTTTCCTCCTTTTCGATTCGGCTCCCAACCTAAGTGGTCGACGGACCAACCACTCTCTTTCGGAGCGTGTGCCCGTGCACTTCAAATCCCCTGCTACTATGTGTGGGGCAAGAGCCAACAGACAGTACGTACACCTTACACACTTCTCTCTCCATGGCCTGGATTGACTTTCTCACTCTCTTTCTACAACAATAGCCTTTACCTCTCACCAGCTAACAGAGAGAGATGCACGCCAAACTAAACACGTACTGTATCCTTTCTTTCATTTGTTTCTTCATAAAATAAATTCTAATTTGTTTATTTCAATAAACGCGTTGTTCGTTCCTTTCTCAATTCAATTCATTTTTCTATTTTGTACGACTGGGGGATATATATAATATATCCACCAGTCCGCTAAAGTTCAACTCCGCAAATTTCTTTAAAATGACTTTTTGGATTTTCAACTATGCTGAATAAGAAAATCCCATTTAAATTTTGCAGAGACAAGTGGTTTTCGAGATATAATGATATATATGACGCACTGTGATTCACTGGCTGCCATGTTTGTATGCCCATGCGATAAACAAATCTACGTCTCTGCGACCGACATTGTCACAACCTCCAAATTTTTTTAATAGTATTTGTGGCTGGATATGCTAACAACGAATATCACAGTTAAATTTTGGGCAAATATTTTTCATCCCCTGCTTACAAAATGGGGTGTTTATTCTGAAAGCCATTCTTAATATGGGGAAGTTGGGTATGTCTATTTTAAAAGCCGTTCTTAACATGAGGAAACTGAGTGTGTCTATTCTGAAAGCCTTTCTTAACATGAGAAGGTTGGGAGTGTTTATTCTGAAAGCCGTTCTTATATAAAATTACTCAAGGAAGTGAAAAAAGTCGTAATTGTTTTGTTTTACATGCATACACATTACTAATTTCTCGCTTGTGAAAATAAAATGTGGATTTGTTTCCGCTAAATGGCAATGTGGGCTGCAGAGAAGTTCGTTTATTGCATGTGCGTACAAACATGGTGACCAGGGAATTATAGTGCATAATCAGGTCTTAATACTTCGAAAACTACTTGCCTCTGCAAAATTTAAATGAGATTCTCTTAGTCGAAAACCGTAAGAAGTTGCCATTTTAAAGAAAATTGTAGAGTTGGACCTAATGTAAAAATTTACCAAAAAATTGTTTGCTAATATTGTCAATTTATTTATAAAATGACGCCAATTTCACTATCCAATCAAGTGACATTCTTACTACCGGAGTAACACGACTTATGTCGCATTTTCTTGTTCATATTTTAGTTTCCTTAAATTGCAAGAGGGTCCATTTTTGTTACCGTGCTGAAATAACAAAGTTATTATTTTGAAAGCCATTCTTAACACGGGAAGGACAAGGTGTTTTGTAAATATTCTGTGCTTCTACCTAACAATTTAATAATATTAAAAAGACCGTGAACCTTGAATTTAACCTAAAAAAAAAACTATTTAAAAATAGCGCTGTATCAAAACTGCACAAGCATCAAATCATTTAATAAAAAAAATGTATTTAATAAAAATATTTTGTTTTCTAATATTGTTTCACTTCAATTTTATTTAACGTCAATTGTATGGATGTTCTTGTTGTTCCATTTGATTTATCAATAAATCCTCTTCTCCATCCAAACACGCAGTAAAAAGTCGTGTTTTTTATCCCCACTCACATTAAAAGCGGTAATTCTTTTCCAATATAATTAAAGTGCAGATTCACTATTGATTATTACATTGTACCCAATATAATTATATAGTAATGATTTTAAAAATATTTATATGTCAATTCACGGCTATTATTTGTTCTAACGTAACGTTTGACATTATATGGTTTTCGGATCGAAATAATTACTTTTTCTAATTATCATGTCAATAAAAGTGTTGGAAAGGAGCCTCTATTTAAAATTATATCTTTCCCAAATAACGTTCATAAAAATCTATTTAAAATTATATCTTCCCCAATAACGTTCATAAAAATATATTTAAAATTATATCTTCCCGAATAACGTTCATAAAAATCTATTTAAAATTATATCTTCCCAATAACGTTCATAAAAATCTATTTAAAATTATATCTTCCCGAATAACGTTCATAAAAATCTATTTAAAATTATATCTTCCCAATAACGTTCATAAAAATCTATCTAAAATTATATCTTCCCCAATAACGTTCATAAAAATCTATTTAAAACTATATCTTCCTGTAACGAGGAACGATGTCCCGGGCCTGCGTCGTCTAGTGGTGGACCTCTCCAGCGTGACCAGACTCGTACTGGTCCCTGGAAAACATACCTCCGCTGCTCCAGGCACGTTAAACGTGCATGACCCCAAGTCCGTTTGGCGACATTGTCCTCTTCGGCCGTCACTCTGGTTTCGTGTCTGTGTCTTCGTCGTCTGGCGTCAGGGCATACCTGAAATAAACTGCATCTTCACTTATGCCGGCAATCGAAAAACAAAGAAAAAACTCTGAGGTCATTTTCGTTTAAACCAAATAAAATAATTATTTGCAATCATTCTACATTTGTTTAAAGTCATGTTTTCGTTATCCGCGCTTCGTGATGCAGGTTGCATACTTGAGATATCAGGTTAATTCTCTAGCTAAGAACAAGATCCTTCAAGTTAGTTCTTATTGAGATTTCTGCCCTGTCACCCCAGGCGGGGCGAGAGCCGATGTGTACGCTTCTCTCGCTGGCCAAAGACTGCCAAAACTCTTCTAACTCTTTTTTGAGTAGGCGATCGTTGTTTATATCAAAAGCATCTTCCTTCCTTTTCTCCATTATCTTCTATTCCCCCCTCTTTCTTCTCTTGTGAATTTCTTTTTCTATCCCTCTATTTTCTTATACTTTTCCCTTTCTCTATTGTTTTGTGAACATATCTGTCAAACTAGCTTGGTGGTCTCTGAGTTAAAACACCATGGGTCCCCGATTCCGAGCAGACATTTTGGAACCCAATTCTCGAGACTGTCCGAATCAATTACGTTAGTTAAAACTCATTCTCACCAGATCCAACTAGAAAAATAATCTCTTTTTTTTCGCCATTAAAACAGATATGTCTCCCGAAGATCTCATAAACGCTTGTCTTAATCTTTGACACAGTATCAGCACGACCCCCCCCGGCCATAAGCATTTTTATCTTCACCTAGCTGAACGGGACACCCGGCATCGTCCGGTGTCCCGTCACACCTGCCCTCCCCTTACACCTGTCAATTAGCCATAATTGGCATATACGCGACCTGCATCAGAAGCCGGATCCGAAACTAGTAATTCTACAGTCTAGGTCAATTAACAGCAACTAACAAAAATTGTCCATTCGGCATGCAAAAATGTTCCTGTATCAATGGTCCGGTTGGTATGCAAAAATGTTCCGCTCTAATGGTTCTGCTTATCCCAGTGTATGAGATTGCATACATGCATATATATATATATTTTTTCGATTGTTAAACTCTCCTTTTTTTTCTCTCTACTAGTCCTTTTAAGGTGACTAACCCATGTACATGCAAAACAGTTTCTCTTTTCTTTTCATTTTTTTTTCAATATTTGGTCCTTCTCTATGCCTTAATCTATGTGCATGCAACTGAGGAAAGATAACCATGCTCAGTTCACTATCAAAGGAGGGCTCATACACCCTTTAACTACTTGTTCATTTTCTCTTTCTCATAATTCATAAAACAATCAGAAAAATATTTGCACTTTTTATATTTGTTTTTTTTTTTCATCCTTTTTTTTTGTTAATAATGGCTTAGGGATTGACTGTGCTGCAACCTTGGGTTTTGTCGATAGTTGCAGCCCATGCACCCTATCCAGGTTTTGGTGGAGGGCACTCATTGGTATCCCTGCCCCGCCCAGGCGCGCTGCCGTCAGTGGTTTACGGTCACCTGATTTCTCCCTACACTTAACACTGGGGAGGTCTCTTCATCATTTCCCCCCTCACATCCTTATCCAGCTATCTGCAAATTAAAAACACTCTCCAGATTTTCTTTTCTCACACCTCATTGAACAGATCCTATCCACATATCCATCTTTCTTTCTTTTTCTTTTCCTTTTCCTTCCCCCCTTTTTTTTCCTTTTTTTCCTGATACTCCCCTTCCTTTCCCAATCTGGTCCGTCCTCAACTAAACTGTTTCTTTTTTTCTTTTTCCACAAATTTCCCAAATACAATACAATACAGAATTCCCAATACAATTAATTCTTTCTCCTACGAGATCAACAAAAGTTTCCAGGCACACCAACCAGATACACACACACACGCACATTTCTAGTGCATCGATCCAACCGACGGCAACAAAATCTTTCATCTCAATTTCTTCCCCATGGTCCCAAATATAAAACAACATAGGCGTGCCAGCTGGGGAGGGTGCATATCGTTTCTCCTAAGTACCTCGGTGCAAGGAGACTAAGTTTCCTCCACAGCTAATACGTTTTCCAAACCATACTTACACAACGTTACACTTTCCTGTACAGCTTTCATTAAACTCTACGATACCCAAGCTTTTTTTTATTACCTTCACTTGTCCCATAGGCATTCTCTCACTCGGAACAAGGTACAGCATCTGCCCTAACGCCACACCCAACATGCACTATTCTCACCCAGTGAAGGAGAGATCCTCCCCGACCGAGGCAATCCTGCCCTTCAGTCCCATAATTTGTCCCAGCAGCGCCATTTTGGTCAGAGACCAAGTGCAACAACTGTTTCAACGCTACACACTAACAATATTCAATCCCCGTCCCGTGAAGGAGAAATCCTTCTCGACTGAGCATTTCTAAATTTCTCTTTTCCAAAACAGAACAATATCAGCACCGTTAGTTTCTTTAAGATATTCTACTCGACAGTTTAAATGATTTAACACTACCATCAATTAGATTATTACTTCTCTCACTCTCACTGGTAACAACAAACGTTTCTAGGCATCCTGTACTCACCCAGCCGTCAGCGAACAATAACTCCATGCCCCCTTTGTGAAGCATTTTCTTTTCCGCCAGGCTCCTGGTCGGCTGGTATACTGCTTCGAATACCAGGGAGGGTACTCAGCCTCGCCCTCCAACGAGGCAGAAAAAAAAATTGACGGAGTAATTACCTTCTCCTAGTATAACACACCTGACAATCACAGGTCCTTTTTCGTGTCCCATCACTGGACTTACGCCGTCTTATGCGATCAGTATATTTTCAAATAATCTCACAATATGTTTTCTCGTGTTACCATACCTGACAATCACAGGTCCCCTTTTTTTTCATCACTGGACTTACGCCGTCCCACGCGACCAGCACACTTTCCAACAACCTCACAATGTTTTCTCGTGCCACATCCTTTGATAATTTTGCAAACCGTGTCCGTGCACTGGATTTATGTCTTCCAACCACCCGTTCCCTTCGGTACTAAGATGTCTTAAAGCCCATTTTTTATTTCGTACGAGCAATGGAGTTCGCCGCCGAGCGACCAATAGAAACCCTTAAACACAGGACATCCCTCAATCATTAAGTTGTTTTTTTTTGTTTTCTTTCTTCTTAACTACAATAATAATAATAATTATTTTTTTTTCTTCCTCCCTTTTATTTCTTTATTTATTTATCTATCTAGGTAACCACACATATACACCCGTACACGCGTATACACACGCACACGCCTGCACATACCTACATACTTGGATCAAATCTACTCCTATTCGGCAGTTTAAACACTTAAAACTAAATTTCAATAATGGAATTAATTGTCAAGAAAGACAAGTTTCGTTTTTTTTGTTTTTTTTTATAATTTTTTTTCTTTCTCTTTCTTTTCTTTAGTTTTAATAAAATTCTCCCACCCACCGTCTATTTAACGGTCTTAATGTCCCACAACTAATCGGTAAATCATTACTTCTTCTTTAAATTTCTTACGATAGCTACTATTCGTTACAAAATTAGAATGGCATCGGTGTACTGCCGGTTTCTCTCTCTCTCTCTCTCTCTCTCTCTCTCTCTCTCTCTCTCTCTTATATCAGTGACAACATATGCGCGACTGTTCTTAATGCCCCAATACAACAACGTATCAACCCGTTTAAACAAATACATATTTCATTTTCACTTTTTTCTTTGGGGGGTGACAAAAAAAATCAACAATACTTTGCAATATTAAGGAAAAAAAATCTTTACAGAATACGTAACCAACGAAAAGCACCCTGACAACAGCGCCTAAAAAAAAAAATCTGAGCGAAGCAAATAGGAACCAATAAAAATCTGCCCCTACCTTTCTCGTCTGCTTCCTTTCTTTCCATATCTCCACTTCCCTATCTCGCTGCACATTTTTTTCTGCATTCTGACGGTTATTTATGCCCTCAAAGTTCAATTTCACTCTTTCTTTTCCCTCCGGTACGTTCAATGTCAGTCCCTCTTTTCTCTTCGATAAGTTTTCTTTTCAATCGTTCTTTTTCTCCTATTTTTTTTTCTAAACATTTTTCTGTGCTATTTTCCATTTCCTTTATATATTTTTTTTCAAGAGAACAGAGTTCCAAACGCTTCAAACTGTGCTAATGGTAACTCGTTCGTGCACATCCCAGAAATGATGGTCCTAAGTCATCAGCACCACGTTGTAACGAGGAACGATGTCCTGAGCCTGCGTCATCTAGTGATGGACCCCTCCAGCGTGACCAGACTCGTACTGGTCCCTGGAAAACATACCTCCGCTGCTCCAGGCACGTTAAACGTGCATGACCCCAAGTCCGTGTGGCGACATTGTCCTCTTCAGCCGTCATTCTGGTTTCTTGTCTGTGTCTTCGTCGTCTGGCGTCAGGGCATACCTGAAATAAACTGCATCTTCACTTATGCCGGCAATCGAAAAACAGAAAAAAACTCTGAGGTCATTTTCGTTTAAACCAAATAAAATAATTATTTGCAATCATTCTACATTTGTTTAAAGTCATGTTTTCGTTATCCGCGCTTCGTGATGCAGGTTGCATACTTGAGATATCAGGTTAATTCTCTAGCTAAGAACAAGATCCTTCAAGTTAGTTCTTATTGAGATTTCTGCCCCTGTCACCCCAGGCGGGGCGAGAGCCGATGTGTATGCTTCTCTCGCTGGCCAAAGACTGCCAAAACCCTTCTAACTCTTTTTTGAGTAGGCGATCATTGTTTATATCAAAAGCATCTTCCTTCCTTTTCTCCATTATCTTCTATTCCCCCCTCTTTCTTCTCTTGTGAATTTCTTTTTCTATCCCTCTATTTTCTTATACTTTTCCCTTTCTCTATTGTTTTGTGAACATATCTGTCAAACTAGCTTGGTTAAAACACCATGGGTCCCCGATTCCGAGCAGACATTTTGGAACCCAATTCTCGAGACTGTCCGAATCAATTACGTTAGTTAAAACTCATTCTCACCAGATCCAACTAGAAAAATAATCTCTTTTTTTTTCGCCATTAAAACAGATGTCTCCCGAAGATCTCATAAACGCTTGTCTTAATCTTTGACACAGTATCAGCACGCCCCCCCCGGCCATAAGCATTTTTATCTTCACCTAGCTGAACGGGACACCCGGCATCGTCCGGTGTCCCGTCACATTCCCAATAACGTTCATAAAAATCTATTTAAAATTATATCTTCCCGAATAACGTTCATAAAAATCTATTTAAAATTATATCTTTCCCAATACCGTTCATAAAAATATATTTAAAATTATATCTTCCCCAATGACGTTCATAAAAATCTATTTAAAATTATATCTTCCCAATAACGTTCATAAAAATCTATTTAAAATTATATCTTTCCCAATAACGTTCATAAAAATCTATTTAAAATTATATCTTCCCCAATGACGTTCATAAAAATATTTTTAAAATTATATCTTCCCGAATAACGTTCATAAAAATCTATTTAAAATTATATCTTCCCAATAACATTAATAAAAATCTATTTAAAATTATATATTCCCCAATAACGTTCATAAAAATCTATTTAAAATTATATCTTCCCGAATAACGTTCATAAAAATCTATTTAAAATTATATCTTCCCAATGACGTTCATAAAAAATTATTTAAAATTATATCTTCCCCAATAACGTTCATAAAAATCTATTTAAAATTATATCTTCCCAATAACGTTCATCAAAATGTATTTTCAATCGTGAAATAAATTGCTTTCGGTTTCATTTTTTTTTCCAAGGACATTATTTTGCATATTTTGTATGTTTTAAAATTATTTTTTCTTTCTTTGCTAATTTAAAAATTTATTTCAATTTATCAAATTATTTATCAAATAATTCGATTTTTTTTCTTTGTTAAATTAATATTTTGCACAGCTGCTACTTTTTTTAAGTAAATATTTAGCATATTTTTGTACATTTTAAAAATGTATTTTAATTTATCAAATAAATTGTTTTTTGTTTATTTCTTTTGTAAAATTAATATTTTGCATATTTGGTACTTTTAAAAGTATTTTAATTTATGAAATAATTTGTTTTTGTTTCTTTTTTCTTTGTAAAGGTATTATTTTGCATAATTTTGTACTGATCCTGAATCATGAAGGGTTCTGTCCGTTGAATTACCACTTCTTTCTACCTTGTTAAATAATTTTAGTTTTGTAGACAAGAAGTGAAATTTCTTTAATTTTAGAATTTTTTTCTATCAGTAAATATTGATCTGGTGACATATCAGAAAGGGTTTTAAACGTTATGTACATTTCCTGTTACAAAAATGTTTATAAAATATTTTCCATTTTTATATTTTAAAATGATGAAAGTTTTTATTAATATCGTCAATTTTTTACTGGTCTCTTAAATCAACTCAAATCTTTTTCTCTTAAATATGTTTTTCCATCTGCACCAGCAATTTTTTAAGGAGAATTTACAAATATTCACCCTTAAGGAATTATTTTAGAATTACAATTGTTACTTTAAGAAAATTTTTACTCTCTCCTGTATGAGTTCAGAATTTATAAATGCCAGGTAATTTTAAAATTATATTTCATGATTACTGGAATTGCATGCATCCAAATCAACATGTAGAAGATAATGTTTTTTATTGCAATAGCAGCATACTTCAAGACATTTTACTTTCTATGGGGCACATTTCATATGAACTACAAGATATTATATGCCAATGAAATTAAATAAATCAAATTAATTAGTTTAAGATTTTTTAAATACACGCCACAAAAATAAGTTGATTTTCATGTGATACCAAGTGATTTCTCTCTATGTATTCACATGTTGCAACATTTTCTGCAAAATTTAAATGAATCATGTACTGTATGAGAATATAGTTGTTCATTAACACAAAAATATTACATTTGAAAAGAAAAGCTACATAGTTCACATAGTTTTTATGACGCTTGTTATACATAAGAAAAAATAATTGAGATATATGTTACAATATTATTTTGTTTACAGTATGTGTTTGCATGCAATACAATTTCAAAGAAATATAATGTCTCTTCAATGTGTTCGCATATGTTGCTGCATATAGTATTTTGTTTCTCTGTGGTATGTGTTCGAATGCATCACCATGTATGATTTTATTGTAAAAGAGCCTCACACATCACAAGAATAGAGATTCTCTCTGGTATGTGTTCGCCTATTTTGCAACCTTTAAAACAAGTCACATAACAAGAATACGGTTTCTTCTCAGTATGTTTTCACATATGTTTAACCATGTGTAATTTCTTTTCGAAAGAAGATCCACATAAAAGAATATGGTTTCTTCTCAGTATGTTTTCACATATGTTTAACCATGTGTAATTTCTTTTCAAAAAAGATCCACATAAAAGAATATGGTTTCTTCTCAGTATGTTTTCACATATATTTAACCATGTGTAATTTCTTTTCGAAAGAATATCCACATAGAAGAATATGGTTTCTTCTCAGTATATTTTCACATATGTTAAACCATGTGTAATTTCTTTTCGAAAAAAGATCCACATAAAAGAATATGGTTTCTTCTCAGTATGTTTTCACATATATTTAACCATGTGTAATTTCTTTTCGAAAAAATATCCACATAAAAGAATATGGTTTCTTCTCAGTATGTTTTCACATATATTTAACCATGTGTAATTTCTTTTCGAAAAAAGATCCACATAAAAGAATATGGTTTCTTCTCAGTATGTTTTCACATATATTTAACCATGTGTAATTTCTTTTCAAAAGAAGATCCACATAAAAGAATATGGTTTCTTCTCAGTATGTTTTCACATGTTTAACCATGTGTAATTTCTTTTCGAAAGAAGATCCACATAAAAGAATTATTATTATGTTTAACCATGTGTAATTTCTTTTCGAAAGAAGATCCACATAAAAGAATATGGTTTCTTCTCAGTATGTTTTCACATATGTTCAACCATATGGTTTTTATTTTAAGTTTCTTCCTTTGAAAATTGTAATGCTGGGTATGTCCATACGTCCTGCGGCACCTATAATAACTGATCTGATCGATATATCCTGAAGATTCCAGTTTCTGTTCATATCATACATAAGACCGTGGTGTTTGGTCTGTTTCTCTTTTAGTTCTGTTTAGACCGCCATCATTAGAGCCATTCACTTGAACCAACGTTGCAATCTTTCTGACTTATTGCATAACAGCAGCATTTTCAATGTAGATTGCTGTAGGGATAACATGGTCTTAATATATTGCATATAAGTCATTTCCAACTGTTTTTCAAGTTTATGTTCCCAGAACTTGCTGCTACACTGGATGTTTAATTTTTTTACAGATGGTCCATTGGAGGTACTTACATACTCTATCATGTCTCGCTGTATAGTAGCTGTCCCCAAAAGAATCTTGCCACTTGATATCACGTGACTCACACTTTCTAATTCTGCATGTCAACACCTTCACATATTTCACAAGAATATGGTTTCTGTCCAGTATGTGTTTGTATATGGTGCAACATATTGTATTTGTGTAAAAAAGACACATATTTCACAAGAATATGGCTTCTGTCCAGTATGTGTTTGTATATGGTGCAACATATTGTATTTGTGTAAAAAAGACACATATTTCACAAGAATATGGTTTCTGTCAAGTATGTGTTTGCATACGGTGCAACATATCGTATTTGTGTAAAAAAGACACATATTTCACAAGAATATGGTTTCTGTCCAGTATGTGTTTGCATATGGTGCAACATATCGTATTTGTGTAAAAAAGACACATATTTCACAAGAATATAGTTTCTGTCCAGTATGTGTTTGCATATGGTGCAACATATCGTATTTGTGTAAAAAAGACACATATTTCACAAGAATATAGTTTCTGTCCAGTATGTGTTTGCATATGGTGCAACATATTGTATTTGTGTAAAAAAGACACATATTTCACAAGAATATGGTTTCTGTCCAGTATGTGTTTGCATATGGTGCAACATATCGTATTTGTGTAAAAAAGACACATATTTCACAAGAATATGGTTTCTGTCCAGTATGTGTTTGCATACGGTGCAACATATTGTATTTGTGTAAAAAAGACACATATTTCACAAGAATATGGTTTCTGTCCAGTATGTGTTTGCATACGGTGCAACATATTGTATTTGTGTAAAAAAGACACATATTTCACAAGAATATGGTTTCTGTCCAGTATGTGTTTGCATATGGTGCAACATATTGTATTTGTGTAAAAAAGACACATATTTCACAAGAATATGGTTTCTGTCCAGTATGTGTTTGCATACGGTGCAACATATTGTATTTGTGTAAAAAAGACACATATTTCACAAGAATATGGTTTCTGTCCAGTATGTGTTTGCATACGGTGCAACATATCGTATTTGTGTAAAAAAGACACATATTTCACAAGAATATGGTTTCTGTCCAGTATGTGTTTGCATACGGTGCAACATATTGTATTTGTGTAAAAAAGACACATATTTCACAAGAATATAGTTTCTGTCCAGTATGTGTTTGCATATGGTGCAACATATTGTATTTGTGTAAAAAAGACACATATTTCACAAGAATATAGTTTCTGTCAAGTATGTGTTTGCATATGGTGCAACATATTGTATTTGTGTAAAAAAGACACATATTTCACAAGAATATGGTTTCTGTCCAGTATGTGTTTGCATATGGTGCAACATATTGTATTTGTGTAAAAAAGACACATATTTCACAAGAATATAGTTTCTGTCCAGTATGTGTTTGCATACGGTGCAACATATTGTATTTGTGTAAAAAAGACACATATTTCACAAGAATATGGTTTCTGTCAAGTATGTGTTTGCATATGGTGCAACATATTGTATTTGTGTAAAAAAGACACATATTTCACAAGAATATAGTTTCTATCCAGTATGTGTTTGCATACGGTGCAACATATTGTATTTGTGTAAAAAAGACACATATTTCACAAGAATATGGTTTCTGTCCAGTATGTGTTTGCATATGGTGCAACATATTGTATTTGTGTAAAAAAGACACATATTTCACAAGAATATAGTTTCTGTCCAGTATGTGTTTGCATACGGTGCAACATATTGTATTTGTGTAAAAAAGACACATATTTCACAAGAATATGGTTTCTGTCCAGTATGTGTTTGCATATGGTGCAACATATTGTATTTGTGTAAAAAAGACACATATTTCACAAGAATATGGTTTCTGTCCAGTATGTGTTTGCATATGGTGCAACATATTGTATTTGTGTAAAAAAGACACATATTTCACAAGAATATGGTTTCTGTCAAGTATGTGTTTGTATATGGTGCAACATATTGTATTTCTGTGTAAAAAAAGGCACATATTTCACAAGAATATAGTTTCTGTCTCACTATTTTTTCATTTTTCTTATCATTCTGTTTAAGCCAGGGATGGGGCATCCTACCAGATGCCAAACATACACTTGCTATTTTAGACACTCCAACCGAGAGATCTTTTAAGGATTCTAACCGTCTCTTTAAGTGCAATTGTGTGAATCTCCTTTGCATTTTGTTTACCTGGTATATTTGTAAGATAGTTTGTAAAATTCTTTTTCATAAGTCCGGTTGCTCCTATAATTACTGGAATGATAGAGATCTTCTTAAGGTTCCAGTTTCTTTTCATGTCATACATAAGACCCTGGTATTTAGTAATCTTTTCCCTCTCAGCTCTGTTTAACCCAGCATCATTCGGGACACGCCAGAAAAAGTTAATTTTGTTTAACCCAGCATGTGTTTGCATATGATGAAACATATCGTAATTGTGTAAAAAGGACACATATTTCACAAGAATGTGGCTTCTGTCCAGTATGTGCTTGCATATGGTGCAACATATCGCATTTCTGTGTAAAAAAGACATATTTCACAAGAATATGGCTTCTGTCCAGTATCTGTTTGCATATGGTGCAACATATCGCATTTCTGTGTAAAAAAGACATATTTCACAAGAATATGGCTTCTGTCCATTATCTGTTTGCATATGGTGCAACATATCGTATTTCTGTGTAAAAGACACATATTTTAAAAGAATATGGCTTCTGTCCAGTATGTGTTTGCATATGGTTCAACATATCGTATTTCTGTGTAAAAAAGACACATACTTCACAAGAATATGGCTTCTGTCAATTATGTGTTTGAATATGTCGCAACATATTTTTCTGTGTAAAAGACAACCCACATATTTCACTAGAATTGGTTTCTTTCAAATATGTGATCGCATATGTGTCACCTCTTGGATTTTCTTGTAAAAGAGCAACCTATTCACAAGAATATGATTTCTCTCCAGTATGCGTTCGCATGTTTATGCCAGTCTGATTTATTTGCAAAACAGCCACATACTTTACAAGAATATGGGTTTTCTCCACTATGTACTTGTATGTCTTACCATATCTTATTTATTTGCAAAAGAAGAGCCACAAACTACTCAAGCATATGGCATTTCTTCATTGTGTATTCGCATTTTGCAACATATGGTCTCTCCGTGTAAAACAATTTTTCGCCAGGTCTGATTTATTAGAAAAAGAAGAGCAAAATTCTTCATAACAATAGGGTATCTCCCTTTTTTTAAATTTTTCTTCATCTTTTTTTCTAGGCGGGTGGGACATCCAACCAGATGCCTAACACTTACACCTATTTTAATGAATCCAAACTAGAGATATTTTCAGGATTCTAGCCGTCCCTTTCAGTGCAATCATTTGTATTTTACTTGCACTTGGTTCACCGGGAATGCTCCAAGTATGTGTTTGTATCTGTTGCCAGATATTGTATTTCTGTGCTAAAAAGAGCCTCATACATAACAATATGGTTTCTCTTCAGTATGTGTTCGCATATGTCGCAACATATCTGACTTACATGTAAAAAAAGAGCCACATATTTCACAAGAATATGGTTTCTCTCCAGTATGTGATAGCATATGTCGCAACATATGTGAATTCTGTGCAAAAGAAGAGCCACATATTTCACAAGAATATGGTTTCTCTCCAGTATGTGACCGCATATGAGTCACCATGTATGATTTTCTTGCAAAAGAAGAGCCACATACTTCACAAGAATATGGCTTCTCTCCAGTATGTGTTCGCATATGTCGCAATATACTTGCCTTACGTGTAAATGAAGAGCCACATATTTCACAACAGATTTTCTCTCCGGTATGTATTCGCATATGTCTTACAATGTCGGATTTATTTGCAAAAGAACTTCCACATATTTCACATGAATATGGTTTCTCTCCAGTATGTTTACGTATATGTATCACTATGTCTGATTTACTTGCAAATGAAGAGCCACACACTTCGCAAGAATATGGCTTCTCTCCAGTATGTGTTTTCATATGTCGTAACATATGTGCCTTCAGTGCAAAAGAAGAGCCACATATTTCGCATGAATATGGTTTCTCTCCAGTATGTGATCGCATATGAGCAGCCATTTGTGATTTTCTTGCAAAAGAAGAGCCACATACTTCACAAGAATACGGCTTCTCTCCAGTATGTGTTTGCATATGTTGCAACATACTGGCCTTCTGTGTAAAAGAAGACCCACATGTTTCACAAGAATATGGTTTCTCTCCAGTATGTAATCGCATATGAGTAGCCATATGTGATTTTCTTGCAAAAGAAGAGCCACATACTTCACAAGAATATGGCTTCTCTCCAGTATGCGTTCGCATATGTTGCAACATATATGCCTTCTGTGTAAAAGAAAAGCCACATATTTCACACGAATATGGTTTCTCTCCAGTATGCGATCGCATATGAGTAGCCATTTGTGATTTTCTTGCAAAAGAAGAGCCACATACTTCACAAGAATATGGCTTCTCTCCAGTATGTGTTCGCATATGTTGCACCATGCAGTGTCTCCATGTGAAACAAGAACCACATACTTCACAAGCATATGGTTTCTCTCCAGTATGTATTCGCATATGTTTTACCATGTAAGATTTCTTTGAAAAAGAAGAGCCACATACTTCACAAGAATATGGTTTTTCTCCAGTATGCGTTCGCATATGTTGCAACATATGTTTCTTATGTATAAATGAAGAGCCACATATTTCACAAGAATATGGTTTCTCTAAGGTATTTGTAGGTATATGTGTCTCCATGTCGTATTTACTTGCAAAAGAAGAGACACATATTCTACAATAACATAGCTTCACTCCAGTATGCGTTCACATATGTAGCAATATATGTGGTTTCCATATAAAACAGGAGCCACATCACAACAATGATTTCTCTTCAGTATGTATTGCCATATGGTTCACCATGTCTGATTTATTTGCAAAGGAAGACCCATATACTTCAGATTAATGTTTTCTCTCCAGTTTGTGTTTGCAAGGTTTTAGATCTGTATCAGATTCATAGTTTATTTTACACGTCAAAATATTTCAGAGGTCATTTTACACTACTGAATTTGTAACTGCATATACTACAAATATTTAAGAGATTAGTTTATGCTACTGAATTTGTAGTACTTTGGTGTACTAATAATATGAACTTATAATTATGCAAGTCATATGCACATGTGTAAAGACTAATCATATGAACTTATAATTATGCAAGTCATATGAACACGTGCAATGACTAATCATATGAACATATAATTATGCAAGTCATACGAACATGTGTAAAGACTAATCATATAAACTTATAATTATGCAAGTCATATGAACATATGTAAAGACTAATCATATGAACTTATAATTTTGCAAGTCATATGAACACGTGTAAAGACTAATCATATGAACTTATAATTATGCAAGTCATATGAACATGTGTAAAGACTAATCATATGAACTTATAATTATGCAAGTCATATGAACATGTGTAAAGACTAATCATATGAACATATAATTATGCAAGTCATATGAACACGTGTAAAGACTAATCATATGAACTTATAATTATGCAAGTCATATGAACATATGTAAAGACTAATCATATGAACTTATAATTATGCAAGTCATATGAACACGTGTAAAGACTAATCATATGAACTTATAATTATGCAAGTCATATGAACATGTGTAAAGACTAATCATATGAACTTATAATTATGCAAGTCATATGAACATGTGTAAAGACTAATCATATGAACTTATAATTATGCAAGTCATATGAACATGTGTAAAGACTAATCATATGAACTTATAATTATGCAAGTCATATGAACACGTGTAAAGACTAATCACATTAACCTATAATTATGCAAGTCATATGAACACGTGTAAAGACTAATCATATAAACTTATAATTATGCAAGTCATATGAACATGTGTAAAGACTAATCATATGAACTTATAATTATGCAAGTCATATGAACACGTGTAATGACTAATCATATAAACTTATAATTATGCAAGTCATATGAACATGTGTAAAGACTAATCATATAAACTTATAATTATGCAAGTCATATGAACATGTGTAAAAACTAATCAAATGAACTTATAATTATGCAAGTCATATGAACACGTGTAAAGACTAATCATATGAACTTATAATTATGCAAGTCATATGCACACGTGTAAAGACTAATTATAATCATGCAAGTCATTTGCAGCCACAACTACATTAATCATATGAAGTAAAAAAGTATTCAAGTTAGGTTTTGATTGAATAAGATTATGAATAGAAAAATACATTTTTGTAAACACGATGGTGTTTTTTAATAGATTATCAGAAAAGGCGATGTTCTAAAAAATGTTTACTTTACATTTCTCTCATTTCCGGCTTTTAACTTTAATCCATTTTCATTTGTTTTCTTGTGTTGTGTACTTGATATTCTGCAAAATTAAAAACAAAACATAAATTTCAAGAAAATTTATTAATGGTAGACATGTTTTTACAAGCAGAATTATTTTTATGATATTAAGGTATAGACTGTTATTCATAAAAGATAAATTAGAAATAAGATTCAGTATAGTATGCTAAAAACAAACATTGGAATTTTCATGTTCAATTTTATTAAAAAGTCCCTGAATTCAATATCGTTTAATTTTGAAATTTAATGTGGATATTTTACGATATTTGCCTATTAAAGAAATGAATACATTGTATATAGATAATCGACAAAATCATAGAACTCAGATCAGCTTGTTTGCTTGGGAGTTTAAACTGTCCATCTGGTTCTGACTTCTGGTTAAAAAACAATTGTCTGCTTACTGATGGCCGCCCTTTCTTAAGTCCAATATCAAAACCACTGCTGCTAATAAAAGCAACACAAATACTTTATTGATGATCTTCAAAAACTGTTATAATAATCTCTTATCCTCATTTCTATTTTTATCGTTTTCAAGCAGTGTAGTGAGAAAAATTGAGATTTTCTCTACTTTCTTTTATCTTTTCACCCTTAAGGAAGTGTGCTAGCAAGGCCTACTAATCAGGATCACGTATACAGGAGATGATGCAATGAATTGAGTAACCAGTTTATGTATGTGTTACATTTAACGTCTGTATTCGAGTACAGTCATAGACGGTAAAACTATTGAGGAATTACAAAGTCTAGCAGTACGAGGAAGAAAAGAACTATTAGGTGAGAAAGTTTTTTGAAGAAGTAAAATTTTCTGCTTGTCGAGTTATTTAGGAATAAATATGTTAAATGGTCACAAATGCTATAAGTTTCATCAAAGCATACTCTTTCTCCCTACTTATAAAATAGGTCCAGAGATGAAACATTGCAACGATAGGACAGAGGTTGGAGATTGGTCGAGTGCAAGACTGTGATTTTACACCTTGTTAAAAAGGGTAAGACTATTAGTAGATATACCAACACAGATGTATTGGGTAAGTGTTGTGGCATTCATTCCAAGTGAGTTTGGCCAGCTTTTGCACCATGAAAGTTGGCCATAGTGTTCAATGTCATCCAGTCGATTGTGTATAAGTGAAGAACATAGGTAAGAGAATGCATCTTTGTCGATCGTCAGAATTTATGTAAAAAAAAGCATGACTCCTGACCATACATGCAAACTTTAATGCACGTGGAAAGATATTAGGCTTTGATTAGGTTGAGCAATTTGAAGGCATGCCATCGGTATGTATGACCTTGCAAATGGTTTCACAGTACATAGAGTCAAATGCAGGAATGAAAATGAAGCAGATGATAGTTTTTACTTGGTGCTCCAGCGATACTCAGTTTTTTTTAGAGTGAAAATCTGGTCAGTATATTCTCAGCCTATTCGATATATGCATTAATTTCCCTTGTCTGTGTTATAATGGAATGACCTAGCACCTTTCCATACAATAATATAAAGACAATGTAGAAATACTCCTCTGAAAATTATAATTCGAAGACATCGAGTATGACAGACTATCATTTTGTATACCCTTTGTAAATAAACCTTTGTATTAAGCCTAAGTTAATGTTCTGTATTATGATTATCTAAAGAAAATTTCAAATTAATTTTCTTCTAATAAAATAAAAATAAATAAGTCCAAAAAGATTGCAAAAAGGAACATGTCTTATGATGTTGTTTGTGTGTCAGCAGATGGTTAGTGTTGTTGTGTATTTTTCTTCTTCAAAACTTTTTTAATTTGTTACAAAATAATATGTGCCTTTCATTAAATTTTTTAGCACATTTTTTTGTATGATTAATTTTTGTTGTTTTATTCTGTGCTAAAAAGTTTAATATGGAGTAAATAACTGAACTCACAAAAACTATGAAATTGGCCATACAAACACAATTGCCTTCATTCATTGAAAATCAAAACATCAAACCAAGGAAAGACAAAAACACAAGAAAGTCAGTTTCTTCTTGTGATGTAAGAAAAAAATGCCACCAACTTATCAAGCAGACGAGCAGCAACAGTGCTGCTGTATTTGATAAAACTTGAATACCTTCCTTCTCCAGAAAGACATGCGGCAATGTCTTAAACAAAATTGCATGAAGCATTAAGTCTATAGCAAAACCTGTTTTAAACCAAACTCATAAGGAAAGCTTGGGCTCAGAAATACATAAAAACCAGCGTTAAAAATGTTCTTTTCACCAATGTGGCTAGTGCAACCATTGATGGACCAGATGGGTGGGCCAAAGTCTGAAGTCCTCTTGGATTACCTACTCCTCCTCAAGTCAACAGGGAGGTGGAGGTGTCATATTTTGGGCTGGAATAATCTACGATGAACTAATTGGGCCATTTTGAGTGTCAGAAAGTGTCAAACTGAGAAGTTAATCTCATATTTTATTTTAAAATGAGCATTTGTCGTCATTGTTTGATGCCTTCAATTGACATGTCAGTGCAAGTTGATTTTTATGCACGACAATGTGCCATCCCACTCAGCCATGGCTACGATATTCTACTTTAAGTCATTAGGAATGATTCGAGAAAATTTTACGACATTGCCACCTTGTTCTTAAGCTATAAACCCAATTGAGCAGCTCTGGTCAATAATAAAGATAAAGGTTTATGAAAGAGGTGTTCAATTTTTGTCGAAGGATGAAATTTGGAGGAAGATTTTGGAAATTTCCTATAGCATAACATCATCTCGAATCTGTCGATTGATATAATCAGTTGACAAAAGGCTATTCAAAGTAATTTGGAAGCATGGGAGTTTTTTTGATAAATAAATAATTTCGTTACACAAAATAATCTGACATTCGTTCTTGTTTTTGGTTAATATTGTTACTGAATATGGTTTTTATTTCATATGAATGGAAATATGAAGTTAGAATATTGTTTTGTTACCGAAAATATACGTTTTTAGACACTTGCAACAATATGATACAAACTTAAAATTACCAGAAATTAGAAAAATTAGCAAACATAAAAATTGTTTGTTAAAATTCCACAAAACCTGAGGAAATAAGGCACCTTGTTATGCTCTTCCAGTGTACCAAATTACACTTCTCTGCGTTTCATAGCGATTTCAAAATTAAAAAAAAATGACCTGCAATAAAGCGATACACAGGGTTTCGAGTCAACGTTTGTGCATATACATGTCTGAGTGCAAAGAGCAGAGAAGGAGGTATTCTGCCATGATAAAACAAAGGAAATTGATGAGTATAGGTTGGATTCACATAAGGCTACAAGATCTGGGGAGAAAAGATTCTACATAATCTAGATTATTTCTAACCCCATGGATAATTTTGAATGTGGGCTGCAAAAGAGGATGCAAATTGGTTTTGCTTGGTGTAACTATAAAGCATAGAAAGCAAACCAATTTGGTTTCAGAAATTAATTTTCTTAAACAGATTAATAAAATATAGTTAAAAATATTGGTTTGATTGGGATTTTTGTTCAGATGTCATTTCATTTTTTTTTAGAATGACATATATAATAGTTTTAGTTTGGAGGCTGAGTGAGTTGATACCAACTATGGACACACAAATAGACTATTAGCCTCAATTTGCTAAGTTTGTGAGAAAAAGAAATTGAGAATAGGGAGACAGCATTTAGTCAGAAAACAATACCAAGTTCTGGGTGCCTCTGGTGAGTCCCTGATATCATACCTCTGCACCTAGATAATAGACAATGAAGGAGTGTAGAAGTTAGATGATATGTTTAGCCAAGTTACTCTTTAAACAATTGGGTTTGCAAATCAGATAATTTGTTTAATATCATCAACTCTCACCAAGTATCTCAGTGGAATAACCTAAAGGATAGTAGCACAGGATTTATGAATGACCTGACAAGATCTATTGGTCGATGACTCTATAAAAGTAAACGATGCCCATAGGTGGTGGATCATGTAATTCTACGGTCACACATATCTGGATGAAATAATAAGTATTATGCCTTTTCTCCTTTCTACAAAAATAAACATAAATGTAAATTTCCCTTCTAATAAATCGAAATGGTGTAACTATAAAGGATGGGAAGCAAAACAATTTGGTTTTAGTAATTAATTTGTGTTAAATAGAAGTATAGTTAAATAATAAAAGAAAATACTAAAAATTTCATCAAGATTAATTGATTTTCTGAATTTTATGGAATTTTTAAGTAAAGGAATGGGGTTCAAATGTGTCAACATTTTAGAGATCAGCAATTCATCTGCTTATAATACTTAGTAAGATGGCCGTGTACATGCTAGAAGAACAACAATAAAAGGAACATGGTAACATTGGCATTATTTCAAAGTTTCTCCTACCAAACCAATGTCGTCCACTCACCATGATGATCATCAATGCAATTCTGGTCATTTTTGTTGTCATTGTCAGTATCGTTACCTCTTTTTCTACAGCATTCTTTATTAAAAACTGAAATATTTTCTTATAAACACTAAAATTTATTTATTGTTGTGTGTGATGCTTTATATAACGCCTACCAAATTAATTTATCGTAATTTTTACTTTACATTAATGAACCGGTTTTAATCGCATATAAACATTATTTTGTAAAAACTAATTAAGACAGACGAAAATTTGATTTGAACGTTACAAAATAGTCAAACATCAAAAAAATCAGAAATTAATATACCGTCGCAGATATACAAAACACAGGTCTTATGAAACATTAAAAATATAGGAAAAATAACTAAATACCAATGCATATTATATCTTTTTAAAGCTTTTGTTCAATCATTATTCAAGGGAAATATAACAGTAAACACCTTATATAGGATATCCAGAAAATAATCATATTTTAAGCAGATGGCCCCTAAAATAATTAACTTCCGGTTTAAAATGGAATATATTAACTGAGAAAATCTGTCAAATGTAAAAAATAAGTAATTTTTTAAAGAAATTTGTAAAATTTAAATAATTTTAATATTTTTTCAAATTCTTTTTTTCACAAAAATTAATAAAAATCCTATAAATGACCCAAAATCAAATATATTTTATTTCATTACTCCAGTATATTATGGTATGAAAAAAAACTAACATTACTCCAGTATATTATGGTATGAAAAAAAACTAACTAACAAAGAAAAAAAATCTGATAATATCGCACAAGGGGAGTAAAATGAGATTTTTTTTGTTTGTTTTTGGCATATTATTTTCTGTCTATTCATATATAGTTAAGCCTTAATTTTAATATATTTTTCAAATTCTTTTCTTTTTTTTAAGTCGATGAAAATCCTATAAATTACCCAAAATCAAATTTATTTCATTTCATCATTTCAGAATAAGTTAATATGTAAAAAATAAACTAAGATGTGAATCCTCCCCTCTCAAACAAAGTAAGTGATAAAATCACGTTGCGGGAGGGGGGGGGTATGAATTTTTTCTTGCATATTAGTTCCTTTCAGTTTTTTTTTTTATAGTTCAGCTTTTTAAAATAAGTCTGGAAAAATAACAAAATTATCAATGATTTCAGTTTTTCAAAGAATTTTAAAAAGCGCGCAGTTTTTATTGTTTACGTCAAAATAGGCAGAAATAACTTGCAGTTCCAATTTTCCCATTTTCATTTTTCGGGGAATTTTTAAAAATGTCACCGGTTTTATGGAGAGTAAAAAACATATTTTTGGAACTCTCTTCCTGAGAATACTGCAAAAATTACAATGAACCAATTTTATTTTTGAAGTTTTTACAGTTTTTATTTATATGGGTCGAAAATTCCGCCTTTATTATGGCCATACATTAATAACTAAACAACGAATTTACGACGTTTTCAATATCAAAATCGTTTTCAAAACCGTCGACAACAAAGCTTTAAAACCATCAAAAATATTAAACGATTGGAAAGAATTCTATAATCTTACCATTCTCCGTTTACATGCAAATATTGAATGTTGACTTATTTTTATATCAAAACAAAACGGAAATATAATTGTTTGTACGCGCTCCAGTAATAAAAAGGAACTATAAAAAGCAATAAAATTCAACTTATACTTACTTTTTTGTATTGCAATCTGCTTTCGACAAAGAAATGATTATAATGAAAACGAGATTAATTTGACGCGTGGAAGTCGCCTTTTAAGATGGTGACCGGAAAAGCAAGTTCGCAGAAAATGGAAAAAATTATATTTATTTAATGTAATTTAAAGTTTCGTTTTTATTTTTTTTTTGTTATTATATATTGTGATGAATTAAAAAATGAATTACTTTTTTTCAAATGTATTAATTCTTAAGAAAATCTTTCCTACCTTCAATGACCTCGGGTTTTGAGAGATGGATGCGAAAGCGTCTTTCCCTTTGTGATTGTTTTTTATACTAATGGATAAATCATGTGACCCTAGACCTTCTATAAAATTGTATGGGTTGACTAGCTTGATTATTATTTTTTTACCCCCATCTTTACAATCGGTTCACACCGTGTCTGAAGTTGTTCCTTTTCTTCTCTTTCCTTTTCTTTTTTTTCTTCTTCTCCTATTTACAATTGGGACACCGTCTTGGTAGTTCCTTTGTTTTTTCTTTCTCAATCAATTATTGTATTGATAAAGAATTATTACGGGACCACAAGGACTAATACCTGAGGTCGCAACCGACGGCATCTGTTGCAAGAGGTAAGACGTTCTTTTTCTCTTTCTCTCTCAGCCAGTTGTCATTGATGTGTTAGGATAAATTTCTTAGCCTCAGACCTAGGTCCTTGATTATACCTTTTTTATAGCATCCTATTAAGAATTCGCTATACATTGCAACAGATACTGTTTTTTATATTAAAATGAATTCCTTACAAGTTGAACAATCATCACGGTCATCCTTATTGGAAGATCAGAGAGTCACTCGTACGATGATAGACTTAACACTAGAAAATCTTAGTGGACTTGAACCTCTTGAGAGAGATGTATTAGAACTTCATAAACGAGACATTCTCCAGTGGCTCCAAGAGTTATTGCATATTGACAAGAAAATAATGAAGGAGACACCATCGATTGAGATGAGGAGCTGTTTGACAGACAGTTTCACTTACAAAACCAGGGTGAATAAATCATTGTCGCAGTTAGATGCTTCCTTACCGGTTCCAGAGATCCATTCCCCTTTACTAACCTCAACTCCTCCCACTCTACCTTCCCCAGCTCAATCTGGCATTGAATTAGCGAAGCCTAAAATAACATGTCCAACATTTACTGGCGTTGATAAAACCAATAAATTTGCCCTGCGGGATTTCCTAACCCGTTTTGAGTTTTGCACATCTGGAGTGAGCTCAAAGAAGGAAAAACTCATATGCCTTAAGGCATATGTGATAGGTCGGCCATTTCATCTGATCCATCACCTGTCAGAAAATTACCATAATTATGATGTGGCCATAAATATTTTAAAGGAGGAATACTGGGACAGAGAAGCCATTAGGGAAGAAATTTTTAAAAGAATAGTGCAGTCTACACCTAAGGTGGACAAGTCTTATGAACAACTAAAGGAATATCTTTCCCAGGTTCAGTATGAACTTGGTGAGTTAGATTCAGACTATGGTTATGATTTTTTAGTTGAGGACTCCGGAAGTGGATGTCTGGTGGCTCATATCCTATTTGATAAGATCCCTGATGAGATAAAGGCAGAGCTCATTAGAGGCTCTAGCACACCATATCCTGGCTTGAACTGCATACTGCAGTATAGTCACGAAGTTATTAAAGCATTACTCCGGATTAAACCTATTTCAACTCCTAAGACAGAACTGATTCCACGGTTTAAGCCAAGGTCAAATGCTGTTTGGACGAGAAGCCCACCTAAAAATTCTGCATTACAAAGTTTTCACGCAGATCTAGACTTGGAAGACAAGATTCCTTATTGCAATTTTTGTGCAAGAAATGGACACACTAGTTCTCAGTGTACTACCTATCCCTCATACAATGAGCGCCTGCAACGCTGTAGGCAACTTGGATTGTGTGAATTCTGCACAGTTGCCAGCCATGATCAGAAAGCCTGTCCAGGAGTCAAGGGATTTAGATTCCCTTGCAGGTATTGTAAGTCTCGGAGGCATTATGCTTCTATGTGTCCTCAATTTGTACTAGAGGAAACAGAAATAAATACTAGCATAAGTACAAAACTTGGGGACATTCAAAACCTACTGCCAATGGTCAACATCACAATTAAAAGGGGAGCCTCCTCAGTTTCTCTGAATTGCCTTATTGACTCGGGCAATCAGAGGTCATATTTCTCTGAAAGGGGTCTTCAGCACCTGAAGTGCGATCCAGACTCATGGGAGGAGGTGGCCATGGACGTTGTGACCTTTGTGGGGAGAAAACGCCGCATTTTCAAGCAGTTAACTGCAGTTGTAGAGGTCTTGCCGGGAGTAGCCCCCCAACTACCTATTCTAATTGATTGCGAATTGAATCTGTCTCACAAAGTACCAGACCTTCCTCTGGTTTGGGAAAACCTAAGAAAACTGAATTATACCTTTGCTGCAGAGATAGAGAGTGGCAGTGTACAATTGTGGGGTCTCATGGGAATTGATTTGATTCAATATATGCGTCCCATGAAGATAACACGATGCATGAATGGTGCGGCTTGGCAGACATCCGCTGGCATTATCCCCATAGGAAATACAAAACATTTTTTGCATGAGAACCAAATCAGTAAGATTGCTATAACTCCGGGAGCCTTGAGCTATGAAATTGACAGGCAGTACTATTGTAACGATTCTTTGGTTAATAGTATTGTGAATCCTGTTCCGACCTATGTGGATCCATTTGCCGACATTTTTTAAGGAAGCACTGTGGATCGGGGCTTGGAATGGATGTTTAGTCTAGAATCCTTGGGACTGCCTGACATAGAATCGGTTTCTGACGATGACAATCAAAAGATGGAAGAATTCATGCAAAACATAGTTTATAAAGATGGTCATTATTTGGTTAAATTGCCTTGGCATAAGGACAAGTTATCTCAGGTTCAATCTAACCATCATATAGCACTTAAGGTGCTGGACAGAGTAGCATTCAATTTAAAGAAGAAGGACTTATATGAGGAGTATATTAAGGTTTTTGAAGACCAAGAAAGAGAAGGGATAATTGAACCCCTAGAATGCTCCCCTCAGGAATACAAGCATTATGTGTGGGTTCCACATAGACCTGTGTTCAAAGACGAGCATACAACTACAACTAAAATTCGACCAGTTTTTAACTGTTCTTTTAAAACTAAGAAATCTGTCTCTCTAAATGATGCTGCTTATCCTGGGATCAACTTAACAGGGGACATGCTTGATTTAACTCTGCTTTTCCGAACAAATAGGTATGTATTTTTAGCAGACATCAAGAAGGCATTCTTGATGATTCGATTATCTAGTGAATCTGATAAGAATAAATTTTGTTTCTTTCTGCGAAAAAATAATAAGCTAATGTGTTATCGTTACACAACAATCTTATTTGGGTTTAGTGCAAGCCCATTCATCTTGAATTGCATACTAAAATTTCATGCTGGGCGTTATCCTTTGGATGATTGCACTGGGATGTTACAGTCTAATTTTTATGTAGATAATCTGATTAAAACAAGCAATTCCTTGGATGAGTTAACGGGCTTGTATACACGAGCAGTAGAAAGATTGCAAGAAGGAGGATTCATACTCCAATCTTGCAATTCTAATCATACAGAATTACACGATTTAATGAGGAGAGATGGTACTCTTGTGAGTCACAGCTGTCCTTGGGAGAAGGTATTAGGTTATCGTTACGATCCTCTTGCTGATACCATCAATATTGCTTCCTATAATTGTAACCCTGAGGCAGCAACTAAAAGGCATATACTGTCTGAAGCATCAAGGATATTCGATCCACTCTCATTATGTTTGCCGGTATCTATACAGGCACGTACTCTTGTTAGTGAGTTGTGGAAATTAGGTTTTGAGTGGGATGAAATTGTGCCAAGTGAACTTCAATCCAAATGGGCAGTCATCGCTCATGAATTGTCAGAACTTGGTTCTGTTACATTCCCTAGAAAAACCCTTGATGAAGGGAGGGAAGCTGAATTATTTCTGTTTTGCGATGCATCCAAAAGGGCATATGGATTTGCAGCATATGCAGTCCAGGGGAAGGTTTCATCTCTGGTTTTTTCCAAGGCAAAGGTGGCGCCTCTTAAATCGAAGAGTTTACCAACTCTGGAGCTTTTATCGGCCTTCTTGGCCATCAAGTGCCTTCCGACTCTGTTGAAGGCCTATTCTAATGTAAGTTTCAAAAAGGTATTTCTTACAGTTGATTCACAAATAGTATTATCCTGGTTGGTCACAAGGCGGACTAATAGCAAGAATGTTTTTGCCATGAATAGATTGAAGGACATTAGTCAATGGGAGGCTGAATTGATGTCTAAATTTGGTGTGGCCATTCAGTTTAAATATGTGCCTACTGCACAGAATCCCGCTGACCTTATCACCAGGGGTATTCCTACCTCTAAACTGAGGGCCAATTTGGAATATTGGGTTTCTGGACCGTCTTGGCTAAGAGACCAACCGATTTCTTGGCCTGAAAATCCTTTGAATTGTTTGAGCCCAGAAAGCAAAAAGATTGTATCTTCGATGGTTTGTGCTGTTTCGCACAGCCAGGAGGAGCCAGTTGTGCAATATGATAGATATTCTTCATTGTCTAAACTATTAAATGTCACCACATGTGTGTTCAAGTTTATTAATAGGTTGAGGAAAAGAGACTCCGACTTTGGTAAGATGGCTCGGACACACTTGATTAAAGTAATGCAGAGACAATCCTTCAGGGAGGAATTAGAATACTTACAAAATCCTTCAGGTAGGTCAATACCACCGAGAGTGGGAAGTCTAAACCTTTTTTTGGATAAGGAAGGATTAATTCGAACCAAGGGAAGAATTGGGAAGGTCTCTGTATATGAATACGAAATAGTTAATCCCTTGCTTATTGCTAAGGATCACCATCTTTCTAATCTCATAATATTGGACTGTCACCACCAGTGTAAGCATCTGGGTGTTCCTGCTACCTTGAATAAGGTCAGGTTATCTGGGTACTGGATACCCCAGGGTAGGCAGGCGGTAAAGAGAATTTTATCAGGATGCTCCTTGTGCCAGAAATTTAACTCTATTCCATTTACCTACCCCAAAATGACTGATTTACCTAAACATCGGGTGAATATGATAAGACCATTTTTGCACACAGGAGTAGACTATACGGGTCATCTGTGGGTTCTGAGAGGTGGGGAGAGGGTGAAGATGTATATCCTGGTCTTTACTTGTTTGGAGGTACGGTCAGTTCATCTAGAACTGATTGAGGATATGTCTGTTCACTCATTCCTAATGGCCTTGATTCGATTTTCAAATATTTATGGGATTCCTTCGCATATTTATAGTGACAATGCTAAGTCATTTGTGACTGGATGTGACATGATTCATGAGGTGATTGCTTCCAGTGAATTCAGGGAAAAATTGGGGACATGCCAAATCAAGCATGTTAAGATCCCTGTACACTCTCCTTGGTATGGAGGTGTATGGGAAAGACTGATTAAAACCATCAAGTCTTGCTTGTATAAATTAATTGGACGAGCTAGTCATGATTATTTCGATCTCCTGACAATTATTTCTGATGTACATAAATGACCGTCCCTTGACTTACAGAAGTTCATCTGACTCAAGTTTGGAAATAATAAGTCCAAATCACTTTTTACGCCCTGTAGTAAACCCTCGTTTGATTTTGAGAATGGATGGGGAGGGTATTTATCAACTAGAACCTCCCTCTCGGAAACAACTCTTAGAGTCCTTAAATTGCAGGAATGATGCATTAAAAAGATTTAAGAAAATTTGGTACGAAGATTATCTGCTTAGTATAAGAGAGCATGCCCAAAGACAACAAGGAGGGACTTCACCAGTTGTTTGTGTGGGAGATGTAGTCACAATCAAACTCCCTAACAAACCTCGACCATTTTGGGCATTGGGTAGGGTCACACGTCTATTTACAGGAGATGACGGATTGGTGAGATCTGCTCAGATAAAACGAGGAGATGGCTCCTTGCAAGTTCATTCCCTGAAGCACCTCTATCCCTTGGAGTCATCTATTCAAGAACCCATTGATGGACTTGATTCCTTGATGAGGAATGCTGATGACAATCTGAATGGCTGTACATCTGTACTTGAAGACCCTATTGAAGAGGGCACAGAGCTTGGTTGGATTTGCCCTGATTGTGGTGAACCAGACAATGGCAGTGCCATGATATGTTGTGACTGCTGTGATGACTGGTACCATTTTTCCTGTGTTGGTCTATATCGACCTCCACCAGAAGAGGAGAGTTGGCGGTGTGGAAGTTGCCTCAACCAGGATCCTTCATTATCCCATGATATGATGGTGAATAATTTATTAAATGATGCTGAACATGCATGTATTTGCCCAGGATGTGTTCTACCGGATAATGGTAGTCCAATGATATGCTGTGATGAATGCAATCAATGGTACCATTTCAACTGCGTAGGTATTCAGCAAGTTCCCCCAGAGGGTGAGAATTGGTACTGTTGGAATTGCCTACATTCAATTCACTAACAGTCCACTCTCAGAAAATAGGTAATTATTTATTTACCTCTCCCATTTTTTTCTCTTCCTTTTCTCTTTATCCTTTATTTTTATTTATTTACCAGCAGTTCAGCCGACTTGGCAGTCAAATTTTGACAAAAACCGATTACGAAGCTTGCCCTATGTCTGAATACACTTTATGTTGGTTTGGAATGTTTGGACCGGGAATTGGCTGAAGGTTCAGTTTTTTTTTTGGGGGGGGGGGGGTGTTTCGACCCCTTAAAACTTATTTTTCTTGGATTTGTTCAATTTATCAAGTTGGATCCATGTCCCGGGAATCTAAATTTAGAATTTTGAGTGTTTGGACCCAAAATTAACAGTTATTTGTATTAAAATGTACTCAGACAACTTCACTGTTTACTATTTATTTATTCATTTATTTTATTTACTTATTTTTTTGTTTTTCTCTTGAGACGGGAGTGTATAAGAAAATCTTTCCTACCTTCAATGACCTCGGGTTTTGAGAGATGGATGCGAAAGCGTCTTTCCCTTTGTGATTGTTTTTTATACTAATGGATAAATCATGTGACCCTAGACCTTCTATAAAATTGTATGGGTTGACTAGCTTGATTATTATTTTTTTACCCCCATCTTTACAATCGGTTCACACCGTGTCTGAAGTTGTTCCTTTTCTTCTCTTTCCTTTTCTTTTTTTTCTTCTTCTCCTATTTACAATTGGGACACCGTCTTGGTAGTTCCTTTGTTTTTTCTTTCTCAATCAATTATTGTATTGATAAAGAATTATTACGGGACCACAAGGACTAATACCTGAGGTCGCAACCGACGGCATCTGTTGCAAGAGGTAAGACGTTCTTTTTCTCTTTCTCTCTCAGCCAGTTGTCATTGATGTGTTAGGATAAATTTCTTAGCCTCAGACCTAGGTCCTTGATTATACCTTTTTTATAGCATCCTATTAAGAATTCGCTATAATTATGGCCATACATTAATAACTAAACAACGAATTTACGACGTTTTCAATATCAAAATCGTTTTCAAAACCGTCGACAACAAAGCTTTAAAACCATCAAAAATATTAAACGATTGGAAAGAATTCTATAATCTTACCATTCTCCGTTTACATGCAAATATTGAATGTTGACTTATTTTTATATCAAAACAAAACGGAAATATAATTGTTTGTACGCGCTCCAGTAATAAAAAGGAACTATAAAAAGCAATAAAATTCAACTTATACTTACTTTTTTGTATTGCAATCTGCTTTCGACAAAGAAATGATTATAATGAAAACGAGATTAATTTGACGCGTGGAAGTCGCCTTTTAAGATGGTGACCGGAAAAGCAAGTTCGCAGAAAATGGAAAAAATTATATTTATTTAATGTAATTTAAAGTTTCGTTTTTATTTTTTTTTTGTTATTATATATTGTGATGAATTAAAAAATGAATTACTTTTTTTCAAATGTATTAATTCTTTTTTAACATGATAAAGAAAGCACCTAATTTTTTAATATAAAAAAAACAACAACTCCAACCACTTCTAATATGAGTAGGGATAAAAAAATGACCTTCATTAATATATCAATCACAGAGAAATGAGGTCACACCTAAGGTATGTTGAACAGTCAGACTGTCGGTAATGAATGAGAGCTTTTTACAAAAACAAAACACATAAAGAAACTTGAAAACTTACAGTGAAAAAGAAAAACAAAAAAGGAATTTGGTGCCACTTTAAGAAGTAAGTACGTTCCGCAGACGAGCCTCGTTCTGAAATTCAGAAAATGTAGCCCCCCCCCCGCCCCAAAAAACAATGTGAAGATACCAAAAAGTAACCGTTTTGAATGAAAATGTATATAAACTCTGGATGGGAACAAAAACAAAAATTGCCTTAGTCTAGAAGGATTTCTTCTCCACTGACTGAGAACAAAAATGGTGAAGTATAGCACAATAACACTTTGCTGCCAGCCAAGCTGAACAACACGAGCATTTATTATTAAAAGACGAAATGGTCAAATCTATAAATATAAAAGCGAAAATATATCTATGTATGCGTTCGTCTTTTCTGTTTGTCTACAAAAGCTTCTTTCAGAGAAGCGGTCGGTCGGTTCACAACTTTTTATATCACATATAAATCGTAATATCTCACATTTAACAACGAAGCTCGCCTGTCTATTTAATTTGCTCGATTTTGTGAAGATAAATATTCAACATTTGTCGCTCGCCACACGTGGGTTAGTCTTTTTTCTATAACATCTTGGGGGGGGGGCGTTCAGCAGTACATACTATCCCGCAGTCAAATTTGACCTCATTAACTCATTAAAACGAGCACCTGCTAAATCCAAGTAATTAAATAAATTCAAACGTGTTTCCGTTAGCATGTCGCGGTGGGGCAATCGTTAACGTCGCACTTTATTTTTTTCACACTTTAATTTACAACTTTGACTCAACGGTTTGGGTTCGATCTGGCCCAACTTACTTTTTTTTTTTAAACCCCACCTCCACCCCCACCCCCGAAGTTTCTACACACACCTACAAACACCCGGGCAACAATAAAAAAGCAATTTAAGCTAAAAGTAAAAAAAAAAAGCAAAAAAACAATTCAAAGAATTAAGGAAAGAAAAATTTCAAAGAAAAAAATGTTTACGTGTTAAAAACAAAGTACAATGTTGAAAAAAAAAAACACAAAAAATTGTTTAAATTTCAAATCCAAATAAATCAGATTTAAAATAATTAAAATGGTAAAATAATTATCAAATTTCTGATACTATTTCAACGATATTTACTGAAATACAAAGAAAATGTACATAGATTTGAAAACTAATAAATGCACAATGAACCTAAAAATGTTGTTACTTAAAAAAAAACAAAAAAACTCGGCAATCATTTGTAAACCCAAATACCACTGATTTTTCACTAAAGTATGGATCACACGAAGTGAAAAGTTGATGCCATAAGAATATTTTTGAAAGTACTCAAGTAAGAATGTCTGTAATTTAAGAAATATTTTTATATTTAATTTGGTATATGTTGCATGAACAGCAACAGGTGTTACACCGTTTGGAGTAACGCCCCTTGGAGGTGACCGGTGTAAGGAGCGTATTAAATAAAGATGGTTGCTGAGTAAACACAACGACTGGTTTTATGTTATATTTATCCGTGGGCATCCTCACACATGAATCATGGTGATAGCGGTGGGATGTACAATAAAGAGAAGAAAAAAACAAAACGATGGAAAGGTAGCAGAAAAAGAAAAAAAAAACAGATCAGTAACGTTTAATTTTTCGGTGTGAAAATTACGACGCCACGAGGTGGTAAGGAAAAAAAATGTCAGAAGGAAACATGAGGGCCATAAACAGACCGGTAGCTGGCATAAGACCACCACCACCCCTTTGTATGGAGCAGAATTTGACAGAGAATTGGAAGCTATTTAAGCTGAAATGGCATAATTATGCTATTATTACGTATCTGACAACCCAACGATACAATATCAAACTGCACTTTTGCTTCATACGTTAGGGGATGATGCTTTGAAAGTGTACTACGGGTTTCACTTTCAACGCCCGAAGATGAAAGAACGCCTACGGAAATTATTCAGGTGTTTGATAAATATGCTATAGGGGAAACAGATGAAACTTACGAGCGTTATGTTTTTCACACGAGAAAGCAAGGAGAAACGGAAACCGTGGAATCTTTTATTACGGCACTTCGGACGTTAGTAAAAACGTGCAATTTTTGTGACAATTGCGTTTCCTCAGTACTCAGAGATCAAGTAGTGCTGGGAATACGTAACCCGCAGACACAAGCTGAGTTACTTAAAATAAGACAGCTGGATTTACAAAGATGTATAGACATTTGTAAACTGTCTGAAAATGCTATGTTACAAGCCAGTATCCTAAGGCCTGAGAGAGTGAACCGAGTGGAGTTCAGACACAAGAAAAAGCCAGGGGAAAAACTGTGAGAGAATGCAGAGCGTGTACACTGCAACATGGACCGAACAAGGAAGTATGTCCTGCATTTGGCAAGACATGCTACAACTGTAATGGGAAAAATCATTTTTCTGCGAAATGCAGACTAGCAAGGAAAAAGAAGGTGCAGACTGTCAAAACGCAACAATACGAGGATCAAGATGACAGTAGTAGTTCTTCAGACTATGGGCAGGTAGACAGTGTAACAATAAAAGAAAAAGTTAACGCTGTGAATCATGAGGTGATAAAAGCGGAAATGATGGTGAAAGGAAAGTCAATTATTTTTCAGCTTGACAGTGGAGCATCAGTAAACATACTGAATGAGAAGCATGTAATGGGGAAAACACTGGAGCATTCAAATAAGACACTGGTAATGTGGAATGGAACAGAAGTGAAGCCATTGGGAGAGTCTCGAGTCAAAATGATAAACCCCAAAACTGGACAAAAATATGCAGTTAAGTTTGTCATTGTAAAAGAGCATTTCCATCCTTTACTGGGAGCAAATGCAATTCAGAAGACGGCACTCATCACAATCAACCAGGACCAGTTCAAAATGATAGCCAAAATTTCCCAAGTGGATGAATCCGGCAGCCAGAACTCTGACAGCATTATAACGAGTTCAGAGATGTATTTAAGGAGGAATTGGTCAGTTACCTGGAGCGGTACATTTGGAGGTGGATACAGCGGTAACACCAAATGTAGCTGCAGCACGAAGAGTGCCAGTCGCACTGAAAGACAAATTAAAAGTTGAATTGGAGAAACTGGTTAAAAAGAAAGTTATTGAACCAGTAAGTGAGCCAACTCCATGGGTAAGTGCATTGGCATTGGTGATGAAGAAAAATGGAAATCTAAGGATTTGCATAGACCCAAGACCACTAAATAAGGCTTCAGAAAAGGGAACATTTCCAACTACCTACATTGGATGATTTGCTGCCAGAACTGGCTGACAGCAAAGTATTTTCCACCCTGGATTTACGAGATGGATTTTGGCATTTGAAATTGGATGAAGTCAGCAGTCGTTTGACTACATTTACCACGCCATTTGGTCGGTTTCGGTGGAAGGTTTTACCATTTGGGATTACTCCAGCTCCAGAGATATTTCAAAAGGCCCTCTTTAACAATGTATGGGATTTAGAGGGTGTGATCAACAAAGCAGATGATCTTCTTGTTATTGGGAAAGGTAAAACAATGGAGGAAGCAACATCTGATCATGACAAAAAACTGAGAAAACTGTTGCAGAGATGCCGTTATCGTGGGATTCGATTGAATGCTGGAAAATTGAAGCTATGACAAACATCTATATCTTTCCTATGTCACACGATAACCAGTGATGGATTTCTTCCTGACCCTGGGAAGGTAAAAGCTATAAAAGAGATGCCATGCCCGACAGATGTTAAAGGCGTGCAAAGATTGGCTGGATTTGTGAACTACTTTGCAAAGTTTCTGCCACATATTTCCGACGTGATGGCCCCAATTCGGGATTTAGTGAAGGCAGATGTGCCATGGACGTGGTCCCAAATTCATGAAAGAGCTTTTGGAAAAATTAAAAGGTTAGTGAGTGAAGCACCAGTATTGAGAAACTATGAACCCAATAAACCTTTGGTCATTCAATGTGATGCAAGTGAGAAGGGTATGGGGGCTGCACTACTGCAGGAAGGTCAACCTCTAGCCTATATCAGCCGTGTGCTAACTGACACAGAAACCCGATATGCGCAAATTGAAAAAGAACTGCTAACAGTAGTCTATGCTATCGAAAGGTTTCATCAATATACGTTTGGTCGACAGACTGACCGATCATAAGCCATTAGAAGCTATCATGAAAAAAGAGTTGGGAAAATGCCCCAAACGACTGCAATGCATGCTGATGAGATTACAGGCTTACGATGCTACCGTTCTGTACTATCCAGGTAGGAAGATGTTCCTTGCAGACATGCTATCAAGAGCATATATCCACGGAGTGAACAGCGAAGATATGGACAATGAAGATGATGTCAAGGAAGCTGAATACATTCCTGTAACAGAGAGGAGGCTGCTTGAACTGCGCTCAGCCACAACAGAAGACCGAAGCATGCAGCAGTTGCAGCAAGTAATTGTGGAGGGATGGCCAGACGAAGAAATACATCTTGACCCAGAAGTGAGACCGTTTTTTGGTATACGAAATGAAATGACGGTACAAGATGGGTTAATCTTCAGGGGTAATCGTGTAGTGGTTCCAATTACCCAGCGGGCTATACTGAAGGAGAAGATGCATTCTACACACCTAGGAATAGAAGGATGTTGCAGAAGGGCAAGAGAATGTTTGTATTGGCCAAACATGAACAGTGAGATCAGAGACTATGTTTCAAAATGCCCCACATGCAGAAAATACGAAGTAGCCAATCCAGCCGAACCATTAATTGCTCATGAATTTCCTGACAGACCCTGGGAAAACGTGGGAGTGGACCTGTTTAAGTTTACAGATAGAGACTATCTTTGTACTGTGGATTACATGAGCAACTTCTGGAAATTGATCATCTTCAAAATACAGAAGCTAAGACAGTAGTAACCAAACTGAAACATCATTTTGCCCGACATGGAATACCAGATCAGGTGGTAACTAATAATGGGCCTCAGTTTAGCAGCCAGGAATTTTCCACCTTTGCTAAAAAGTGGTGTTTTATACATACACCTGTCAGTCCATACAATAGCAAGGCGAATGGGAAAGTGGAATCTGCAGTATAAATGGCAAAGAACCTTTTTCTGGAAAGCGATGGAGGATAAGGCTGATCCATATCTAGCAATGTTGGATCATAGGAATACACCATCTAAGGGTCTCTTATCACCAGCTCAGAAGCTGATGTCAAGGAGAACAAAAACGCTTCTCCCAACTAGAGAGGAGTTACTCAGACCAGAATTGGCCAAAAACCTCAAAAAGTGTGTCAAACGAGACAGCAGGAGACAAGAACAGTTTTTTAACCACAAAGTGAAACCACTTCAACCGTTACACCCTGGAGATGTAGTACGGATAAAACCCCACATAAAGGGCCAGAGAGAGAGAGTGGAAGAAGGCAATTGTATGGGAGAGACTGGATGAGCGGTCACACAATGTAAAAGTGAATGGGGAGCTATATCGACGGAATAGGGTCGACTTGAAAAAAACTGCAGAAGCACCCCCACTTACATCGTTGATTCACCAGCCATGCGGAGTGCAGAGCGAAATAGTCAGGAATGAAGGTAACGGCATAGAAGAGAGAGATGACACAGGCCAACCTGGGTATGAAAGTGAATTGGGAGAGGGAGTTAATCTGACACCGCCCCCAATGATATCAAGCCCCGAACAAACAAAAGCAAGCTTAGTCGTACAATTTTAGTTAACTCCTTATGTACGATGAAATTCCAGTGTAAAGGTGAGCCATTATAGCGGATTTTACAAAGAAAATAATTCTTAATATCTCCGAAACTATCAATTTAATGTTGTTTTTATATGACAAACAGTAGGAGCAGTCAGTCGTTCAATGATCGTGAATCATTTTGGCCGTACACATTTTTTTCCTTTTAAAAATATGGTTTCTTTTTTGTTATTCAACACGATAAAATAAAAGATGTTAATTTATCAATTATCGTTGAAATAGTTTAAGAAAAGTGATAATATTTTACTAGAGATTTTTTAAACTGATTTATTCAGACGTGAAATTAAAAAAGATTTTTATTTAATACCGTACTTTGCTTTTGACACGTAAATACACATTTTTTTTCCTTTTAAAAATTAGGTTTCTTTTTTTTTTCATTCAACACAATAAAATAAAAGATGTTAATTTATTATCGTTGAAATAGTGTAAGAAAATTGATAATTACATACCAGAGATTTTTAAATCTGATTTATTCGGATTTAAATTTAATAGGTACGTTCAAAATGAATGCCGATGCTCAAAATGTATAAACATTTTGACCCCTCCCTTTACTCAAAAATTCACCAATAATCAGGAAATTAACCAATTTTAATGAAATTTTCAGTATTTATCAAATAATGATCACGAAATATAACAAACCCATCATTTTTATTTAAATCTTGCGCGAAATGTATTATTTTTTTAAACAGAAAATACCTTTACTGAATTACGTATAATCGTGTTTACAAAACTATATTTGTTGCGTTTTGGCGAACAGCAGAATTATTCGCTTTGGGGGCCGGGGCTAATTAAGCGGTTTTTGTACAAACAAGGTGTTCTTTTTATTTAATTCAAAATCTTAGGTCTTTACTAATTATCTTTTAAATAGATCCAGAAAACTAATATTTATCTTTTAAAGAATTTTTACAATTGATTTATTTAACTTCAAAATTTAACTGAATTGATTAGCTCGCCGTGAAAACATTTTTCAGAACTTTTTTTTTTCACGTGTACAAATTTTGTTTCCTTTTGAAAATTAAATTTAGTCTCTAATCTTTAAAATATAATTTGATTGTACACTGTTTCAAACGTACGTAATCTTACATACATAATTATTTATGTTTTTATTAAATTTATATTGAATAAAGTCACTTTCATTATTACGTAAATCGTGTTTATTTTCTTTTTTTAATGCGATCTTTTAAGTAAATTATAAACAACCTTTAGTTTTTAAATCCATAAACCAATAAAAAGTTTATTTACAGAATAAAAAACATTTTTTTAAATGTATTCTCATTTTTATTGTTTCAATTAATACTGAATAAAATCGTTTTTGTTATTCTTTTTCAATGCAAGTGTTCAAGTGTTTAAATGTTTTTGTAAAAAGCTCTCATTCATTATCGACAATTTATTCAACAGACCTCGGGTGTGACATCATTTCCTGTGATTGATCTCCTATTTACGAAGGTCATTTTTTGTTGTTGTTAAAAGTGGTGTTTTTTTTTTTTTACATTAAAAAAAATTAAGTGCTTTCTTTATCATGTAAAACAAAAAGAATTTATACATTTAAGAAAAATAAAATTACATTTTAAAAAAATAATTCAACACAATACATAATAACAAAAATAAAATTACATTTTTTGATTCAACACAATACATAATAACAAACAATAAAAACGAAATTTTAAATTAAATTAAATAAAAATAATTTTTTCCATTTTCTGCGAACTTGCTTTTCCGGTCACCATCTTAAAACGCGACTTCCACGCGTCAAATTCATCTCGTTTTTCTTATAATCGTTTCTTTGTCGAAAGCAGATCGCAATATAAAAAAGTAAGTATTAATTGAATTTAATTGCTTTTTATAGTTCTTTTTTATTACTGGGGCGCGTCCAAACCATTATGTTTCTCTTTTGTTTTGATATAAAAATAAGTCAACACTCAATATGTTTAGCATGTAAACGGAGAATAGTAAGGTTATAGAATTCTTTCCAATCGTGTAATATTTTTGGTGATTTTAAAGTTTTTCTTTTTGATTTTAATTTTTTTTTTTTGACTGCTTTGAAAACGATTTGTATATTGAAAACGTAGCAAATTCGTTGTTTAGTTATGGTAGGTATGACCATAATAAAGGGGAAGTTTTCGACCCATATAAATAATAACATTAAAAATGTATAAAATAAAATAAAATTGGTTAATTGTAATTCTTTCAATATTCTCAAGAAGAAAGTTTCTAAAATAATATTTTTTACTCGCCATAAAACCGGTAAATTAAACAACAAAAAAATCCCACAAAAGGATGAAAACAGAAAAATTGGAATTACATGTTATTTTTGCATATTTTGACGTAAACAATGAAAACAACACGATTTTTAAAATCTTTTAAAAAAAATGAAATGATTAGTAAATTTCGTTAATTTTGTTACAGTCTTATTTAAAAAAAAAAAAGGCTGAACTATATATGAATTGAAAGAAAATAAGATACAAAAAAAAATCTCATAATTTGCTCCCTCTTCTAACGCGATATTATCAGATTTTGGGGGGTTGGGATGAGAGGAGAATTCACATCTTATTTTTTTTTCGGGGGGGGGTTACATATAAAAATATTCTGAACTGATGAAATAAAATATATTGGATTTAAGGGAAAAAATGAGTTTGGAAAATATATTTAAAATTATCTTTAAGTTTTACAATAAAAAAATTACTAATTTTTTTACATTTGGCAGTTTTTCTCAGTTAACAGGTACCATTTCACACCGGAAGTTTATTGTTTTAGGGATTATCTGCTTAAAATATTATTTTTTCTGGATATCTTATCTATATATGTCTTTTTCATAATATTTCAAACCAAAGGTAAAGTTTTTACTGTCATATTTCAGTTGAATTATAATTGAACAAAAAGCTTTAAAAAGATATATGTATTTGTAATTAGTTATCTTTCCTATATTTTTAATGTTTCATAATTGTTTTGTATATCTTCTTCTGTAATATAGAAAAAAATATGATAAATTAATTTCATTTTCCTAGTTTTTACTTGTATTTCTATTATGGGTGTCGAAAATTAGTATCATACCTATTATTAATGTATGCAAATCTAAACACTAAAGACCCATAAATACATAAAAAAGAAAAGAAAACATTTCAGAGATGGTAGGCGTTACATTAAACATCACACAGAACAATAAATAAATTTTAGTGTTTATAAGAAAATATTTCAGTTTTTAATAAAGAATGCTGTAGAAAAAGAGGTAACGATACTGACAATGACAGCAAAAATGACCAGAATTGCATTGATGATCATCATGGTTAGTGGACGACATTGGTTTGGTAGGAGAAACTTTGAAATAATGCCAATGTTACCATGTTCCTTTTATTGTTGTTCTTCTAGCATGTACACGGCCATCTTGCTAAGGATTATAAGCAGATGAATTGCTGATCTCTAAAATTTTGATTCATTTGAACTCCGTTTTTTTACTTAAAAATTCCACAAAATTTAGGAAATCAACTAAAAATTTCCCCAAAATTCAATAAACTAATTTTAATGAAATTTTTAGTATTTTCTTTTATTGCTAAACTAGTCTTCTATTTAACAAATTAATTACCAAATTTTCTTCCCATGCTTTATAGTTACACCATTTCCACTTATTATTAAAAGGGAAATTTAAATTTATGTTTGATTTTTTTTTCGAAAGGAACAAAAGTAAGATACTTATTTTATTCAGCCATGTGTGACTATAGAATTTCCTGATCTACCACCTATATTCATCGTTAGCCGTTTTAGAGTCATAGACCCATAGATCTTTTCAGGTCATCCATCTTATAGAAAAAAATGATATAAATCCTAATCTACTGAACCTTTAGGTCATTGCACTGAAACACTTGGGAACCTTTGGAAATCAGCTGGGGATATTGACCAAAGTATCTGGTTTGCAAACCCAAATAACATATCATCTAACTTTTACACTCCTTCATTGTCTATTATCTTTCGGTTTCTAATTATTTTTTCGACATTACACAATGGATGAATTCTGCAAATTCATCCCCTATAAGTCAAGTACAAATAGACAAAAATAAATTAATGCTAGAAATGTTTGTATGAGTGAAATAGCCACAGCAAAAGAAAGCATAGCAAATCATCCTTTCTTTACCCACAGATATTTTTGAATTTAGGCTTGTTGAACAGTGTTCCAATAATGAAACGAAATGATGCAAAGCATTAAAGCACATGTTTCCACAGGCAAAAATAAATTAATGCTAGAAATTTTTGTATGAGTGAAATAGCCACAGCAAAAGAAGACGTAGAAAATTACTCCTTGTTAAATGATGGATATTTTTGATACTCAAGACTGTACCATAATCGACCATGTCGCTGGGTGTATAGATGCAGCACTCTCCTTATATCCTAATGCTCGAGTATATGTGTTTGGTGTTTTTAATTGTCTACTACAATAATAAGCCCGGTTTGTGGAATTACACAGATACAACACAATGTTGCACTAATAGTTTCTCTTTAGCTCATTTCCTTACATAAACAGTCACATTTTCAACTCGCTTTCGAAAAATGAAGACCAGAAAGCTATGTTAATAGACCTATTTATAAATACAGTACCCGAGGATTGTGTGAAAAATGCCCATAATCCAGTTAGGAATGGAAATCACATTGTGATATCGGTAGTCATCACTCTAAATTCCTGACCCAAAGTTGAGAAGCCATTGCTAAAAATGACAAGATATTATGAAAAGGCTGATTACGAATCTGTTAAAAAACCCCACCAAGATGCGTTATTGGCTAATATCTTTTCTATCGCTTCTTAACAGTGTGCCAATGATGAAACCAAATGGTAAAAAGCATTGAAGAACATGTCCCCACATGGAAGTAACATAGTAAACTGCACTTTCCTGATTCATTTTAAATAGGAAATTGCCATTACTGTAAAAAAAATTAAAGGTTAGCGATTGTTGGAGGAAAGGAATTTGTGCCTTATTACTAACAAAAAGAAAAGACCTTGTTGTTGTTGTCGTTTGGCCATTTTTAAAGGCTTTCACTTGGATCATGTGATCTTTAATCACATGATGCTTCTGCATATAACAAGAGAGGATACTCACCTGTGCACTCTCCTGTTTTTCGTTAGATCTAAAGTTGGTCTTATTAACTCTTCAAGGATTGTGTTAATTGGACTACCTAGTTGGCAATTGATATAATTTATTAACTATCATGTCGCAGAAGGGACTATTCTTTCGCAAACTAAGGTAAGTGCACTTGTTTCTTCCTTGGCTACAACAGTCGTTTAATCCCTTTCGGTTTCTAATTATTTTTTCGACATTACACAAAGGATGCATTCTGCAAATTCATCCCCTATAAGTCAAGTACAAATAGACAAAAATGAATTGATGCTAGAAATGTTTGTATGAGTGAAATACCCACAGCAAAAGAAGACGTAGAAAATCAGTCCTTGTTAAATAATGGATATTTTTGAATGTGAGTTTCAAAGGAGGATGTAAATAGGTTTAATTTGGGTGGCAGTAAGTTTGGTAGATATTTTTGTTTGGATGTCATTTTTTGTTTACCATAGCAAACTTGCATCAAATAACATATATCTTTACAAAGCTACAATTCGTATATACATAGATTATTGTTGCCACATCTTGTTTCAAGTAGAATGAGGCCGTGAATGGATCGTGACATTTAATGCTACAAACACTAATCTTCATTCCCTTAACGATTACCAAAAGCTTCTCAACCATGGATAATTATGACAAATGACATCTTATCTGATACATCATCCTGAAAACTCCTCTGCTTATACTAATTATGAGAAAAAAACGGTTCTTAAAGTTGTGACAAATTTTTTGCTAGTATGTGTAAGTCAGAACATTTTTACCAGAACTTTATCCAGTTAGGAAGTTTTGGTAAAAGGTGACTTTACCATCAGTTGCAGTGACAGCGTTATTCAAAACATCTTTGAGTAGAATTGGATATTGTCCACTTGTTTCATATCAATTTCAGACAATTTGCATCCATTCTAAAAAGTACCTTTTACAAGTAGCAATTGTTGTCTCGTGAAATACAGCAATAGCCAAATTGTTACTGGGATGCCTTGAAAGTTCTAGTGCTTTTCATAATGTAGCATCCAAAAACCTGTCCTTGTCACATACTTTATGTATATGAGACCAAGCTAAAATGCCTAAGTGGGAACATAGATAAAACTCTGAAATATTAAAATCAAAAAAAGAAAACACAAACTTTTGTTTACAAAAACTGTTTCGAATATTGTTCAGCAAATGAACAGTGTCAAAGAAGAGGACAATTTTGGGGAGTAAAATTTGGAAAAGAAATAAAATATTTTTATCTTTAAATTTGTTGAGTAAAATTTGATAATCATGTTCATTAGCGGCTCTTATATTAAATCCTTAATTTAAAATCTATGCAATGCAAGCAATTATTTCCTGAGAGCCAGTCCCCAGTTACAGTCTCTTCAGGACAGACTATTGTCTGCTTCAACCCTGCAATCATAAATACCATTATAACTTTATATGTTGTCATTTTCATCAGAGCAACAAACTTTCTATCATGAAACTGAGTTCCTTTTGAAGTTACATTTCATCCAACATCAAGATACAATCTTGTAAAAAAATTACCTTTTCCTAAGAGATATTTTGTAGCAGTGAAAGATTCTACATCTCCTTTTTATATTTTTCTAATGAAGAAAATGATGGAAATGGTAATTGCTCAACCAATAGCTTATTTGCTTGGGGATAATTATAGTGCAATAATAAAACATATCTTATTAGTTCAACAGAAAATGAGGGATGACCTTTAGTTTTAAAATTTTTAATTTTTTGTAGTTCTTTTATTATGGAATTTGGATGGTCTGTTACACTTTGAATGTATGGAAAGAACCTCTTATGAAAATTTAATCATATGCTATTAATGAATGAATAGTTAACATAATCAGATATTTCTTAGAAAAGATAAAAATCCAGATAGTTCTCGATGGTAGTACATCTAAACAATATCATATTTATATTCCATCCTTGGAACTTAATCATTCATTATATTCATAAAGTATCTCCCATATAAAATTGTGTGTGAGTGAAGTATGTTTGCTAATGATACAATGTTCGATAATCGACATGACGAAAAAAAACAACAAATATACTCATATCAAAAGCAATGACAAAAATCTTAGAAAAACAATTTTCAGTCTGTAATGGAATGGAGTCGTGAATAAATGGTAATATTTAATGCTACTATGACAAAGTTTCTTTCCTTTAGAAATTACAACAAACTTTCTCAATCACCGATTGCCATGACAAATAACATCCACCCATGAAATCATCCTTCAAACATCTAATTGCAACAAATACCTTGAGGATATTGCCAAGGTTGCCACAAAAAGGTGGGCTCCCTCTACAGTGCTAGAAAATTACACCTTAAAGTATCCTAGTTCTCTACAAAATTACGATTCTCCCATGCCTTGAATATTGATGTAACATTTTGACGCATGGATATACTAGTAGTCTCTCCCTTTTGGAAAGGATCCCCCAAAGAGTTTTGAATCAAATACCGTATTTTCACCTATGTTTCTTTAATGAACTTATAACATTGTTGTCTCTCAAAGTACATACTTGTGTTGTATAAGTGTTAAAATACTTTGTCATTATTATTGTTGAAAATTGTTAATGTAATGTTGAAATGCTATATTGTTGATAAATGTTATATTGTCATCTATGGTGGAGGAGAGGGGGGAGTGAAATGTATGATGTTATGAATACATTTGTTCTCTCTCAAACTACATATTTTCGCTCATTTTTCTTTAATGAACTTATAAGAGCTCTTCTCTCTCAAACTACATATCAAAGTACATACTCTCAACAAGCCGCAAAATATTCACTAGATGCTAGAAACCCTTTTTCTCTAATAGTTGTTTCATCAAAACGTTGGAATTCCCTCCATGTTTCTTCCTATGACTGTACTAAAATGCAAAACGTAAAATATAGTGCAAGTATATTATATATGTTGCGGATAATACTCCTTAGATATTGCAATTTTCTTGAACACTATTTTATTATACTCCCATTTTTACACCCTAAGGGTATGTTGCATTGTTGGCCCCGGAAAATGCCGGAAAATTTACTAGATGATTATTATTATGATTGTTTAAAGTCTAGATATTCTATAAGTTAAACAATCTAACAGGGATGTTCATTTTAAAATTTTAATATAAAACTGTTGTAGACCCGTGCTACCTTTTCTCCAGGTAAATACCTCTTTTTAGGAACTATAGTATTTGGCGGATCACCTGTTTTGGCAAAAGTTTCTCGAAGACCGGCCTAATTTTCCTTGCAAATATTAACTCTGCCAGTGACATCTTCGATGGAGTGCTTTCATTTGGCATAATTCGGTAAATTGTAAAAACTGTTGAATTGCATTTCTGAGGGTGTTCCTTTAGCCTTCTTCAGGGGTCTTTTCAGCGCGTCTACGAACCTCTCTGCCTGACTGTTTGATCGGGGATGATAGTTTGGCCTCGTTATATGGTTAATCTGTAAATCCTTGCAGAAGCTTTTAAAATCTGCTGAAGTGAATTGTGTGCCATTTGTCTTACATTAGACAATCAACCACACCAAATCTAGTGTACAATTCGTGAACAGCACTGATTGTAAAATCCGTAATTGGACTTTTACTTCGAAAGACCTCAGGCCATTTTCAAAAACTGTCTACCACTATTAAATAATAGTTTCCATCCAGTGGGGCTGCGTAATCTACGTGTATTCTTTGCCATGGTGGTCTGCTTTAGGCCGCAGGCTAAATTGTATTGGGTGCGTTTTTGCAGCAAATGCGCAACTCTGACATGACTTTACTGTGTCTTCTATATCAGTGTCCATATTCTTCCAGTAAATGTAGGACCTCATGAGGCTCTTCATTTGCGAAGCCCCAGGGTGCCCATATCAAAATGCTCTTCTTGGAACCTTTTTTCAAGTTCTAATTGTTGACGTTGTTGGAATTTCACTATTTCCAAAATTTGTTTTGCTAAATCGTCCATTTTTTGTGGAGGGCGGCGTGGAATTACTTAATGACAAAATGAGTTTTTTCAGAAGCAACTCAATTCGTTCATTCTTTTTTCCTATAGTGCCAAATCTATAGAAAAAACATTACAAAATTCGTACCTGGTTATTTAGCGAATATTTCTTTCATATATTTTTTCTATAGTGGCAATTTGTTTGAGAAAATTTGTCAGCGTTTGCATTTATACAGAAAGCAGATTTCGTTTGTCATTATTCAATTTTCGTAACGTGTAGGTACTGAGTTCAATTCCTTGTTAATACTACAAATTTTTATTTTCGCTTTTTTCTTTAAAAAGAAAAAGTTACTTATCTTGTGCTAAGCAAAATCGTTTTTTTTTCTTTTTCTTCTTCGAGATGCAGTCCCGTCGACCAGTGAAAAGTTTATTTTAATTGGATTAAAATCCAACATTGATTTTAATTTGTGCGAATACTTGCTTCAGCCAATAAAATAATCCTTTTGGTCGAAAAATGTTTTCAAATGGCTGTTTTTTTAGAGTGAATTCATTGCCGAATATTCATCATTTTGTTGTAGTTAGCAATTATTGTAGATTGATCCGAGAAGTTCTTGAATCATCCTCATAGGCCAGTTGTTGTAGACCCGTGCAAGGGGTCACAAATGAAAGAGATTACAAGTAGTGTAAAGTATATAAAATATAATATGTATTTATCATAAAGGATACAGGAGCCACTAAAGTGGTATGAAAGGAACGTGTTCGTAGCATGCGGTTAAACATTGTATAAATATCTCCAATTAGTCTCTGAAACCAGTGGTATTCTTAGGACAGGAGGAGAGTACGTTTGCTGATCTTACCCCGCCTCTAGATTTTGATAGCTTATTTTAATTTCCTCAAAAGTGAAGCATAATAGGCTCCTGTAATTGTGATACCCTTTACCAGGAAATCTGTCATCATTACCCGTCCTGATCCCAGAAGACTGTGAGCATGATCTTGCCAGAGGAGGGCTGCACCCTTGTCTTCTTTGGAGGTGGTGAGTCCAAGTGCTTCCACTGCATTGACTGGGCTTTGGTCTCTGGATCATAGTGATCGACCCAGTTTTCATCCTGTGTAATCACTCTTTTGAAAAACTTTGACTCATCTTCTTGCCTCAGTTTAAACACCTGTAAAACAGAAACCACAATTAATTCAGAGCTGTAATTTGCCACATAACCTGTAGAGATATAAATCATCGCACATGCAAAATTTCAGCTAGATTAGACAACTGGAAGTTGGTCATGGGCATTACTTATTGCACGCCTCTCATATTTGTACTCAACAAAGTATGTGTGTTTCTCAAATATCTTTTAAGAATTTAATTTTGCTGACCTGTATAAAATGTGTTGTGTTAAAAACATTTCATTGTATTTACTTCAGATCTCATTATTGAAGGTTCTATGAAAAATAAATTCAACATTATTTATAAATAGAATTGTTTTATTTGTCAAATACTCTTATCATATAGTTTATAAAATCTATAAATTTCGGACGAATTAAAATTGCACATTATTACTATAAGTTTGACTTTAGCATACAATGCTGAATCCTATTTCTAAAATAATGTTGACATATTAATGTTGTAAAAATAATTTTGTTTATAAAGAACGTATAAAATGTACATCTTTTGTTTTAATTTTGCAGAATATCCAGAAATCATAACAAGAATACAAATGTTCATTGAATAAAGCTAAAAGTTGGAAACGAGAGAAACTTTTGAACTTTTTATTTGTTTTCATTCATCCAAAGACATTTTATGATAATATAATCAATTTGTGGAGTGTTCTGGATATCATCTATGAAATATGTATAAAAATTGAGTGAGTATATCATGTATGTTCTTCATATATACAAAAGCAGTCCTACTAAATTCTACATCAAGATATATACGTTATCTAATATACAGAAATACAAACACACCTTATATTTATATATGTTTATCAATTACAGTTAAAAGAAGTAATGTATCACTAAATATGAGAAATATATATCTAATCACTTACCATAAACTATATTTCTAATTTCAAATGTGTAAAAAATCTCATTCAATGATCTACTCAAAATGAAATACAGATGAAATTAAAGACATGTTTATTCTTCCACTCCGTTTCATGTACAAAAGCACAAAAACAATTCAGACAAATATTATTGTTAAATATTTCGACTATAAAAAATGAACTAGGAATCTAATATCTAAGAGAAACAAAAATCTGTGTAAAGTATATATTTCTTACTAGAAAATAACATGTCGGAAAACATGGGAGAAAATTCCAAAAGAAAACCACATTCTTGTGAAGTATGTGGTTCTACTTTTACAACAGAAGGAAACATGATTCTACATATCCGAACACATACTGGAGAGAAACCATACTCCTGTGAAGTATGTGGCTTTTCTTTTGCACAGAAAATAAATATGGTTCAACATATGCGAACACATACGGGAGAGAAACCATACTGTTGTGAAGTATGTGGCTTTTCTTTTGCACAGAAAGGAAGTATGGTGCAACATATGCGAACACATACTGGTGAAAAACCATATTCTTGTGAAATATGTGGATCTTCTTTTACACGAAAACAACATTTGTCACTACATATTCTAATGCATACTGGAGAGAAACCATATTCTTGTGAAATATGTGGATCTTCTTTTACACGAAAACAACATTTGTCAGCACATATTCTAACGCATACTGGAGAGAAACCATATTCTTGTGAAGTATGTAGCTCTTCTTTTACAAGGAAACAGAGTATGTTGCAACATATTCTAACACATATTGATGATAAGCCATACTCTTGTGAAGTATGTGGCTCTTCTTTTACAAGGAAACATAGTATGTTGCAACATATGCGAACTCATACTGGAGAAAGACCATATTCATGTGATGTATGTGGCTCTTCTTTTACATTAAGAGAAAGTATGAAGAATCATATGCGAACACATACTGGAGAGAAGCCATATTCTTGTGAAGTATGTGGTTTATCTTTTGTAAGCAAGCAAAATATAAGAGTACATATGCGGACACATACTGGAGAGAAGCCATATTCATGTGAAGTATGTGGTACTTTATTTTCAAGGAAACATCATGTATTGCGACATATGCGAACGCATACTGGAGAAATGATAAGAAAAATGAAAAAATAGAGAAAAACCATATTCTTGTGAAGTATGTCATACTTCATTTGCAACCAAGGAATATATAAGAGTACATATGCGAACACATACTGAAGAGGATCACCAGACAAGATAAATTCTTGTCCTGGAATCCAGTAAGACCAAGAGACCAAAATAAAAGATATACTACAACGTATGAAAATTGTTAATTGGGGAGAGGAAAATTATGTTCTCAATTTCTTTACTAACTTAGTGTTTGAGAAATAAAGAACTTAATTTGAACATTCGAATATCTACGTATATCATACAGAGTTCAAGTGTTAGCCCAAGGTTGTGGACCACTTGACTTCTGAGAACTTCGACTAAAATAAAATAAAAGAGAGGAGCCATATTCTTGTGAAGTCTGTCACTCCTCTTTTACACAGACACAACATATGGTGGAACATATGCGAATACATAATTAACGCCATATTCTTTTGAAGTATGTGGTTTTTCTTTTGTAAGCAAGCAAAATATGAGAGTACCTATACAAACACGTTAAAATGTACATAGCAAGCATACCCGGTGAACCAAGTGCAAGTGAAATACAAACGATTGCACTGAAAGGGACGGCTAGAATCCTGAAAATAAAAGATACTAACCTACCTGAAGAGAAATCAGTGTCTGCCAATATTGTATTTGCCCAGGGAATAAGGAGGCCTAAAGCTCTCAGAGATCAACCACCAACATAGACCAACAATAGTGAGCAAAGGCCAGTATCTGAGAAGCTCCCAGAACCATACCCTCTCAATGGTATAAGGATATCAAGAGACAAGAGTCAGCAGAACAACATAAGTCACCCAGCTGGCCAATCCTCAGCTCAGATAAGGCTGAAATACTAAACAAGCCTGCCACAGAAATAGCAAAAAAGAGTCGGCAGAAATATACGTAGACCTTCCAAAAGAGGAATATTTAAGAGTAGGACCAACAACAGCGTGCAAAGTATTTTCTGTGGGAATTCTCCCAGGAATACACAAACAAAGAACGTTACTTGGACTAGCTCAAAAGGGGATCTTTCCATCATGATCAGGAAAGGGTGCTCAAGATCAGGGGTAGATGACCAATGCATTCAAGAAGATGACAGATCTCACTAATGACAATAAATGTAGATTCTGCCAGAATTGAAAAATGTGAGTCATCTAGTATCAAGTTGAAAGTTTTTTGGGGGGATGGCTACTACACAACGAGACATGATGGAGTATGTAAGTACATCCACTGGACCATCTGTAAAAATATAAACATCAAATGTAGTAACAAATCCTGGGATGATCAACCTGAAAGAACAGTTGTCAATGACTTATATACCATACATTACGACCATGTAATCCCTACACCCACCTACCTTGAAAATGCTGCTGTGAAATTTGACATAGTTATATGGAATAAGTCAAAGAGAGTTGCAACCTTGGTTGAAGTAAGTGTTCATACGGATGGAGGTCTGAACAGGGCTGAAAGGGAGAAACAGACAAAATATTAAGGTCTCATCTCTGATACGAAAAGACATTGGAATCTTAGAGCTCCAGATAATTGCAAGTAAGGGAACAACGAAGATACTAAAAGGAGCTCTTGGTTGGTTTCAATAAAAAGCAGGGTAATGTTGGCAGCTGGTTTTGCATCCTCATACCCAGCATTACAGTCCTCAAAAGAAGAAAATAAAACATACATACAAGAGAGTAAACATATTCTTGTGAAGTATGTGGCTCTTGTTTTGCATTAAACAAAAATATGTGACTCTTACAATGAAACAAATATGATGGAACATTTTTGATGTGCTGGGCTCGTCATTTGTATATATTAAACCATATTTTTGTGATGTGTTTGGGTCGTCATTTGTATATAATGACCCATATTTTTGTGATGTGTTTAGGTCGTCATTTGTATATAATAAACCATATATTTGTATATAATAAATCACGTTTGGAAAGACTGATGCACATGGGAGAGAATTGCACTTTAACGGACAGTTAAAAACTTTAAAAAAAGGTTTCATGGTTGGAATGTATAAAATAGTGGTGGAATGTTTGGCATTTGGTAAGTTCCCCTATCCTTGGTTCAAACAAAATGATTAGGAAAATAAAGAAGACAGGGAAGCTATACTCTTGTAATGTATATGGCTCTTTTGCAAGTAAACAGCATATTTTGCGACATGCGAACTCATAATGGAGTGAAACCCTATCCTTGTAAAGTATGTGGACATTTTTGCAAGGAAACAGCGTGTATTGCGATATATGCGAACTCATACTGGAGAGAAAACATTATACTGTGAAGTCTGGATGTTTTGCCATCAAACAAAATATGTTGTGACATGTGTGAACTCACACTGAAAAAATCATATTCTTGTGAATTATATGCCTCAATCGTTTTCACAGAAATGACATATGATGCAACATATGCGAATACATAAAGGAAAGTAAGACATGGTTATCAGCAATGACAACAAATGTTCTTCCACACAGAAGTAGAGAGTGTGGGTCACCTGACGTCCAGCTGTAAGGTTCTGCTAGGAGACGGCTACTATGAAAGTCTACACATTAAAGTGTGTAAATATCTCCACTTGACGATCTGTAAGAAGTTGAATATCAAATGCAACAGCAAATCTTGGTAACATATACCCAAAAGAACAGTCAGAAACAACTCATATAAACGTGTTGATTCATATGTTAATAAAAATGTAAGATATAAAAATGTGCTAACATACACGATTTATTGAAAGATTGATAACATTTAATCAATAAAATTCTTATAACTTTAAAATGAAATAAAAATTGTGAGGAAAATCATTTTATTTTTAGCAGGAAATAAATATATCCTTCAACATTTTAAATATATCAACAGATCACTATTTATATACTAAGAATAAATGAAAATTCCTGAAATCATATCTACAACAAAATAAAATAACCACACTTAATACCATAGCAAAATAGCAGTTTTATTTTCTGTATCTGTAAATTAATTTTTTTTATATATTTGTCTTGTTACTGAAATGTAACACGCCTTTTTTGTAGTAAAATTTAATTTTTGTACTCAGAAAAGTCAATCCTTATTTGTAAACAACTGTGTACATTATTTTTATTGATGAAACAAATATTTTTATTATTTCTTTTGTCTTTATTGGATGACTAGCTGGATGCCCGGCGTTGCCCGGTCGTACAATATGCTTAAACATGATATTTTCACTTATGCAGATTGTGTATGAATTATTATAGAATCAATCCTCTATTGAATATTACATATGACGAGGTAAGTGTATCAGAATTTTTTACACCAATGACACGAAACTGCGAATAAAATATAAAAAAAACTCGTAATTTCTCTTTTTAAAGCGGGTTGTTTATTTTCTTTATGGAATATAGTTCAAAAATAAACTTTAAAGTTGTTTAAAAAATAATAGAAATATCATTTTTTATTTTGTAAAAAACTGTTTACAAAGTGTCTGCAAGCGTTCGTTCATGCAGCCATTTTATTACTTAATGAAATCAATAGAATTTTACGAGTTAAATATTTTTCAAATTTTAAAATCTATCAAAATTTGTCTAATGGTTCAATTTTTTACCATATTTTCAGGTTCAATTTGCTGCTCTTTCCAATAAACTGAATATAATATTCTAGACAAGCGTTTTTTTTATTCACCCCTCCCCCATTTTGAAGTGTCTATTAAAATGAAAATAATTACTTTTTTCACCTCAAATTTATACATTACAAATTGAAGATAAAAGGTCAATAAATAAAATAAGATAATTTAAAACAAAAACAACAGTTATTTGCGAATTTACATGTAAAGTCCAAAGTTTAAAACAATTTTTTAAAATCACATTGACTTTTCTTTGTTTCTTTTAAGTGAAACCTTATAATCCTGTTATATTGTTCAGAATATTCCGTAGAATTACGACAATTTTTTCTTTTTCATTTATTTTTTTTACATATTTAAAAAAATTCACACTATAAAGAAGAAATAAAATATATTAAATCAAAACTCATATATTTAAGAAAATGTTTTAAAAAATAAAAAATTGGTCGACTGTTTTTTTATCGGCAAAATGGGATAAACTTTTACCTATGGTGGTCCATGTTTAGTTATTTGTATACAGCACACAATAGAAAGAGACACTTATAGCCATCGGAGAATTGAACTGAAAGAAAAGCAGGCATTTATCTCCCTTTATTTTAACTTGAAAAAATCTGATGTCGCGTTTTTTGGAATCCTTGCTTAAAAATTGTTTTATTTAAAAAGGACATGGAATATAAAATATAAATATGGATAAATTCTTAACATTGAAGAACGGAAAAAAACCCATTGATTAGTAGTTTTATATGTGATTTTTTGCAATTTATATATAAATATAGTTTATCGAAGTAAGTTAAAATTCATTGATTTTCTTAAAAGCTTTTTTAAAGAAATCCGATTAAAAAACAAATGTTGCATAATTTGCTATTAAACCTGTTATAATTTTTTTAATTTGGTCGTTGCTCATTTAATTAAAAAATAGGTTTGTAATTACATTTTTCAAGTCGCTATAAACTTCGAAAGATAAGAGGTCAAATTATTCAATTTTTTATCACGCATTTTTATGGTGTTTTCTGACACTCCTAATGACGAGGAATAATTTGCCTTGTGGACTAATTTTCAAAAAAAAATTTAAAAAATAAAAATGATAATGTGGTTCATTAAATTTCGCCTGTGTTTGTTTACAATATCATGTCAGCTGATATTTGGGATAGATGATGAATGCCCTGGAAACACACTTCTGATTAATGATTAGTTATAAAATATGCAAAGAAATGATGTGCAGCGATTTAAAATGGTACCTATTGTTTATCATTGGTTGAATTCATTTATAAGAATAAAGTAATATAAAATGGTGAGGCACACTTGAGCTTGAACACAAGATCATTTGATCTGTAGTCAAATGCTCTACCACTGAGCAATATTTCAAGATTTTTACAAATCTGTTTTTTGCTAAGAATAAGTTATTTGTTGAGATTTTCTCAATTATATCTTACCGGTGCAACCTTAAATATTACCCTGTAAAAATAGTTTTTTTTTTTCTGTAAAAAGGAAAGACTTTTAACGATAAGATTTTTTTCGATACCTAGCTGAGGAATTTCTGTACAAAATCATCTAAGAATAGTGCCAAGGATATAAATTACCTTTGCACGAAATTTGCAAAAAATAGGTTCAGCCGTTTCGAAACCTATAAGGAACTCACACACATACACACCAAAATAACTTTTATATAATGATAGAAAATGTTATTCAGAATTAATCAATTTTAAAGGATACCATGATAAACAATTTGAATATTAAATTAAGAGCAAAAGTCGATAAGAAAAACCAATTTGATATTACATAGACAGTGAGTATTTTTATTAATTCCCATGTAACACTTATGAAACTAATAATCATATTGTCTTTTTAAGAATATTCTTAAAGGAAATCGTAAAATACCGTCAAAACGAGTGTTAAATATGCTCCTCTTACTGAATCAACATCTTATTCTGTTAATTGGTTTATGAAATATGAATTCTTTTCAGTTCTAACGTATATTATATGAATGAAAAATTGCTATATATAACAAGCACAGTATTTGTAGTGTGTTCACTTTCTTTTTTATAAAATCTGTAATGTAAAATATAGAATAAAGATTTGCTTTTCATTAAATGTTTTATTTTCACAAATTATTTAAAATTAAACGTTAAAATATTTGGCATTTCTATATATAAAATATATATTTCATGTTTTTCTTGAAAGCTGTAAAACTATGTAATATGATAGCCGTTTTAAGGAAAAAGATAATTACACAAACTTATAGGTCCTGGATATGACCTTAAACTATATCCAGCGGTGAGGCCCCAGTTTGTGGGCTTTGGGGAGCGTGGAGACACCCTTTAATTACCATTGCTCCCAGGTCCACTCTGACCCCGAGTGGTAGTACCTGTTAGGGTCCCAACTATACGTTAAATAGAAACCGACGTGTAAACAACAAATATATTCTATTAAAAACATTTTTCTTCAAAATCTTTGGATTCGGCATTAATTAACCCGAAAAGGGTTGATATGCAGTAAAACAAAAAAAAAAAACAACACAAACTTATACTGAGATGAAGAAGGTAAAGCATGGGAGGAAGTAGAAATTTTTGTGAAAATTAAGTGGAATGAGTTGTTTTAGTTTAATTTAAAAAAGCAACTTATATATATGTTATATTTTTAAATTAAACAAATTTTTTTATTGATAATAACATGAAATAGTGTTTTATATTGGCCATGTTGGTGTTGAATTTATATTGTGATATTTTAAAATTCAATAATTTTTTACTGATAATAACATTAAATAGTGTTTTATATTGGCCATGTTCGTGTAGAATTTATATTGTGATATTTTTAAATTCAACAAATTTTTTTTACTGATAATAAGATGAAATAGTGTTTTATATTGGCCATGTTGGTGTAGAATTTATATTGTGATATTTTTAAATTCAACAAATTTTTTTACTGATAATAAGATGAAATAGTGTTTTATATTGGCCATGTTCGTGTAGAATTCATATTGTGATATTTTTAAATTCAACAATTTTTTTACTGATAATAACATGAAATAATGTTTTATATTGGCCATGTTAGTGTATAATTTATATTGTGATATATTTAATTAAAAATTTTAACTGATAAGAGCATGAAATAGCGTTTTACATTAATGTATATGCACAGTCATTCACACAAATCATATGAAAAACATGTGATATGTGAAAAAGTAAATATGTTTTTGAACCGAAAGTGGAATTCCATCCACCGTCATTATTTTCAAGTTTTCATTTAACTGTAATGGTGTTAAAGTTTTTCTTTCAACCGCAAATAAAAAGCGAGTCTCATTAAATTACCAAATGTTTTTTCACACAAACTCATTTACATCATGAAATTATGTATGTAAATTGGAAATAGTTTGTCTTAGTCTTATGTTTATAAAACTTTATACACAAAGAATTGTTATAATCTATGTCAGTGCATTTAAAATATTTAAGTTTTTCAAAATATTTACAAAATATACTTTATAAGATTCTATCTTTTAATTGTTTTTCATTTTGCAGATGATCATTGTATGAGAAAAACAAGTATCATTGGATCAATATGGAAATATTCTCCAATTATTTATGTAAACTGCTTGGAACAAAAGAAAACATTGTGAAAAATACGAAACTCTTATCAAATTACATTTATGGTGGTATATGAGACAACGTTTTACTGCTAACTTTTCGTGCATCTTTCGTTTTTAGCTGCATTATTCAGAAGAGCACAAGCTCAAAATCTTGTTGCAAATTTATGTGCCTAATATACATATAATTGGATATAAATAATGAACTCAGAAAATATCTAATCTATAAAAATTAGAAAGATAATTCTGTTTCTCACTTAAACGTAAAGCATAAAAATGCAGGGAATTAAATTTTATACAAAACTTGAAAATATTTTTCTTTCAAAAAAAAATTATAATAATAAACTAAAAAGGAACCATACTCCTGATGACTTACTTGAAATATCTCTGATAGAAGGGGAATTTTTGACATCTGACAGGATACCCATTTTCAGCTTAACCTTATTAGAAAATTTTAAAGAGAGAAAAACTATATTCTTGAGAAATCTATAGTTCTATTACAGAAAAAGTATGTTGCGACATATCCTAACAAATAATGTGGAGAAACCATACTCTTGTGAAGTATGTGAGTCTTTTTTTTACACAAAAGCACATATGAATGCATACTGGAGAAAAACCACATGCTTGTGAAATATGTGGCTCTTTGCAAGAAAAAATATGGCAAAACACACGCGGACACATACTGGAGATAAACCACATTTTTGTGAAATATGTGGCTCTTCTTTTGCCAGGAAAGATTATATGGTGAAACACATGCGAACACATACAGGGGAGAAACCATATGCTTGTAAAATATGTGGTTCTTCTTTTGCAAGGAAAGATTCTATGTTACAACACATGCAGAGACATAGTGGAGAGAACACACATTTTTGTGAAATATGTGGTTCTTCTTTTGCCAGGAAAGATTCTCTATTAAAACACATGCAAACACATACTGGAGAAAAACCATATTCTTGTGAAATATGTGGCTCTTTTTTTGCAAGGAAATATTCTATGCTGCAACACATGCAGAGACATACTGGAGAGAAACCATATGCTTGTGAAATATGTGGCTCCTGTTTTGCAAGGAAAGATTCGATGTTCAAACACATGCGAACACATACTGGAGAGAAACCACATGCTTGTAAAATATGTGGCTCTATTTTTACACAGAGGCAAGATATGATACGGCATATGCGAACACATACCGGAGAGAAACAATATACGTGTGAAGTGTGTGGCTCTTCTTTTTCAGAAAGACACCATTTGTTGCAACACATACGAATGCATACTGGAGAGAAACCATATGCTTGTGAAATATGTGGTTCTTCTTTTGCAAGGAAAGATTATATGTTGAAACACATGCGAACACACACTGGAGAAAAACCATATGCTTGTGAAATATGTGGTTCTTCTTTTACACAGAAGCAAGATATGACACAACATATGCGAACACATACTGGAGAGAAACCATATTCTTGTGAAGTGTGTGGTTCTTCTTTTACACAGAAACATAGTAAACTGCGACACATGCGACCCCATACTGGAGAGTAAACGTCACGGACGTGAACATCAGGCAAGGAATCTTCCAACGAGATAGTTTATCCCCTTTACTCTTCTGCTTGGCAATAGATCCGTTAAGCAAACTTTTAAACAAAAACAAATGTGCTTACAATCAAAGCCAGGACCGCCGACAAGACCCAAACAAACGAATTAACCACCTGCTCTTCATGGATGACCTCAAGCTGTATGCCAGTTCTGATGCCGACTTAAATGAACTCTTACAAGTCGTACATAACTTCTCCAGAGATATTGGCATGAAATTTGGACTGGACAAATGTGCCAAGTGCTCCATCAAATCTGGGAAGAAGATCGAAACTGAAAATATACAGCTTGATGAATATACCACCATCAAGGACCTAGAAGGGCAGGAAGGATACAAATACCTTGGCATAGAAGAGAATGATACCATCCAGCATGCCAAGATGAGAAACAAAATTGGAAGTGAGTACATACGCTGTCAAGAAGATATGCAAAACAGAACTCACAGGCAGAAACAAAATAACTGCCATTAACCAACTAGCCATGCCAATTGTTAACATACAGTTTTGGTATTGTCGACTGGCCACAAAAAGACATAAATAGACTAGACACTAAGACACATAAAATGCTGACAATGTATAAAGTAATATACAGAAACCAGTGTCTGTCTAGAATGTATCTGCCCAGATGGAAAGGAGGTATGGGGCTCTCGGAGATTGACCATCAACATCGTGCAACTATTGTGAGCACCGGTCAATATCTGATGAGCTCTAAAAACCCAACTCTCAAGATGGTACACCAACATCAGGAATCAAGAGCCAGTAGAACAACATCCATCACAAAACTGGCCAAACATTTTGGGAAAGACTGTCTTACAAGTGAGACAGAAACAGAAAAGATACCTGCGACTGAAATAGCCAGAAAAAGTCGCCAGAAATACACTAAAGCTTTCCATGACAAGAAAGTTGAAGAATGGGCCAACCAACAACAGGCCAAGTATTTTCTGGGCGAATATAACCAAGACTATATTGATAAGGAAGGGTCTATAAGCTGGCTAAAGGATGGATCTCTCCACTATGACCAGGAGAAGTTTATAATAGCTGCCCAAGATCAAGGCTTGATGACCAATGCGTTTAAAAAAATGAGTGGTCTCAGCAAAGACAACAAATGCAGGTTCTGTCACACAGAAGTAGAGAGTGTGAGCCACCTGATTTCTAGCTGTAAGGTTCTGCTAGGGGACGGCTACTATACAATGCGACACAATGAAGTATGCAAATATCTCCACTGGACGATCTGCAATAAGTTAAATATCGAATGCAGCAAGAAGTCATGGGAACATATATCCGAAAGAACATATGGAAACAAGTCATATACCATCCACTATGACTATGCAATCCCTACAGCCACGTACCTAGAAAATGGAGCTATAAAACCCGACATTGTAATATGGGACAAGAAGGAGAAGGAAGCAACCTTGGTGGAAGTTAGTGTCCCGAATGATGCTGGGTTAAACAGAGCTGAGAGGGAAAAGATTACCAAATACCAGGGTCTTATGTATGACATGAAAAGAAACTGGAACCTTAAGAAGATCTCTATCATTCCAGTAATTATAGGAGCAACCGGACTTATGAAAAAGAATTTTACAAACTATCTTACAAATATACCAGGTAAACCAAGTGCAAAGGATATTCAAACAATTGCACTTAAAGGGACGGTTAGAATCTTAAAAAGATCTCTCGGTTGGAGTGTCTAAAATAGCAGGTGTATGTTTGGCATCTGGTAGGATGCCCCATCCCTGGCTTAAACAAAATGATAAGAAAAATGAAAAAATAGAGAGTAAGGTTGGATCAAATACTGACTTTTAACAATTGAAATACAAATACTTTCGTTTAGGTTACCAGAAATACAAATACAAATACTTTTATTCCTAAGTCTAAAAATACAAATAGTTTTATTCCTAAGTCTAAAAATACAAATACTTTTATTCCTCAATCTAAAAATACAAATAAAAATACAATAACTGATTAAAAAAAAATATATAAGTACTTTTTTTTCAAAGTAATAAAGAAATCTGAAAATATGCAAAAAAAAAAGAAAAAGAAAAGAAATATTTCCTTCCAAATTTGACATCTACATTACATTCTATATCATGTCCTCATTGTATTTTATTATTATTAGAGTTCTGAAAGTTTCCTTCTCACTCTCTCTCTCTCTCTCTCTCTCTCTCTCTCAAATATAAATACAAATACAAAATACTATTTTCCTGGATGCCGTAATACAAATACAAATTACTTTTTCTTGTGATGTTAGAGTACAAATACAATTACATTAAAATTGTATTTAAATACAATTGAAATACAAATACAATTGTATTTGATCCAACTCTACTGGAGAGAAACAATATTCTTGTGAATTATGTGGCTCTTTTTTTGCAAAGAAACAATATGTTGCAGCACATGCTGAAGCATACTGGAGACAAACCATTTTCTTGTAAACAAAAGATCATATGTTGAAACATATGCAAATCCATACTGGAGATCTTACAAATATACCAGGTAAACCAAGTGCAAAGGAGATTCAAACAACTGCACTTAAAGGGACGGTTAGAATCTTAAAAAGATCTCTCGGTTGGAGTGTCTAAAATAGCAGGTGTATGTTTGGCATCTGGTAGGATGCCCCATCCCTGGCTTAAACAAAATGATAAGAAAAATGAAAAAATAGAGATAGAAACTCAACATTCAGTGTAGTAAAAAATCCTGGGAACATATACCCGAACGAACAATTGGGAATGACAACTACACTATTCACTATGACTACATAATTCCGACTGGTACATATCTTGAAAACGCAGCTGTTAAACCAGATATAGTGATTTGGGACAGAGCAAATAAAAAAGCGACCATAATAGAGGTCAGTGTACCCAATGATACAGGGCTTAACAGAGCTGAGAGGGAAAAAAAAACAAAGTATCAAGGACTTATGTATGATATGAAACGAAATTGGAAACTAAAAGACGTTTCAATTATACCAGTCATTATAGGAGCAACTGGGCTTATGAAAAAGAACTTTAAAAAGTACATAGCAAGCATACCCGGTGAACCAAGTGCAAGTGAAATACAAACGATTGCACTGAAAGGGGCGGCTAGAATCCTGAAAAGATCTCTTGGTTAGACTCACTAAAATAGGGGTAAATGTCAGACATCTGGTTGGATGTTCCACCCCCAGAAGAAAATTTTAAGAAAAATGAAAAAAAAAGAGATAACTCATAAACAAGAAAACATGCGGCAACAAATATGAACAGATACTTGGAAAAACAATACTCTTAGTTATGTTACTCTGCTTTAAAAATATTATTTTGTGTATTACATATAAACCACATGTGATGATGCATCAGACGGGTCCATATAGTCGAAGGAAAATATATTGCTGGGAAGACTTTCGGCTCTTTTTAACAAGTAATTGAATCGCATACATATCATAAACTACATTATTGTTAGATATGTGGGTTTGTTTTTCAATGGAAGTTTGATATTTTGCAGAATAATAAAATTCGGATATATATATATATATATATATATATATATATATATATATATATATATATATATATATATATATATATATATATATATAAGGCTTTTGACAGGGTATGGCATGAGGGTCTCCTCAGGAAGATTAGATCATACGGTATCACTGATAGAATACTTAACATAATTAAATCCTTCTTAGATAAGAGAAAAATCCAGGTTGTTCTCGACGGTCGTACATCTAAACAATATGATATAAATGCGGGAGTGCCCCAGGGGTCTATCCTTGGACCTCTACTGTTCCTGATATTCATAAATGACCTCCCCGACAAAATTGTCTCTGAGATGGGTATATATGCTGATGACACCACACTCTGTAACAGACACGACAGGAAAACAAATGAACACATATCTAAAGAAATGGCAGAAACACTAGAGGATGACCTCCAATCTGTAGTGGAATGGGGACAAAAATGGATGGTCACGTTCAATGCTGCCAAGACTAAACTAGTTTCATTCAATAATTACAAGAAACCTTTTCTACCACCTAAAGCAATGGCCAACGACTCTTTATCTGAGAGTACGTCTTTCAAGCTCCTTAACCTAACGTTCACAGGAAACATGAGTTGGAACAATTACATTTAGGGCATTGCCAGGGCCGTTGCAAGGATGGTGGGCTCTCTCTATCGTGCTAGAAAACTACTAACACCCGAAAGTATCCTGTACCTCTATAAGGCAACCATTCGCCCATGTATGGAGTATTGCTGTCATATTTGGGCTGGTGCATCGGCTACTAGTCTCTTGCTCCTTGACAAGGTTCAAAAGAGAGTCGCTAATCTGAAAAGCCCTGAACTGGCATCTAAGCTTCAGCCTCTGTCCCATCGACGAAACGTTGCATCCCTCTGCCTGTACTACAAGTAATATAATGGTGAATCCTCTGACGAACTGCAAGCACTTGTGCCCCCACGACGTGAACACCCTCGACAGACCCGACAGGCTGCAAAATCCCACCACCACACTGTAGAAATACTAGATGTAAAAGATCTTTCTACTCCAGTAGTTTCTTCCCCACAACCGCTAGACTTTGGAATTCCATTCCAGGTCCCTGCTTCCCCAACTGTACTGACGTGCAGAAATTCAAGTGCAACGTGAACCAACCTCTTGCGGCCCAAATTCCTACATAGTACCTCAGTAGTTGTTTCCCCTGTTAGTAGCCCCCTACACCAAAGTTGCAATGTGCCTTGTATGGGGTGAAAATGTAATTTTAAAAAAAAAAAGTATAAAATAATGACCCAGAAATCGAGAGACTCAACTGATTAATTTTTAACATAATTGGATATTTACAGAAATGTTGCGAAATATATTTTTTATGTAGAGTGTTTTTCTTAGTTTTTTGTAAACAACACTTTTCAATAAACGATCGCAGCTCTTGATAATATCTGTTTTTAAAATGAGTTAATTCTCAATGATTATTCGTTTTTTTAGGCATTTAAATATATTAAATTGTAATTTTTAATGTAGGTTGCGTTTCTATTTTTGTTTGGAAACCTTATAATAATCGAGTGCCCATCTTGTTCACTTATTTTTAATAAGTTTTTCTCTACAAAAATTCGATTTAAATTTAAATTTATAAAATAATGCATTTAATGTTTTAAAATACAAAAACTTTGAGAGAAACAGGCATTAGTTATGTATCATATAAACATTTTAATTTATTTATTCTCTATTTAAATATATTTAACAATATTTGTGATTAAATTTGTTAAATCTTGCCTTTGTTTATATTTGTTGGTTACAGAAAAAGGAAAAAAGTTTGTAAATTAGTCATTGCAATTTTTCGTTTGTTCATTAAAAGTTTTTTAAATTAATTAAAGATTTCATATTTGATGCATAAAAATGGAATAAACGTAGAAGGATTTCTCCACTCACCAAGGATAATAAAGAGGAGCAGCCAAAACTCTTATTACTACATTTGTTTATTAAAATATTTTGTTAAAAAGAAATCACCCAAATTTAAATAAATCACTATATTTGTTTATTAAAATATTTTGTTAAAAAGAAATCACCCAAATTTAAATAAATCAGTACATTTGTTTATTAAAATATTTTGTTAAAAAGAAATCACCCAAATTTAAATAAATCACTATATTTGTTTATTAAAATATTTTGTTTAAAAGAAATCACCCAAATTTAAATAAATCACTATATTTGTTTATTAAAATATTTTGTTAAAAAGAAATCACCCAAATTTAAATAAATCAGTACATTTGTTTATTAAAATATTTTGTTAAAAAGAAATCACCCAAATTTAAATAAATCACTATATTTGTTTATTAAAATATTTTGTTAAAAAGAAATCACCCAAATTTAAATAAATCACTATATTTGTTTATTAAAATATTTTGTTAAAAAGAAATCACCCAAATTTAAATAAATCACTATATTTGTTTATTAAAATATTTTGTTAAAAAGAAATCACCCAAATTTAAATAAATCAGTACAGTTGTTTATAAAAATATTTTATTTAAAAAAATCACCTAAATTTAAACAAAACACTATATTTCTTTATTAAGGAATGAATGTTTTTGGCCATTTTTTATATTTGTCGCCCGAAGCATCAACCTTCAGATCAATATTGGTTTCGACACGTTCCAATGTGTCGAAACCAATATTGATGTCAGAAGTTTTTGATAGACACACACACATACACACACACACCCGCACATACACACATTTTGCTTTTTAAATAGTAGACTAGCAATCGTCTCCGGCGTTGCCTGGATGTCTGAAGTAAAGAAGTCCGAAAAAAAGTATGCAAGGTGGGTAGAGAGAGGTATTTAAAAAAGTGGTAGTAGACAGACAGGGTCGAACCAATAATGCACAGGAGGTAATGATAATGCGCGGGAAGTAAAAAAAGGTGACTAAAATGTGACGTCTTTACCATTGCGTCCATGGCAAAACAAAAACCAGAAGTATCGAATGTCGAAATTAAGGCAACTCAATTGAAAGGAGATGATGACTTGCAAACATATAGATAGGAAAAGCGACCCCTCCTTGTATAAAACTGGTGAGTTGAGGGTGAGGCAATTAGTGTTTTTGTCCTATTTTTTAAATATTTGTTGTACGAAGGATTGAGCTTCAAAACGACACTGGTTTGATCACGTTCTGACACAAGTTTTTGCCAGGCATACGAACACACACACATTTTGTCATTCAGATATTTGACTTGCCCAGGTGTATCGAGTAAAAAATAAAATCAAAACAACAGAGTGGTGTTAAAAAAAAGTGGTAGTATGTAGGTAGGCTCGAACCCATAATACGAAGGAGAAAAAACCGGAAGTCTTAGCCGATGTCTCCATCGCGCAACCGGAAGTACGCATGCGCAAGCAGTTTCGTCTGTTTTATTTACTTATTCTTTCATTTTTTTTTACTTAAATAATTTTTATTTAATTCAAATGAATTTAATTCATTTTTTTTCTGTACGTGTGTTAATTTTATTTTTAATAAAATATTTTTTTCATTTTCTTTGAGGATAATTGATACACAACTTTTTTCACGCTCGTGTTTATCTTAATGCTAATTTCATTCATTTCCAAATTGTCCAAAGCAATAGATTTTCTTTAACATGAAGTTAATTTTCTTTCATTTTTATTTTTGGTAACTTTTCTGTACTTTCACCTTACAATTCATTAAAAATATATCGTAAAACTTGAATTTAACTTGAAAATACTATTGAAAATAGTGCGGGTCGTAAAGTGCAGAGCCTCTGCACTGCAGAGGTACCAAATTTTATTTTTTAAAAACTCAACACGCACTAAAAAATAGAGAAAATGAACTTAATTTATTTAAGTTAAAGAAATATTATTAAAGTAAAATAAAATGAAAGAATAAATAAAACAGACGAAACTGCTTGCGCATGCATACTTCTACTACAAGGGAGCGTCGTTAAAGTGTCTTTATGCAAAACATGCGTGTGTACAGGGTTAGGTGTGTCAGAAACCGATCTTAAGAATGCGTGAAAAAAATTGAATAATTCGACGTCTTATTTTTACAAGCTTATAACTAAGTGAAAAATGTAATTACAACCCCATTTTTTTTTCAATTAAATGAGCAAAGACCACATTTTAAAAAATAACAGGTTTAATAGGAAATTATGCGATATTTGTTTTTTAAATCGGTTTTCTTTAAAAAAGCTGCTTCCCAGGTCGGTAGTACTTCGTGAACAGTAGTCTGAGATGTCGGAGACTTTCTGTCTCTATGTCTATCCTTGTGGCCATGTCACTAGTAAGTGTGCTGGAGGTAAACGTTTTCATCTGGGCTGACGTTAACCACCTGATAGTAAGGGGCCAGAACCTTGGAATAACCATTAAGGAGTCTGTCCTATCAACAGGTACAAAGTACTAGGGCTGCTGTATTGCAATTTGGTGAAGGATTCTGGACCATGCAGTAGTCTCTGGTGGGCCTCTCGATGCCATACTAGTGGGTAATTGTTACGGCTTTACCTTATCATGTGCTACAAAAAAAATCCCGTCTTTCCTCTGTTACTTTCCCTCTCTGCTCTGTCCTAACATGTTCCACAAATCCCAAAATCCTCAACATGAAATATCTTAAAAAAGAAAAAAACGAATAAACTTAGAACCCCATCCTCCAACGTAGACCCCTACTACCATGTCTCCTTCTCCAACGTCAGGGGTCTACGTTCTAACCTTCCAGAGGTTAATACCCAATTACAGGAGAAGAAACCTGACATATTCTTTCTAAGCGAAACTGGAATAGGGCCGACCACCTCCCTAGATCAGTTCATAATGAAAGGATACTTTAACTTAACATTTTAATCTTACCCTCAAGATCGCCACGGGCGTGAAATATGTGCCTACATTAAAGATGGCTTCCCGTGTGGCAGGGATATCTCCAGAGAAGACCCTAATCTACCTTACATGTGCTTCCGGGTTGCACTTGCTTACACCACCGCATTTATATTTGACCTCTATCGCCCCAACAACACTGAAGTTACTGCCTTTAAGAGTATATCAGAGAAAATTGACCACATCCTGTCTGCTCATCCCTCGGCTAACATTCACATTTGCGGTTACTTTAATGCCCATAATGTGGAATGGGTGCCCCACTCAAATAAGACTAATGATGAGGGGAGGTTCTGTCATGATTTTGCCATTGCCTATGACCTCACTCAGATTGTTCACGAGCCCACCCATGTGGCTGATACTACCGGTTAGTATGTAAGCCTTCTAGACCTTTTTCTGTCCACTTCCTCTATGCTCATGTTCCGTTCTATCGCATCTGTGATCCTCCGACCACTGCGTTGTATCAGTTAAGATAAAAATAAAATATAATAAATCTACAGACGTACCTCTCCACCATACTGTATACCGATACTCTATGGCGGACTGTGCTAGCTTCCGTACATTCATATCTAATTTACCTCTCCATTCCATGTTTAAAAAGGATGTGTCCTCTATAGTATCAGACCTGACCGAATGGTTAATTGTAGGCATAGACCAATTCATACCATGCTAAAAAATCCAACAAAAACCTTACAGCTAGCCCTGGACCTCCCCTGAATGTGCTGCTACCATCGCACACAGAAATCACTTTTTCCATAGCTAATAATGTAATAGATGCACTGAAACTAAAGCTACTTTCAGGACCGCCAGCAACCACTGTAAAAGAGTAATAAAAAATGCAAAAGAGCTATATGCTCAGTCTGTTAAATCCAAAGTAGCTGAGCAGCGGCTTGGTTCCTAACAATTGTGGAAAATAGCAAATAGGATCCTGAACAGAAACGTGCGTTCTATCCCAACCATTATCAATGGACCAGAGGTCATCTAGACATCATCCGACAAGGCCAAACTATTTGCCAAGAACTTTGCGGCAAATTCTACCTTGTGCGACGAAGGCAATCAACTCCGCATATTCTCTCCTAACACGGTATGCAACATTCAAATATCTGTGCATGAGGTCGCCAAGCTAATTAAGAACCTTGACTCCAGTAAAGCAACTGGTCCTGACGGTATTCCAATTATAGTGTTAAAAAATTACAACCAGAACTTGCCCCCATACTTACGAAACTGTTTAAGCGTTGCCTTAAGGAGAAGTGCTTCCCAACACCCTGGAAAACCTCATCAGTATGCCCTGTATTTAAGAATTCAGGTGATAAGTCACCTCCCTCTCAGTACAGACCAATAAGTCTCCTGTGTGTCATGAGTAAGTTGTTGGAATCCACAATAGAGACGTACTCAACCCCCTCAGCAGAAATAACTTTCTTAGCGACACGCAATATGGTTTCCGTTCAGCTAGATCTACAGCAGATGTGCTAACGGTTATATCTCATAGGATTTGCGAATCTCTCGACAAAGGCTTAATTTCTAGGGCAATTGCTCTTGACATATCCAAGGCCTTCGATAAGGTTTGGCATAAAGGCCTACTAGACAAGATTTCCAGCTACGGTATAACTGGAAATGTTTTCTCGATCATTAAATCATTTCTCTCTGATAGGTTCATAAGAGTAGTGGTTGATGGGCAGAAATCAGAGGCCCACAGTATTAATGCTGGAGTCCCCCATGGGGCCATACTGGGCCCAACTCTCTTCCTGATCTACATCAATGATCTCCCAAAACACATACTAAAATCTTTCGTTGACATCTATGCTGATGATACAACTATCTATGCAACACATCAAAGGCCATAAATGATGATGTTCTCTCTGATTCTCTCTCCTCTGATCTTGAGCGCATGGTACAGTGCGGGAAGAGGTGGCTAGTTACCTTTAATGCATCTAAGACCAAGCTTCTATCTCTACATTATAAACGCTCTGATCCCCATCTGGCATCAATTGAAATGGATGGCTCTCGTCAAGAGGAGGCCCCATGTTTTGATAAACTTCTGGGTTTGACCTTTACTCCTGATCTTAAATGGAACACATACATCAAGTCTGTGGCCAAGGTCGCTGGGAAAATGGTGGGATCCTTCTACCGCTCCAGAAGATATCTCACTAATGATGCAATTCTCTATCTATATAAAAGCAAAGTACGTCCAAGGATGGAGTGCTGCTGCTACATCTGGGCAGGAGCTGCTAAAAACAGCCTATCTTGCCTTGACAGAGTACAAAATTGACTTCGTGGCTTGGTGGGAGATGCCCTCTTCTCTTCCCTACAACCTCTTTCCCACAGAAGAGACGTAGCGAGCCTATCCTTGTTCTATCTTTATTTCCATGGCAAGTGCTCGTCTGAGCTCCATTCTCGGGTCCCCCCTCGTCAATCTTTAAAAAAAAACACCCGACTAGCTGAAACCACCGTCAATAATTCCCCTCACTCCTTACCTGTGCCTCAATCAAAACGTAGATTCCATGAACAAAGCTTCTTTCTTAGAACTGCACGCCTGTGGAACTCTCTGCCGCTTGCCTGTTTCCCTCCCGACTTCAACCTGGATGTCTTCAAGTCTATCACAAACAAATTCCTGATGAACCGCCCCATTTATCAATTCTCCAATACTATTACTACACTATCCCATTGATTATTGTACACACAATAAGCCTTATCCCCGCGTGGCCCTTGGACCTTGATAAGTGGTTAACTTCATGTAAAAAAAATGTGAAGAAAATAAGCAAAATTGTACTTACTCTGGTTATCGATATAAATTCGAAAAAAATCACTTACCTATAAAAACATACTAGTGAATGTTTAGTTCCATTCTTCATTGTTAAGAATTTATCCATATTTATATTTTAAATTCCATTTATATTTTTTAAATAATTTTTTTTTTAAACGACTGTTTTGAAAAAAAGCACGATATCGCATTTTTATATCGTCATCGAAAACCAGGAGTCGCCATTTGTCCTTGTTTGAACTACAGATGAACAGAAGCAGTAAAAACAACAGGTTCGCATTAGCCGTCTAGCCTTGTACGTAAAGAAATTTGTGCCTCCATGCCTGAAAACTAGTCACATTTTACTTAAAATTTTTTGCCTTTAAAAAAGAAACCAGTTGACGATTTTTTTTTTTTTTTTTTTTTTTTCTCAAAGAAATACACGAGTTTTCGATTTAATATAGTTAATTTCCACTTCATGGAGTGATTTTTTTTTTAATATCTAAAAAAAGAATTTGAATGAAATAGAAATAATTTTTGTAATAAAACGAAACTTTCTGTGCAAAATAAGATTATAAGGTTTCATAAAAAAAAAACAACGAAGTTTAAAAAAATGGTTTTAAACTTTGGATTTACAGGTAAATGTCCAAAGAACACTTGTTTTTGTTGTTTTAAATTTGAATATATGATTTATTGATCTTTTATCTTCAATTTGTTATATATAAAACTTTGGTACATAAATTAATTATTAAAATTTTACTAGACAGTTCAAAATGGGGGGGTTAAAAAAAGGTTTGTCTAAAATATTATATTCGGCTTATTAGAAAGAGCATAAAATTTAACATTGACCCTGAAAATATCGTAAAAATTGAACAAATAGAAAAATAAATAAAATAAACAACCCACTTTTAAAAAAGAAATTACGAGTTTTTTTTTTAATATTTTATTCGCAGTTTCGTGTTGGGGTGTCAAAAATTCCCCAAAATTCTGATACACCTAATGCACTAATGCAGGGTCCACTTTCATGGTGTCTTACTGTATTCTGTTTTCTAATATTGTTTCAATTTAATGTTATTACGCCAATTTCAATATTGTTTCATTTTATTTTTTAAATTCTTTTACAATAATTAAGTAATTTTCAATAGCCAATCAAATCATATTCTTACAATCAAATCATATTCTTACAATCAAATCATATTCTTACAATCAAATAATATTCTCACCAAAACTCACAGTAAATCTGCTTGTTTTATTTATTTTTATCATCACTCATATTAAAAAAGTTTGATTTTTTTACATTAAAAAAATTAACTGCGTTCTTATTATTGTTTTTTAAAAAAATATTAATGCATTCTTAACAATGAAAAATTATCTTCTTTTTTTAACAAATTAGGTTTTAACAAATAATAAAAAACAACAAAATTACAAAAAATAAAAAATAATTATTTTAATTTTCTGCGAACTTGCTTTTCCGGTCGTCATCTGAAATAGACACTTCCAACAGAAAACTCCAGGTTTTAAGTAACACAGCTTATAATCATTTAATTGTTGAAAGCAGATTGACAAACAAAAAGTAAGTATTACTTGAAGTTAATTGCTTTTTGGAGTTCTTTTTGACAACAGAGGCGCATTTCCCTTTCGTTTTAACATAGAAATGTTTGCGTATAAACGAAGACTGATAATATTATTGATAGGTATGGGTAAAATGGACAAAGAAAATGGACCCCTATGCTTCTATGACATTTTTTTTTTTTAGTTTACGTCTACATTTTTATAGTTTTTGAATGATAACAGACCAAAACTAATCCATAAAATCTATTTACGTGTTAAAAAAAAAAAAAAAAAAATTAAGTGAAACATGTTAAAAAAAAATTTTTTTTTGAATTTCAATCTTCGGAAAAATTATTATCAATTTTCTGAAATTATTTCAACGATAATTCGTAAATTAAACTCATAACATACCGAATTAAAGAAAATGCACATACCTTTTTTTTTTTTTTTTACTTATGCAGTATGCACTTAAATTACCCTGATGAAATAATATCGTTATTATTTAGAATGTGAGGAATTTCCACAGAAAAGTATTTTAACAAACGTTTGCAACAATGGTTGTTGCGACCTGTGACGTAGGTAAAAAATAAATACCTCTTCAGTCAGGTAAAGTTAATAAGGACATAAGTTTGCCTGTGCTTCAGTGCTGGACTGATAAAAAAAAAAAAACAGAATATCTATTTTTGAAAAAATACAAAATGATATTTTAAGAAACATTTGGACCAAGGCCAAAAAATGGTGGGAGGGGAGAAGATGGTGTTTACAGCCAAATGGTAATCTAATTTAATTAATTTAATGCTAAGTAAGCTAATCTAATTTAATTAATTTAATACTAAGTAAGCTAATCTAATTAACAAGGCCGAAAAATGGCGGGAGGGAAGAGAATTGTCTTTACAGTCTAATGCTAATCTAATTTAATAAATTTAATGCTAAGTAAGCTAATCTAATTTAATTAATTTAATTCTAACTAAGCTAATCTAACTAGTGCCTTCAATCATTCTACTTTCACCACAATACCGCATTCATACTATACATCCATCAGCATATACATCCTTCATCAATCACCATAAGAACATCATACCAATGATAAACTACTTAAAACCCATAAAAAGGAGAGTTAGAGGACTAAAAATTTTATGTACAAAAATAAAATGATATTTACAATGTAAGTTACAAAAGACCCCCCTTTACTAAACTGTGGCAGATGAGCTGATTTGCCAGTCGAAAGAGTGATGCAGGTCCAAAACACCTTTTACAAAAATTTAGAAAGGGAAACTCTCATCTCTGAGAAATGAAGCGATCTGTTACCTATTCGGGGAAGGGAATGAGGGTAAAAAATAGGGGACAAACTAAAGAGGGGACCTAATGATCTTTATAACATACTTGCTAGATTATCAACGTAAATGTTAATGTAGACATTGGTTACCTCCCTTGCTTCAGTTACATGGTTACCTCCCTTGCTTGTGGTGATATAAATAGGAGTCGGCCATCTTGGTTTAGTCAGTTCGTTCGTACAGTTTAGACAGACTACAAGTGTCTCAACAAATGGTAGCAGAGATATCCCTCTGTGTGCGACAAAACGAAAAAAAAAAAAAAAAAATTTTTTTTTTTTTTGTACAGCTTGTCTGTAGCACTAGACAGATCAGATATCGGATATGGCAACTTCGAACAAACAACCTCCATTGTTGGAGGGGGAGGATGTTTACGAGAACTGGAAACAAGACGTTGAAATGTGGTCGTTGTTCACGGATCTTTCTGAGGAAAAAAAAGGGCCTGCAGTGTTTTTGACGCTACCACCGAATATTAGAGAATGTGTCCGTGAATTGCCAACAAGTGACATCGGCGGACGAGATGGCTTGAAGATCTTAATAAAGAAACTGGATGACATATATTTAAAGGATGAACACACGCGCGCTTACATGACTTTTAAGGAATTTTACACTTATAAAAGATCGTCAGGTACCAGTATAAATGACTTTCTTGTTCGTTATGAGTTTTTGTACCAAAGATTAAAAAAATTCTACATTATTCTACCGGAAGGAGTGCAAGCTTTTCTTGTTTTGAACGCGGTTAACATATCGGAAGAGAACGAAAAATTAGCGCGGACAACGTGTTCTGTTTTGACGTATCAAAACATGAAGGAATCGATAAAGAAAGTATTTGGTGACATTTATCGTGATGAAAATGTACCGGCAGTGAAATCAGAGCCCGAAATCGTCAACTATAATTATTCTAAACCGGGTAACAACAAAAGGCGTTTTCGTCAAGGACAATCTAATCCATGTGACCGAAGTGGAAACGTGTTGTTGTGTTACAAATGTCAGTCTCCGAACCATCTAATTAGAGAGTGTCCTAGAAATACGCCCAGGTTTACGGAAGCGACAGAACAAATACACTTTACGTTGTTCATTCAAGAAAATATTTATTTGAACAGTACAAATGAAAAAATCTCAAATCTTGTAAAGGAAACATTTGGAATGGCAGTCTTGGATTCTGCTTGTACTCGCACACTGGCTGGCGAAGTGTGGCTTGATGTTTATTTAGATACTTTAAATGAAAGTGACCTGCAACTAGTGAAGTATACAAACTCAGACCGGAGTTTTTGTTTTGGTGATGGAGTGGCTGTCACAGCAATTAAAGTTGCTAAATTTCCGGTTACACTCGGAGGTATAAGAGTTTATATCGAAGCAGATATTGTGAAAAACGACTTGCCTCTTCTATTAAGTCACAAATCAATGAAGACAGCAGGAATAGTGCTAGATTTCCGGAAAGATATGTGCTGGATTTTTGATAAATGTATTGAACTAAAGACCACAACTTCAGGGCACTATTGTCTCCCCTTAACAAATAAGTTGTTGGATCATAGTGGTACTAAGAACATTGTATTACATGTTCAGAATTTTGGTCAGTGTTCTTTCACAGAAAAAAAAAAAAGCAAAAAAGCTTCATCGACAGTTTGCTCATGCCTCGAAGGAAAAACTTGTTTCCTTGGTTAAAAATGTGGCAAATTCAATGACAAGGAATTTATAAAGGCGATTGAGGAGGTTTGTGAAAACTGTCAAATTTGCCTTAGATTTAAAAAAGCTCCACTGCGACCGGTTGTGGGATTGCCTCTTGGCAATAGATTTAATCACACAGTTTGCATGGATTTGAAAGAGTTCATCCACAATGAGGTGTGCATACTACATCTCATTGATGCCGCTACCAGGTATTCAGCGGCAACATTGATCAAAACAAAGAAGAGGAGGAGATCATCAAAAACATCTTTATGATGTGGATTACCTATTTCGGATCTCCTGTTCGTTTTCTGGGTGATAATGGGGGTGAATTCAACAACGAACACTATAGACAGATGAATGAAAAACTCAACATAGAGACCTGTACTACTGCCGCAGAAAGTCCATTCAGCAACGGTACTGTAGAACGTCATAATTTGATAGTTGCTGAGGCAATGAAAAAAACAATTGACGATGAGAAGTGTGAACCTGAAATTGCCTTGGCATGGCTATTTGTGCAAAAAATGCCCTCCTCAATTACTCTGGACACAGTCCAAATGAACTTGTATTCGGTTTCAATGTAAATACACCCTCAATTCTGACAGACCAGTTACCTGCTATGGAGTCCTCTACTACAAGTGACATGGTGAGAAAAAATTTAAATGCTCTCCATAGTGCAAGGAGAAACTTTTTGGAAGCTGAGTCCAGTGAGAGAATTAGGAGAGCTCTCAGGTCTAATGTCAGAACTTATGCTGAGGAAGATTATGCTACCGGAGACCAAATCTATTATCGGAGGCAGGGTTTTAAAGGATGGCGTGGTCCAGCAAAAGTGTTAGGCAGAGAAGGCCAGTTTGTCTTAATCAGACATGGCGGAGCATTTTATAGGATGCATCCGTGCCAATTGATGAAAGTGAATAAAAACAACGAAAAAAGAACAAAAAAAGCTGAAATGCTGGGAAACACTACAGAAGGGAAGAATGAATACCTTTCAGTTGAGGAGGAGGAGTTGCAGAATCAAGTGGTAGAAAGTGAAGATATAGACAGAGAAGAAGTTGTTGATAGTTCTACCAGTTTAAGAGATAAGACTGAAAAACCTGGCCGAAATAAGACCATAACTTATAAAATAAATGGAAGTGGGGAGTGGAAGAAAGGAAAGGTTATGTCAGTACAGCCTAAATCAACTGGCAAATATAGTCATTGGATCAATATAGAACCTGAGGATGAAAACGAGGATCAAGTTTGTATCAACTGGAATCATATTGATCATTGGAGAGAAGTGCCCCAATATACTGAACAGGAAAATGTAGTCCTGCTCACCGCTGAACAAGAGCAGTCGAAAGCTGTAATGGATGCCAAGCATAAAGAAATAAAAAACATGAACACCTATGAAGTATTTGAATGTGTGCCATACACAGGTCAAAAAACAATATCCACAAGATGGGTGATTACTGAAAAATTCAAGGATAATCAGAAAACAATGAAAGCTCGCCTTGTAGCACGAGGCTATGAAGAAAATAGTAATCTGAAAACGGACTCCCCTACATGTAGCCGTGAAGCTATGCGAATGGTCATGCTAACCGCATCAATAAAGAATTGGATGCTGCAGACCATAGATTTTACCTCAGCCTTTTTGCAAGGTGGTATTTTAGAGAGAGATGTGTACCTGAGGCCACCATCTGATGTTTGTCCTAAATCTCAAGTGTGGAAATTAAAAAGATGCATCTATGGATTGAATGATGCTCCACGGGCATGGTACAAGAGAGTTACTCAGGCTTTGATTGAATTAAAAGGAGTAGCAAGTGCTTATGATAATGCATTGTTTTTGTGGCATGATATTAAAGGAAATTTGACTGGAATTCTTGCTATGCACGTGGATGATTTTGTTTTCTGTGGAAACACAGAGTTTGAAAGGGATGTGATTGCAACATTGAAAGAAAAATTTAAGGTGGGATCTCATGAAAGTGGAACATTCAAATATGTTGGACTGAATGTTAATCAACAGGAAAATGGGATCACTGTAGAACAAGATCTATATGTATCTTCCATATCTCCAATAGAAATAAGCAAAGGGAGGATACTGAGGAAAAATGATGAACTGAATGAAGAAGAAAAGCATGAGTTGAAGAGACTTGCAGGTCAGATGATGTGGGTTTCAACTCAAACACGCCCTGATATAGCTTTTGATGTGTGTAAAATGAGCAACACTGGAAAGCATCCCAAAGTAAAAACCTTATTTGAGGCGAATAAAGCCTTATCAAAATTGAAATCCAAGAAGGGTTCTATAACATTTCCAAAATTGGGAAAGCCCTCAGATTTACACATTTTGTGTTATACTGATGCCTCTTATGCCAGTCTGGAAGATGGATCTTCACAGGGTGGTTTTGTTGTCTTTATTGGAGGAAGTACTGACAAAATGGCCCCCATGTGTTGGGCGTCAAAGAAATTGGACAGAGTGACAAAAAGCCCATTGGCCTCAGAGACTCTTGCTCTGAATGAGGGAGCTGATGCTGGTGTTTTGACTGCGGTTATGATACAAGAGGTATTTCAGTTATCTAAATTGCCAGACGTTCTCTGCAAGACAGATAATGCATCACTTGTGGAGACATTGAATTCCAACAATCTGGTAAGCAATCGACGATTGAGAATAGATGTAGCAAGGCTGAAGGAAATGAAGAGTAGAGGAGAGATACAGATAGAATGGATCAATATAGAACCTGAGGATGAAAATCAACAGTAAATGCCTACAAAACTGGTCCTTAACCTAGTCTAGAATGTGACCTGCTCTTGATTGAAAAAACGGGTCAAGGCTGACGTTCGTTTTTGTTTCTCAAAATCCTTTTCAATCACATCGTAATCACATACAACAGATACCCATCTTTCAGCAAAGTCTGATCAAGAGAGTCTAACTCCCTCAGCCTTAATACGATCCTTCAAGCGGCAACAGAAGATTTGTATAAGGTTGAGAGGAGCGATGTCCTCAGATCTGTAAATCACTTTCATATGTGTAAAGTCGAACAGAATGAAGCGCGTGTTGTCTTACCTGCTGGAAGGATCACAGGGAGGGTAGAAATTAAAAATGGCGGCTGTGGTTTTTGTAAGATTATTGAGCGATGACGTCAGGCCTCACATGACTGTTTTTCTGGCCGTGGATTGGCTGATAACGAACGCTTGGACAATAAAAGGAGTATGTTCAGAAGATCGAGGGCAGTGTGTATCAACTGCATCAGTGTGATTAGAAGTTAGACGTGTGTGTTAATAAACTGCCATAGTTGTGAAACAAATTCAAGCTATTTCGGCGAAATGGGGGGAAAAATTGACCTCAAATTAATACCAGAGTTTGATGAATCGACCCCGGTAATTGACTGGGTGGAAAAGGTGGAATTACATTGCCTTTTGTCTGGCATAAAAAAACTTTGAACATGTTGTTACTCTGCGTTTGTCCGGCGGCGCCTTTGCGGTGTATCAACAGTTCAGCCATGAGGGCAAACAGGACTATGAGAAAATCAAGGCGGCGCTGTTCAAGGCATTTGCGATTGACCCCACCACTGCTTGGGAGCAACTTGAGGCAAGGACCTTATGTCCAGGCGAAACGGTCGACGTGTACTTGGCAGAGTTGACGAAGTAGACAGTGTTGTTTTGTGGACTGCCTGAGTAGGCCTTAGCATGCAAATTCCTAGCAGGACTCCCGACAGGAGCAAACCACCTACTACGAGCTAGCTCAAGTGCAGATTCGTTGCTCATTAATGACCTAGTAGATTGGGCCAGGACTGTAATGAAGAATTACTCCGAGATGAGGGAACCAGTAATTGCTGCTGCTCAGTCCACATCGAATGATTAGTATAATTAGTATAAAATTATTTATGACGTTTTTTTACCAATGTTTTACCTTGAATTCGGAAATAAAACGTTTATAAAAATGTTCAAAAGCAAACTTTAGCAATTACATTACTCAATTTATTAAAAATTTAATTATTCATTAAAACTAACAAATCTTGATTAATTATTAAATAGAATTCAAATTTGAAATAAAATAATTATTTAATAATAAAATTTATAAAATTCAATTTTACTTTTTCGTTGTTCAGTGTACCCATACTTCTTCAAATTAATCGCCAGTAGAATTCACATTTAATTTTTTCACCGTGATACGGACAGGATCTGAAATTATTTTTTAAAATTATTTGTGATTTTCAAGATTCTAAACAATAATAATATTATATGTTTAAAGAAAATTATGCTAATGTTTACACGTTCATTTATAACAAGAGAATATTATAGTATTACATTAACATTTTTCCTGGAAACTGTTACCATTAAAATCACATAAACTATTTTTTGCAATTATATATTTTTGTGTGAAAATATTGAATAAACAATGCTTAATACAATGAAAATATTGATAGTTGGGGAAATTAGTTTTTTCGATTTACTTTTATTAATACAGATTTTAGTTTTTTTTATCCCGTATGTTCCTGTAATGTGTATATTTTTTTAAATTTTAATTGTAAATATCTGTAATGCTTTATTTTCATAAAAAGAAAAAAATAAATTCGTTCACTTATTTTGTACTTCAAACTAAAAACTTAGTAAAGACACTTTCGTTTGCATGAAGTAATATATTTTCATTAAGATTTTTATGAAAAAAATCGGGGGTCATTCTATTCTGTGATAGTTAATAAATATTGTAAATTTCATTCAAATCGGTTAGTTTTTAAAATTTGTGTGTAGTTTTCACTGAAAAGATGGGTCAAAATGTTTATACATTTTAGGGATTCGGCCATACATTTTATATGTACCAAATTATAGAATTCTTTCTAATTGGGTATTTTTTGTTTGTTTTAAAATTTCTTTGCGAGTTATTGGAAAACGATGTTGATATTAAAAACGTCGAAAATATATTGTTTGTTCGGTAAAAATAATGGCACCTAAATACAAAAACGAAAACGGTTTGAACATGATAGTGATTCAGTAAAAATATACCCGTTCACATCATATGCTACTTAAAACATCACACACTACAATAAATTTTAGTGTTTATAGAAAATATTTATTTATTTTATAATGCATGTTGTGGATAAAGAAGTGATGATGCTGACATAACCCACCTGACCTGCTGCAGGAGATGAGTTTCAGGCACCTGCGTGGCTGAGCAACTTTTTTAGCAAATCATCAGGGTGAGCAGACAACATTGTTTTGGTAGGAAAAACTCTGTAAGAATTTCACTAATAGCATTTTCTAGTTATTGTTAACATATTCTCCTGCCAAGTGCATGTTTGCCTATAATGATTATACATAGATACGTGCAAAATAAATGACTCTACTACAAAATGTAAAAACATTTGACTCCTTATGGTTTAAAATTCAACTGTGAATAAATAATGTATGCATGTTTTCCTTTAAATCTGGTTTTCATGTTTGTCTTTTAAACCCAGGTACGTAATTTTGTCATGTCATCACCGACACAAAGAAAATTATCCTCCCCTCATATATGTGCTGGCCATCATAAACACCCACTCTTAAGGACATATTGGTTCTAGTCTCTCTTCTGAATAAACATGCCCCCAAAAAACATGGTTTATCAATCCTCCCTTGTGAAGGCTGAATTACTTACCAGCAGTTCACCTTCAACTCCACCGTAAATGCCAGATCCTAAATCCTAAACTTCTCATTACTAATAGAAACAACACTTGTTATGTTAAAATAACTTCCTATGCATGTGATATCATAACAAACTTAGACATCTCTAATCTGATCTAATCCCTAATACACTAATGCATAAGTTTAAATGTATTCACTGCATCATCTCTTTTATACATTGTCCTAATTCATAAGCCTTCATTTCATGCTTTGTTGAAAACTATACACATATCAATGAAGATAAGACACTCGACTCACTTCATCAAGTATGACTAACACATGAGCTCATCAATCTCAAACAAGAAGAGAATGACTGGAGTTTGCATTATCAATTTATTTTTTAAAGTTTGGTCGCTTTACATCTTCATGCAATCATAACTCAAATCGTCATTCAATTATTGTTATTCTGAATTTATTGTAATCCACTGCTGTTTTTATTTCATTTGGCATACATGTTATGTATAGTACATTTGATCATATGTTGGTTATTGCAGCGGGGGTAGGTACTGCCTAATACAATTGGTTGTAGTCAAGATTTGTATGTCTAGCTTCAAACATTTGAGTAAGATGTACTAAGAATAACTTTGAACACACAAAATATAATTAGTTGTTTTTATTATTCGAAATAAAATAACGAGTCTAATTTTATTACTGAGTATTTTTTCACATGAAAACTTATTTTAATTAGAAGTTTTAGTTATTAAATTAAAAGTACGGTCTTATGATTTTTTAAAGAAATTTATAAAACTACTAGGCTAAAATGTTTACTTCCGTATAAATGACGGTTCATTTATAAAATGTTTAATTTTAGTCCAGTTTTCAGCTTGCAGACGTCGAAGCATTGTTTTACTTGCTTAGATATTGCTATTTTTCTGACGGTATTTAATTGTGGTTACATTTTTTAAATTTCCATAAATGTGGTTTGTAAATAAGAATATAACTGTTATATATTTCCACTTTAATAGTGGTATATTTATTGTTTCTTAAAATAACCTTTTATTTTTAGTTAAAATCATATTAATAAATATAATTAATTTGATACAATAGAAATATAATAAATTAGATTACATGTGGAAAAGATGAATTTCTTTTGTATTTTCTTGAATATAAACTATTTGTAGGTAATATTGGTAATTTTAATATGTTCTCCAATTTCATACATGTTTAAATATTTGATTTGTTAAACCAGGCTGTGTTAGAGAATTGTCAAATTTCTTAAATGCGTTGAAAATGATTAGTCTATTTAATTAATGGATAAATATCGTAAAAATATCCTCATTCCATTATTAATTAAAACAATACTGAGTTTTTTTACTTCTTATCAAATGGAACATGATAATTTCAATTTTAGCTGTTAACAAATCATACTGCAACTTATTGCTAACTTATCTTTTATCTTTGTTTATATCTTAAGGTCATGAAAATGTAAGCAAACACATGTATAAAATTAACATATTTTCTTTAAATTTATCTTTTGTTTTTAATTTTTCAGAATATCAAACAAAAGACACAAGAAAATACAAATGGATTAAAGTTTAAGCCAGAAATGAGAGAACGATACATTTTTTCTTTCATCTAATCGTTTTTGATTTTGATAATATATTTAAAAAATAATTTTGTTTACTGGAAACGTATTTTTTCTATTCATAATTTTATTCATTTGCAACGTAGCTAGAATACTTTTTAACTTCATATGATAATTGTAGTTATACGTGCATATGAATCGCATACTTTAAGTTTATATGATTATTCTTACACTTATGTGCCCTTTAATAAATACAAAACATGAGGCATCCAAACTATTAAACAAAAACTGCTTATTGTAAAAACTGAATATTTAATTTCATTAAGGGTTACAGTAAGAGAAGTGCATAATACTCTGAAATATTTCGCGTTTAAAAATGAACACCAAATCAAATATTGAAGAGAAACCATATTCTTGTAAAGTATGTGGGTCTTTTTTTACACTGCAAAAAAATATGGTTCGACATATGAACATACATACTCGCGAGAAACCATATTCTTGTGAAATATGTGGGTCTTCTTTTACACAGAAACTCTATATGTTGCGACACATGCAAACGCATACTGGAAAGAAACGTCATTCTTGTGAAATATGTGAGTCTTCATTCACAGAAAGAAAGACTATGTTGCAACATATGCTAACTCACACGGGAGAAAAACCACATTCTTGTGAAATATGTGGCTCCTCGTTTACTCAGAAACAGACTATGTTGAGACACATGCGAACACATACTGGAGAAAAACCATATTCCTGTGAAATATGTGGTTCTTCATTTTCAATGAAACATAATATGTTACAACATTTGCGAACACATACTGGAGAGAAGCCATATTCTTGTGAAGTATGTAACCTTTCATTTTCAACGAAAAATAGTATGTTAGAACATATGCGAACACATACTGGAGAGAAACCATATTCATGTGAAATTTGTGGCTCTTCATTTTCAAGGAAACAACATATGTTACTACATATTCGGACGCATACTGGAGAGAAACCATATTCTTGTGAAGTATGTGGCTCTTCTTTTAGACAGAAACGAGATATGTTGCATCATATGCGGACACACACAGGAGAGAAACAGTGAATACTAGACACTAAGCATGGAAAATGTTTACAATCTACAAAGTAACATACAGAAACACGTGTCAACCTAGAATGTATCTGCCCGAATAGACAAAAGGAATAGGGACTCTCAGATATTGACCATCAACACCATGCAACTATTGTAAGCAGTATCTAACGAGCTCCAATAATCCATCTCTCAAGATGTTATTTCAATATCATGAAACAAGAGAAAACCTTCATCACGAAACTGAGTAAACATTTTGGGTAATTCTGTCTTACAGAAAGTAAATCTGCCACAGAAATTGCCCAAAAGAGTAGCAAGAAATACATAAAACCATCCATGACAGAATAGCAAATAATGGACCAATCAACATTGTGTCTGGAAGAACTAAATCAAGATTACATAGATAAGGAAGGCTCCACCATTCTACTACCAGGAACGTATAACAATCATGCAGTTTAGCTATGTAAACCGAAAGTCGAATGATATGATGAGTTACAGATTATTGTCCTTGTTCGTTAGAGTTTCGACTTGTTTATTCTTAGTATTAAACTATGAGAATATACATAAAACTATTTAAACATAAGTTTATTTACTTTTATGAATATACAGCACGTTATTTTTTAATGAAGGTTTAATAATTAAAAAAATATTCATATTTTAAGAATAATTAATATAATGTTTACAAGTTACAAAAAACTATTGTTTCGCTTGTTTCTAACAATATAACTCATTCAGTACTCCAGAGAATACATTTCAGTTATAAGTAAAACTTCTTCAACAATTTCATAAATGGTGTAGAAAGGGCAGGCAATAGATTAAATAAATGCGGTTTCAGAAGTATAAAATTCTGTAGCAACCACTGCATGCGACCAGAACAAATCTTCAGAAAGAACATTACTTAGCAATCACCGTTTTAATGCCTACATATATGGGAATGTGCAATCACACAATGTTGCCATTTCCATATCTGCACAAATGGAAGAAAGGAACTATGATGCGTTCCATGCACCATGATACGGCAAATAGGCTGGAATGTTTGAGAACAATCGTATATAAAGATTCACCAACGAAAATCAGTTTAGTTTTGTTCCAGTTTCTTATCTTCCGCAAGACTAGATCAAACATAACCCACTCGTTGGAAGGCGTTAAAATTCCCTGTCTTGAGTTTTTGTGACAAACAAATGAACTTTAAATTCTCATAATGAAAAATCAACAAATCAAATGAGAATTTCAATCTTATTTTTAATAATGTTTTATTGAACTACTGTGTTCTTATGTGATGAACACACGAGCGCGCCTTCTGCTTTTAATGACTATTTTTTCTCCTCAGAAAATAACCACATTACAACCAAGTGTGACATCCTGTCCATAAAAGTCAGTAATTTTGAGCTTCTTGCACTTTTCATGAGATACACATTTAGTTAAGCTTGATTAATGAACAATTGTTGCAAGAAAAAATAGCGTTGAAAAAAATTTGATTTAATATTTTTCTAACACTTAAATAAATGAATAAATACTGAATAAATGTTATTTCATATCAATACAGCAATATCGAATCGATATTTTCCGGAATCATTCATGCTTTTATTTTTGTGAATGTGATGACCTGGTTTAGTGGAAGCATTCTGTAAATTGCAGACTTTGTTAAATTTACCTTTAACGGTCCCGCGGATGCTCTACTATTTTCGACTTATAAAGATTCCTGCACCTACAGCCCCGTCTAAAAAATTGATAGATCCCGATTATTAATTGGTGGACGCCGACTCATGCCCTTACAAGTTAGTAGCTACTCCCCATAGCACTACATTTCTGTCAAACAGCTTAAATGTTTCCAAATTCCTTTCAATTTTTTCTCAACTTATTTTTCAGAAGTATAACTCTCCATTCGACAAAAAACACATGTAAATAGGTAATTATTAAATAAATTATTAAAAGACAATAAAGATTAAAAATTGTGCGAAAATAAACATATTTATTAGAAAAATAATAAAAATAATGAAAACTAAATATTTGAAAAATAAAACAAAACATTGGTATTTTTATTTGCAAAATATAAATAAACACAAACATTTATAGTCAATACGTTTTTAAAGAATATTCGAAAATAAACATTAAAAAACAAAAATAAAAACAACGAAAAAATAATATTTGAAAAATAAAAACAAAAATTATTTTTATTTGAAAAATATAAATAAACGCAAATATATTTAAAGTCAATATTTGTAACTGTTCGAAAATAAATATATTTATTAGAAAAAGCAATAAAAACAATGGAAAACAATATTAGAACAAAAAACAATATTGTTATATCTATTTGAAAATTATAAATAAACGCAAATATATTCAATGTCAATATGTTTTAATAATATATATATATATATGTATTAAAAAAACAATATTTGAACAAAATAAATTTTTTTCTTCGCAAATAAAAAATAAACGCAAATATATTTAATGCCAATATGTTTTAATAATAATGCGATAATAAATATATTTCTTAAAAACAATATTAACAAACAATATTTAAAAATATTTGAAAAAAGAAACTATAAAATTATCTAAAAGGTAAAACCATGCTATACTTATAAAATTAAACGGAAACAAATAAATAAATAAACGCAAATATATGAAGTTATTATATATATATATATATATATATATATATATATATATATATATATATATATATATGTGTTCTTTTATTTAAAGTTTCAAATTTTCGGGATATAAAGCCTTCATCATATAATCAAAATACAACTTAAATTGTCGCAAGCACATGAATGACTTTGTAATTCTTTGTTTTTTAAAGGAAGCGAATTAGGTCCCATGTATGTGCACATATAATTCGATTTTTTCAAATCCGTCTCGTTTTGTAAATGTATCAACAAAAATAATTTGTAGGCAAACAAAAAATGTTAACAAACGTCAAAAAAATAATAAAATGGAGTAAAAAAAACAGAATAAACAAATTCCGCACAAAACGAATGTAACGAATAAACTGTTAAATTTAATGTATTTTAAAAAATGTCTCAAATTTCGCCATAAACCCACAAATAAAAGCATAAAATAATGGAATCAATAAAAATAAAGAAAACTACATTTTAATTCTCAAAAAGATCACCAGCACCACTGATGTCGAAGCTCTGTTTATTAATTTTCCTTTTTTAATTTTCTGCGAAGTTGATTTTCGACGTCGCAATTTTGAAATTCGACTACAGGCTTTGCTCATCACAACCCAACATCCACAAATGCTTCAGATGACACAAGCGAAATAAGATGCAATAAAAGTATAATGTTACTTAATCTAGTTTATATTTTTGTAAATAATTCTGATTAAATTTCGAATGATATCACATTTTTATTCTCTCATCGAGGTGGAACGATAGGTGTTTCAGAAACGTCTTGAAAAATATTGAATAATTCCACCCCCTGTCTACTCGAAAAATGTAAATCAAACCCTATTTTTTCAATTAAAGGAGCAAATACCAAGGTTTCATTAAAAACAAAAATAAAATAACGTGGTTTAAACAAAAATGGTTTAAACTTCGGATTTTACAGGTAAATTTATCAAAAACACTACTTTTTTATTTTTATTTTAATATATTATTTATATTATTATTTATCAATTTGTGATATATAACACTTTGGTGAGTAAATTAATCATTTACTTTTTAATAGACATTTGAAAATGGGGGGGGTGAATTAATTCAACCCCCTGTTTATCCAAGCTTATAACTACTCGAAAAATGTAATTCAACCCCTAACTTTTCTTTAAATTAAAGGAGCAAGGACCAAGGTTTCATTTAAAAAAAAACAAAAAAAACTTGTTTTTAAAAAAGAAAGGTTTTAAATTTCGGACTTTACAAGTAAATTTCTAAAAAAAAAAAAAAACACTACTTTTTTTATCTTCAAATTTGAATATATTCATTGATTTCTTCAATTTCTGATATATAACAGTTTGGTGAGTAAATTAATTATTTACTTTTTAATAGACATTTCAACATGGGGGGCGTGAATTAAAAAAACGTTTATCTAATATATTATATTCAGTTTATTGGAAAGGGCATACAATTTCACATTGACCTTGAAAATATCGTAAAAATAGAAGCAATAGAAACATTTTGATAGATTTTTAAAGTTTAAAAATTGAAAAATAATAAACTCGTAAAATTCAATTGATTTCATTACTGTTTGTTTTAAATAAAAAAAGTAATATTTCTATTAATTTTTATACAAATTTAATAGTTTATTTAGAAGTATAATCCATAAAAAAATAAACAAATAACTTTAAAAGAGAAATTACGAGTTTAAATATTTTATTTATAGTTTCGTGTTAGGGGTGTCAAAAATTCTGATACACCTAGATGAACGATGTTTGAAGGAAATATCAATAATTGGGATTAAATAAAAAGTTTTTCAAACTGATGAGTGGGTAAAATATACATGCTAAAAATAATAATGGATAATATTTGAGTGTTTATTCAGCTCGCAGAACATACAGTGTTTACCGATGTATTGGAAAATTTAAAATGGCGCCAGAGTCTATATTGAACACGGCAAATTTGGGAAAATAAGTTAAAATAAATTTAAAAACACACACACACAAACTACTGTTATAAATTCGCTGAATATATGTTAGCGTGACATAAGCTGGCCTATATTCGGTGGGCTTGATTGTACTAAGCATGCAAATGACTTGCATTCTTTATTTCTCTTTTACAACGGTTGCTGGCAGTCGTAAACATCTAATATGTTGGAAGAAATGGAAATAGTGATTTCTGTGAATAATGGCAATAGCAGATTCTGGGGTGAACCACGGCTGGCTATTAGGCTTTTGCTGGAGTTTGTCAGATCAGATACTACCGAAGACGCACTCTTTTTTAAATATATCTGATATAAATGTTCATATGTTATCCCAATGAGGCATAGAGTATCAATATAGTGTGATGGAATTCGATGTTATTAATTTAGATTCCAGCTTTAATTCTAAAAGTCACCTTGTAGAGCTAGCCAATGGGAATTGAGTAAACGATTGTTTTGAAGACAAGCGATGCTAAAATATCGCAAAGGAAAAATTAAAGGTGAACCTTGTTTCTGTATTCTATCAAATGCTCTTCCAATTACAGAATAAAAACAAAATCTATTTTCTGTACAAGCTGCAATCAAGCAATGCACAAATATAAACTTTAGCTACAATAAATCTAAATTGATTTACCCAAATGTAATTCTATTTGATATTAAAGAAAATGGAAGATTATATAATTTAAAATGTGTAGTCCCAACAAAAACTGCCATGATTTGCAACAATGCATACAATTCTTGGGCACTATTGCAATATTACGAATACAGATTACAGAATGCTGGATTTGGTGGATGCAATAAAAATAAAAACCGCTAAAAACATTACAAATTGCAACGTTTATACACAAAGAAAAATGGCGAAGAATAAAAAAAATATGCCAAACAAAAAAATCCTATCGCTGCATTGTGGCATTAAGTGTCCGATGGAACAGATGGACAGAAAACATTCAGGTATACATTAAATTTTGTAGACGATTATTCCGGTTTAGTAACGGCCCGTTTCTTAAAGAAAGAATCTGATACCTTGCTAGCAAGTAAACATAGCTGATGCGGCCCCCTACGATGCAGTAAAATGCATCCACTCTGACTAGGGAACGGAATTTACACATAGACTTTGAACATGTATTAACATGAGAAATCAATTTATCATTCACATCGCCTAAACGGAATGGATGCAAGATAATGGTGGACACTTTTTGACATGTCACGATGTCTATGTATTTAATCAAAAACTACCAAAATACCTATGAACGTATACAATAATACATTAATGACTACTGCACGTGTACTCAACCAGTCCTTTATAAAAGAGTAAGGAAAACTCCACACAAAGTGTTCTGCTGTAATAAACCAAACTTAAGCAAAATGTATGTATTTGGGTCCATCTGCTTTGCATCTATAGATAAAGAAACAATTAAATATCAAAACTGACCAAAGACGACAAAGAAATTCCTACCTAATTAGTATTTTTCCAAAAATATAATGAAAAACTTCGATATGTTAATTCACAGAAACGTTTGATTTAAATAATAAAAATCCATTATATGAAGAGAATGAATTATTATTTTCTCCTATTCGTACATCAAGTATGAACAATCAAGTCGATAGGACAAACATTAATAATGATGACAACTATGATGCTGATGTGAAAGCAGAGCATACGTTAGAACACTACCCAAAAAGAAATAGGAGAAACCCGAGTTTTAGTAGTTGATAACTAATTGGTGTTCGATGGAAAGTATACCTGAAAGCTTTATGGAAGCAATTAATTCAGAAAATCGTCAGAAAAAAATGGAGAATAGAAATGAAATCTGAAATAATAGAAGATAAACACATTAACAGAAGCTAAAACCTATCTATCCCATGGAATGTTCTTTGTGTACAAGAACGTGTTGGAAGCAGATGCAATATCCACGTGCAAAACAGACACATGTTGGCCACGTTCTGACATCACAAAGACATATAGCTACATGTATACAGCTTGAGTTAGAGTCGAGTAAGTTAGAGCTGAGAGAATGCAGTTGGCAGAAGGAGCTAAAGTTAAGTTAGCCTTAGTCCCTTTCTGAAGCGAGACAGAGAGGAGAAGACAAAATGTAGAAATCTAACACGGCATTGGATTCTCATAATTCTCATCACCAGCTGGAAATATTTTTATGTTGTTTGTAAGCCTTTGTTTTCGTTTTTCATCAACCGCAAGGTAATGTGTTTTCGTTTTAATGTTGAATAATAAAATTAATATGACACCCTTTCCAAGGTGTTGTCTGTGTCCTCCTCTTCAATAATGAATTCCCCTCTGTGTTTAAAAGAACTCTTCATTACATGTCTATCTTTTACATCTCTCTTCACATCTATATCCTTTCTGTTATAAATATGAACTCTCCAAGAATTGTCTCGTCATTGCTGTTCACTTGCACTTGGTTCACCGGGTATGCTTGCTATGTACTTTTTAAAGTTCTTTTTCATAAGCCCAGTTGCTCCTATAATGACTGGTATAATTCAAACGTCTTTTAATTTCCAATTTAGTTTCATATCATACATAAGTCCTTGATACTTTGTCATCTTTTCCCTCTCAGGTCTGTTAAGCCCTGTATTATTGGGTACACTGACCTCTATTACGGTCGCTTTTTTGTTTGCTCTGTCCCAAATCACTATATCTGGTTTAACAACTGCGTTTTCCAGATATGTACCAGTCGGGATTATGTAGTCATAGTGAATGGTGTAGTTGTCATTCCCAACTGTTCGTTCGGGTATATGTTCCCAGGATTTTTTACTACACTGAATGTTGAGTTTCTTACATATCTTCCAGTGAAGGTATTTGCAAACTCCGTTATGGCGATCTGTATAGTAACCATCTCCAAGTAGGACTTTGCAATGTTTTAAAATCTCTCAATGTATTTTTATTCAATTTTAAATTTTCTATTTTTGGTCAATCACGAAGACCTATGGATTAGTTTTTATTTTATTCCGATTCTACAGTTTCATATTATTATTTGTAAGAAATGCAACAAACTGTATTTTTTTCTAAATAAAATATTAATAACGTGTGTGGGTTTCAAATGAACTGATTTTAAACAATCCACAATAAAAAAAGTAAAATATGAAATTACAACAAAAATTAAAGAAATAAAAACGTTTTTTGAATTAGGATAATTACCTGTTATTCCAAGATTCTTAATCTGTAAAGTTGCTGTTTTTGGCTATAGATATATGCAGAAATATTTTCAAAAATAAATCTGTAAAAATAATAAATCCATTAATTGTGGATTTCCATAATAGAAAAGACATAAGGTTTTTGGATTTGTCATTGATAAATTTAATTTATTAAATTGTAATTTTGTTATTTTTAAAACTAATAAATCAAATTGTATACTTTTGTGGAATTTAAATATAAATGATTTGAAAATATTATACAAATTACAATAATTTCGAGTCAAAATTTATTTTTACAAAAACTGGTGTCAAAATACAAGATGAACAGCAACATATTACTATTCATAACAATTATTGTAACATACCGGATCTGTTGAAATAAATTACAAAATATTTTCATACATTTTAGAGTATTTTCTCACTTTTCCTGCATAAAATTAAATAAATTACTCATACATGATTTAAGAAAAATGAATGCAATATAATTATAAATTCATGTAATAATTTTAAATACTGATTAGTTTTAATCTGATCCCAAATACTAATATTGTATTTCTACATAAAATTGTGTTTTAATAAACATTCAGTTTTATTTAAAAGATAATCACAAACTATGGCGTTCATAATGTTTTAACAGTAACAAATAAAATAAAGAAGTCATCTCTATGCTATCGCTACATTCAAATAATAGGAGGATATATATCCATATATACCACAAAGATTTCTATAAGTAGTTCAAGTGGAATCGTTGGTCCAATAAATCAGTTTTCTCTAGAATTCTCAAACAGGATGCAGTCCTGAAAACTCTCAATAACATATGCTCAAAAACTCCACTGCCAGATTCTGCAGGAAACACGTTGCAAATAAATTTTTAATAACTCACAAATTGTATTCACATTCTGTTACATTAACAAATGTCAATTGAACAGAAAATAATTACTCCTCATTTACATGCACGTACAGAACAAATAATCCAATGCTCACAATAATAACACAATGCAACGCTGATAAATACATACCTATATTACTTATATATTTGTATATTACTCACATTATTATCATTTTTACTAATAACAAAACTTTTTATTATTAAAAACAAATTTGTAAACATTAATATTTTTATGATTGAAAGTAATTTTTGTATAAAAATGTTTTGTTTTAAAAAATTGTTTTCTTAAATTTTCATTTACAAACGCTGTTTATGTTTTAGTTAGGAATTGCTAATTAATGACTTTTCTATTTTAATCAATATTTCATTTTTTTTAATAATTTTTATCTGCATGCATGTTTTTATATATTCTTTATTGACTTTACGGAAAAGAAATTGAGAAATCAAAATGGACCATATTAGATATTATTTAACAACAGAATAAAAAAACTGAAATTAAAAAAAGAATAAATGGAATATCACAAAAAATTGAAGAATTAGGTCCAGAATAAAAAAGAATATGTTGGATCAAACGAATTGGGACAGAAAAATACAATCTGAATAATTACTTCTTACAAAAACGTACAGATTTATATGAATTATCGATATGGGTCAACACAATGAAGATAAAAAAAATCAATTTTAACAAACAACTATTCATAGCGATATTGATAATTTACAACTATTGAAAAGGAAATGACATTTGTTTTATATTTTAGACATAACAAATATTTTATAAAACAAATATATTGATAATTTACAACTATTGAACACGAAATGACATTTGTTTTATATTTTAGACATAACAAATATTTTTATAAAACAAATATATTGATAATTTACAACTATTGAAAAGGAAATGACATTTGTTTTATATTTTAGACATAACAAATATTTTTATAAAACAAATATATTGATAATTTACAACTATTGAAAAGGAAATGACATTTGTTTTATATTTTAGGCATAACAAATATTTTTATAAAACAAATATATTGATAATTTACAACTATTGAAAACGAAATGACATTTGTTTTATATTTTAGACATAACAAATATTTTTATAAAACAAATATATTGATAATTTACAACTATTGAAAACGAAATTACATTTGTTTTATATTTTAGACATAACAAATATTTTTGTAAAACAAATATATTGATAATTTACAACTATTGAAAACGAAATGACATTTGTTTTATATTTTAGACATAACAAATATTTTTATAGAACAAACATATTGATAATTTACAACCATTGAAAAGGAAATGACATTTGTTTTATATTTTAGACATAACAAATATTTTTATAAAACAAATATATTGATAATTTACAACTATTGAAAACGAAATGACATTTGTTTTATATTTTAGACATAACAAATATTTTTATAAAACAAATATATTGATAATTTACAACTATTGAAAACGAAATGACATTTGTTTTATATTTTAGACATAACAAATATTTTTATAGAACTAACATATTGATAATTTACAACTATTGAAAAGCAAATGACATTTGTTTTATATTTTAGACATAACAAATATATTTATAAAACAAACATATTGATAATTTACAACTATTGAAAACGAAATGACATTTGTTTTATATTTTAGACATTATATTTTTATAAAACAAACATATTGATAATTAACAACAATTGAAAACGAAATGACATTTGTTTTATATTTTAGACATAACAAATATTTTTGTAAAACAAATATATTGATAATTTACAACTATTGAAAACGAAATGATATTTGTTTTATATTTTAGACATAACAAATATTTTTATAAAACAAATATATTGATAATTTACAACTATTGAAAACGAAATGACATTTGTTTTATATTTTAGACATAACAAATATTTTTATAGAACAAACATATTGATAATTTACAACTATTGAAAAGCAAATGACATTTGTTTTATATTTTAGACATAACAAATATATTTATAAAACAAACATATTGATAATTTACAACTATTGAAAACGAAATGACATTTGTTTTATATTTTAGACATTATATTTTTATAAAACAAACATATTGATAATTTACAACAATTGAAAACGAAATGACATTTGTTTTATATTTTAGACATAACAAATATTTTTATAAAACAAAGATTTAACTGTTTCATGAGAATTTTGCTGCTTGTCTGGTTTGTCGGGAGAATTTACGTCAAGAAGGTACAAGGGCATGTAGTTCGGAGCAAGTTTCATTAAAATACTTGTAAGACAAGTAGAGAGATGCAACATTTCATTTAGTCAATGGCAAAGAGGCTGAAGCCTAGCTTACAGTCCAGGACCAATTAAGTAAGAGTCTCTCTTTTGAACCCTGTCTAGGCGTGAGAGACTAATAGCAAATGCACCAGCTCAAATGGGTTAGTCGTGGCCTTGTAGAGAATTAATTGCGGAATTAATTTAATTTTATTTATATTTTGCACGAATACTCGATTTTTATTTAAGATGTTATAAGGTTAAATAAATTATTTTTTTAATCAAAGTAAACATACATATAAAGTGTGAAAAAGTTAATTAATTCATGGAGTACCTAAAAAGTTATTTATTAAAAAGAAAACTAAAACAATTACTGATTTATAATTAAATAGAATACAAGAGGTGTGATGCAAATCCTGTTTTTTTCTCTTTTTTTTTTACAATGTTGCCCATCCGTACTTCTCCAAATTAACCGGAAGTAATTAAAAATATTTCTTAGTAACTATAGTTCTCAATGTTTAATTATTTTTATTATGATTACCTCTTTTGTCGCCCCCCCCGGACATATTTTTCTGATTCCGATACCTCCATACATGCGTACAATGCAAATATATTACAATCAGTGGCGTAGCGTCAGATTTTGCCGCCGAAAGCAGTCATAAAATTTGCCCAATAGCTCCATACATGCGTACAATTCAAATATATTACAATGCAAATATGTAACACCAAAGAGAGGCAGCGTCAGACCATTAGGGTCGATGTGACGCTTTTATTTAACGTTAACATTTAATCCCGGGCAATATCGGGTAATTGAAAGATAGATGTTAAGATCTTATTCTGGGCAACACCGGTTAACTAAAAGATATATGTTAATATTTTTGTCGCGACCCGACATTGAAAAAAAGAAAGATCTTGCTGAATTCCAATTCTGTCAAAACATTTTTTTCCTTTGTTTTTTTTTTTTTTGTTGATACACTTTGACACTTGAAACGGGATAAGTGCCTCAGCCAAGTTGAAATTCCCGAACGAATTCAAAGCATAATTCGATTGTTGATATTTTTCTCTGATTTAAATTCGCATGTACGCATTGGTCAGGTTCAAAGGATGCGCCCACCGTTTGTTGTTGACAAATTCAAGGACATAATTCATGTGTCAGCTGGAAACAACAAACGGGTAGATTATGTTTTTGCTTTGAACTAAAAACTACACACACACACACACACACACACACATTTAAAATTTTACACACACATTTGTCAGCTTCAAAGAATGTTTGTCGAATCAAATATTAAATGATTTTGTATGACTCTGATAAAACCATTTGAACCCAAAATAACATTCCCAACTGTTTCATTCTCAAACCGAATCACAGTTCGGACATATAGATCAAGAGATTTTTGCCACCGACAATTTTCAATAACATATTTTGTCGAAATGTTAACAGGAATAATAATTTGTTTATTTCCTTTGATAATGACACGTGTCACATCTAAGGGCAGAATTAACGAAGCATTTTTTTGGACGCAGTTTTCTTACTTACACGGTTATCGCATATTACGCAGTTTGGGAATTATCCAATGAGAGAAAACTGGTTAGTTTCCATCGGGCGTTTTTGATTGATCGGGGAGGAGTTAGAATTATTCTTGGATTGTGGGAGGTGGCCAATTTCTGTCATCAGTCAAATTATCCAATGAGAGAGAATCAGATGATTTGGTTATCGAGCATTCTGATTGGTCGGGAAGGAATTGGTAATTGCCGTCCCGCCCAGTGTTCTACTATATAAAGACCAAGAGAATCAGAGCAAAACAGAAGAGAGAGTCTGGGAAGTCAGAGCAAAACAGAGCGAGTCCGAGAGTCAAGCCACCTCACCTCTCCTCTCTCTCTCCCCTCGCCTATTGCCTGATAACTAAAAAGGGTTAAATTAATAGACCTGTGAATTCCAGCAAGGGGAGGCCCCACTTAGAAGTTTAAATGCTTGCTTACAAATTCATACTCCAAACTGTACATGTGTTTGTATATATTTCTTTTATGGTTTTCTTTTAATACATTCCATATAACCCAATCTCTGGAGTCTTTGTTTATTCAAAATTCTTCGATTTGTTGATGTGCTGATGTTTACATTATTTTTTTTACTTGTGAAACTGCTTCCGTCAACGGGCACCCGGTATCTCTGAAGACGAAATCTCTAGATGATCACAGAAGATTCGGCCTTGTGGACATTGCAGCAAAGACGATTCCACCAACGCACTGAAGAAGGGCCTACTGGGTGACGCGACGTACCAGCGGGGTTTCATATATATATTACAATGCAATATATATTACAATGCAAATATATTACAATGTAAATATATTACAATGCAAATATATTACAATCAGTTGCGTAGCATCAGATTTTGCCGCCCAAAGCAGTCATAAAATTTGCCCCCCACTGGCATATAATTGCCTGTCCGCCCCCGCTGGAATATAATTACCTGTTTTATCCCCCCGTTTGCATAGTATTACCTGTTGTGCCCCCCCCTCCCGCTGACATATGATTACCTCTTTTATTGCCCTCAGGGACATATTTTCTGATTCCGATACCTCCAAAAATTCCATTTTTTTACAAACTTTTCGGTATGAAATTTAAGATATTTTGTTAGCTTTTATTAATTTTTTCAATTTTTTATTTTTATCCTCACAAAATGCCGCCCTGTTATGTGCCGCTCGTAAAATAGGGACATATTTTTTCGATTTCCATACCTCAAAAACTACCGATTTTTTTACAAACTTTTCGGTATAAAATTTAAGATATTTTGTTAGCTGTTATTTATTTCTATTTATTTTTTTGTATTTTCTATTTTTCACCTATCAAAATGCCGTCCCCTGACATGGGCCGCTCGTGAAATAGAGATATATTTTTCCGATTCAAATACCTCCAAAAGTTCCGATTTTTAAAAAACTTTCCGGTAAAAAAGAAATTCCGATTTTTGTTAGCCTTTATTTTTTTTTATTTTCTATTTTCAACCTCTCAAAATGTCGCCCCTGAAATGTGCCGTTCATAAAATAGAGACACGTTTTTCTGATTTCGATATCTCTAAATTTTCGCAAGAATTATAATCATTAAAATCACATGATTTTTATTTCAATTATATTATTTTCCGGTGAAAATATTGCATAAGCAATGCTTATTGTCAGTTCAAAAATTTTCGAGTCATAGTTATTTCAATAACATGAACTTTAGGTGCTTTTTTGTAATGTTACTGAAATGTTTAGATGATTTTTAATTGTTAACATATGCAACGTTTACTTTTTCATAAAAAGAAAAAAAATCATAAGTTTTCTTTTTTTTTTTACTCAAAACTATAATTTTAGTAACAGTGTTTGTTTAGAGAGCATAATGCATTTTCACTAAGATTTCAAGAAAAAGTGGACTCATTATATTTGTGGATGGTTAATTAATAAATACTTTAAAATTTCATTGAAATTTCTTGATTTTCTGAAGTGAAGGGAGGAGTCAAAATGTTTATATATTTTATGGATCGGCCATTCATTTTCTACGTATCTACTAGAAACGATTGTAATCACATATTTTTTCATGTTAATTTTATTGGTGCTTGTCGACATATCGATTTTTTAAAAGTATATCGTTTTAAGCAAAAAAAAGGCCTATCGCTATATGGACAAAAAATATTGCAGCTATGGAACAAGTAATAAAAAATATTCGTTTCGGAGTTATGTCCCCTGTGTGTAGTTGCCTACTCCTTACTTTATAACGTCTAAGAAAAAATGTCATTTTACACAATTGTCCGTAAAAATTAAGTTTAACTAGAAATAAATGTCTACTGAAGGACTTTTTGTAAATTTTTAATATATTATTTTGGCATGATATAATTAAGTATGTAATATTGTTTTTGCTTTAAACAACATTTTTTAAATGTTGTTTAAAGCAAAAACAATATTACATTTTGTTATTATGAACGCATTGGAGGTAACCTTCATTATCTATTAAATATGTTTGTTTGTATGTCTGGCATTTTATAGATTGGAGCTAACTTCCATTCTATTAAATAAAAGAAAGCATTCATTCGGTGAGCAAATAAAGTTTCACTATAATCTACCGAATTTGCTCAAAATAAAATCTTCAAAGAGAATTAATTAATTTTTAATTATATAGTTTTTTTTTAAAGTTAAATTTATCTAATCCATAATTAATTAAGAATTGCGGATTCTATAAAACATATTTCGGGTAAATGTGACTATCGGAATACCCTGGTCAAATCACCATTAAAACATCGTTCATATGGATCACACTTGACGATTGAATAGGAAACTCGAAAATAGAATGAAACTAAATTTATTTTATTTATTTATTTTTTTGCTGCATTTATTTATTTGTTTCAGGTACACATTTACCAGAAAAGATGTATTTCCCTGTTATTATTTTAGTAAGAACGAATTGTTGTTTCGGCCAATGTGCACTGGTTGTCCAAGCTGCAAAGAGTGTTTATTATGAAAGCCGTTCTTACCATGAAAATATTGGGGGGTATTCTGAAAAGCATTTTCTTAATTTTCAACCTCCTTATGTTAAGAATGTCTTTCGGAATAAACATTCTTTGCAAGTTGGACAACCAGTACACATTAACCGAAATAGTAATTCATTCTTACTAAAACACACTTACACAGGAAATAAATCTTTTCTGGTAAATGCGTACCTGAAATAAAATAACATTAATAAATAAGTGCAAAAAATAAATAAAAAAATAAATAAATTTAGTTTTCGAGTTTCCAGTTTGGTTTTGACGTTTGATGGACGCGCACGATTTTTTAGCGGTGATTTGATTAGGGTGTTTTGATAGTCATACCTAAATTAAAATATTTAGGTTCTGAAATTAATGAATAGTACTTTTCTGTTATTTTAAGTATTTTTCTATTTATTCTTACATATTTCTTTGTTTTTATATAAAAAACAATAAAAAGTGAAGACAAAGTTTTTTTTACTATTAAGAAAAAACAATTTTTAATACTTATGCACTTATGTTACCATGCTGAAATATCGTTATTATTTTGAAAGCCATTCTTAACACGGGGAAGGGGGGTGTTTTGTACTTCCATCTAAAATTCAAATTAAAAAATATATCGTAAAACCTGAATTAAACTTTAAAATACTATATTAAAAAAACAGCACGGTAACATAAGTGCATAAACACCAATTTTTATGCGTGTAGATAAAATAGGGCCCCATAATTTTATCAACAAAACTAAATTCGCAAATGCTTTTTATTTAAAACAATCCATGTTTTTAATTAAAACAATTCAATCGAAATTAGATTAGCAAAAGTAAAGGTATTTTTACGACTTGCCCCAGCACAGTATAAACACACCTCAACCTAGTTCAAGTCTAACGTAAACAAGTTCTTGATGAGCCGTTCCACTTGTTAACAAATTTACTGAATTGCCATTACTAACGATTACTATATTGTTCAAATTTTACTGACACTGAGTGGCCTCTTGGCCTTAATAAGTGATGATGCCTATGTAAAAAACTCCCCATGTTAAAAACGGTTTTTAGAGATTTAAACAAAAAATAGCAAAAAGAATAATTTAATTACATTACATAAAATTTAATATTTTCAAAAATATTATTTTTTGAACAACAAACAATAGAAACAATTTTTTTTTTCGTAAATTCATAAAAAAAAATTTTTTTTTATGTTTACGCCATCTTAATCATCATACGAAAAATGCCATTTTTGAATAAATTACTATTTCCGAAATGATAATTCAGTAATTATTACAATTTTTGCCTAAAATGACATTTAAGAACCTTTTATTACTTGTTTGCTGTTTTTCGTATTTTCATAAAATGATCAGATTTTCGACGTTTGTTTGCATTTCTTGAAACGAAATGAATTTGTTAATACGTAAATAAAGATATGCGATTATCGGTAATCATTAATATTGCCGACATAAATGATTTTTCATGAAATATAGTTGGAAAATTAGCCCAAACAATTTATTTGTCCTTAAAATATTTAACATAATTTATACGTTCTTAAATTTCGTGTAAATTGTTATGTGTGTAGACATGCATATAATAAGGACAACAGACACGGATGCTAGGGACAAGATTCATATTGTAGTTTATTCGCCATAATGGCTATCTTACAGACACCCCACACCAAGGTGAGTTATATCGGCCAAGGGAGGTAAGTAGGGGAAGTGTACCTCTACTAGGAGAGTTACACCTAAAGGGGAGGTATTGTTTATACACGTAACATCTCCCTCCTTACAGGGGAAGAGAGAAAGTGTGTCCTTTTCAAAATTCAGGTAGATCATTCACAATAGCTGACAGGCTTTCTTATGACTCTGCCCGATCTTGTCTGTATTGGTGATATTGTTCTCTCGTTTGGGTCTTGTTGATCTGCTGGTGTTTCCATCTCATTTTGTCTATTTGTTGCATTGTCTGGGGTGAGTCTTTCTATCTCAGAGTGGTTGTAGATGGTGCCTCTTGGTTGGTGTATGGGGAAAGAGTGTTTTGGTTGTATTGTTTGGCATATGAAACGACGGTTGCGGCGGTATCGTTGTCCGCTTGCATTTTCAACTTCGTACGACCGACCAGTCAACCTTTTTCTTACCGTGGCTTCCTCCCACTCTCTTGCGTGAGGTCTTAGAGGCTGGATCCAGACATTGCTGCCCACATGAAGTTGGCTCAGTTCTCTGCCTTTGCCCTGCCGCCTCAGCTTCTTATCTTCTTTCTTTTGTGCCTCATAATGTGAGTGAGTGTAGCTGGGCCTCAGTAGGGCCTCGGTGGTTGGTACTGTTGCCTTTGTCCGTCGGCCTAGCAGTCTCTGTGCTGGACTAGTATTGAGACCTTCAGTGGGTATATTTCGCATGTTCAGTAGCCCAAGTAATAGGTCCTCTCCCGAAGCTTTGCACTTTCGCATTAGACGCTTCATAATTTTCACAGCTGCCTCAGCAGCACCATTTGCTTGACTGTTCCCAGGGGATATTGTTTCGTGAGTAAACGCCCAATCTTTTACGAACTTCCGAAACATGCTAGATGAGAATTTGGGTCCATTATCAGAAATGAGGATGTCTGGTATACCATATCTAGCAAAATGGCCTCTAAGACGACTGATCACTGCATCTGACGTTGAGCCATTCAACTTGTCCACCTCAAAAAAACTGCTATGCTGGTCCACCGTGACCAAATATTCATTTCCACCCCATGAGAAAATGTCGGTAGCAACTCGTTGCCAGGGTCTCTTTGGTACTTCTGTGACTATGAGGGGCTCCGCTGGTTGATGGTCTGCATATGTTGCACATGTGGCACAGGCTTGGACATATTGGCGTATTTCAGCGGACATACCTGGCCAAAACAATAGCTCTCTCGCTCTTCTGAGACAAGAGTTTATGCCTAGGTGGCCCACATGACATTTTTGTTTCATTTCCACTCTCATAGATTGAGGTACGACTATTCTTTGTCCTCTTAGTATTAGTCCATCTTGTGCTGTCAACTCGTCCCTGTAGTCAAAAAAAGGTTTTACTGAGTCGGGCAACAGTTTTTTGTCACTGGGCCAGCCTGTCGCAATAACCTCGGCTAATATCTTCATGATAGGATCCTCCAGCGTCTTGCATCTGATCTCAGAAAGTCTGCGGTCTTTGATGGGATGCATCGTCAAATTATTTACAGTCATGAGCTCTTCTGATTTTGGTTTGTCTATGGGCGCACGTGAGAGAGTGTCTGCTAATGGGATTTCTTTCCCTGGCTTGTATCTGATAGAGAAATCATACTGTTGCGCCTATAGCAGCAAGTTTTGGAGTCGTTTAGGTGCTTTCGCTAGTGGCTTCTGGCAGATCGCCACAAGTGGTTTATGGTCAGTGAGGACATTCACTTTCCTTCCATGCGTGTAATGGTGAAATTTTTCAAGACCATATACCACTGCAAGCATCTCTTTTTCAATTTGGGCGTATCTTCCTTCGGTGTTCGATAGGGAACGGCTTGCATAGGCAACTGGTTTCCCTTCTTGGATCAGGGCTGCTCCCAACCCATACTCACATGCATCATTCTCAAGTGTGAGTTCTTTAAGTGGGTTGTAGTAAGAGAGCACTGGTGCTTTGCATATCATATCTTTGACTGTCTTGAAAGCCGATTGCTGTGCCTCTGACCACGTCCACGTGACATCTTTTTTTGTTGGGTCTTGGAGGGGCTTTAAGATTGTCGTCAGGTTGGGGATAAATTTCCCAACATAGTTTACCATGCCAAGAAATCTACGTAGGTCTCCAATAGTTTCTGGTGCTGGCATGTCAGTAATGGCCCTGATTTTTTCTGGGTCAGCCATTATACCTTCCTTGGTTATGCGATGCCCCATGAAAACAATAGCGTCTAGGCCTATTCTTAACTTTTCAGGGTTTAATTTTATCCCTATTGTCTGGCATTTTTTTAGAAGTCTGTGAAGTCGTCTGTCATGTTCCTCCTGGTTAGTTCCATAAACCACCAGGTCATCAGCAATGATAATGACTCCTTTCATGTCCTGGAATTGCTCTACCAGCTTCCTTTGAAATATTTCGGCTGCCGAGTTTAGACCAAAAGGTAGTCGACGCCAACGATATCGGCCGAAACATGTTTGGAATGTGGTCAAGTTGCTGGAGGCTTCATCAAGTTCGACATGCCAATATCCTGAAGATAGATCCGCCTTGCTGAATATCTTTACATCCCTCATATCGTGGAGGGTATCCTCGAGGATAGGCATGATGTAGTGTTCCCGCATGAGTGCTTTGTTGAGCTCATGCGGGTCCAGGCATATTCTTAAGGTTCCATTCTTCTTCCTTGTGAGGACTAGTTGGCTAACCCATGGAGTAGGCTTATATACCGGCTCGATGACTCCCATTTTTGTCAGTCTGTCTAGTTCCTTCTTTAGTTCTGGTCGTACCGCCACAGGTGTCCTCCTGTTTGGCATCACCGCTGGAATAGCATCTGGCTTAAGTTGTAGGGTTACAACTCCTGGTAGCCTTCCCAATTTTCCATCAAACACCTCCTGGTAGTTATTGTCCATGTTAACTGCTGCAACACGGTGGAAATTCTGCTGTTTTATTTCAACCAGGCCCATATGCGTACTTGTAGGTAGGCCCAATAAGGGTTGACAGTCGTATTCGTCTCTGAATACGACAAACTCCACTGAATATGTTTTGTTCGTTTTAGGGTTTTTAACATTTTTGTGACGTATTCCGAGTGGTTTCAAAAGAGATTTGTTCCACATTGTCAGAACCCCATTGTATGCTGTTAATTCATTTGCAAACCTTGCAGGAAGTGTGTTGATGGTTGCCCCTGTGTCAATCTGGAAGACAATTTCCTGGTTGTCGAGGAGCATGAGACACTTGGCATCTTTCCTATGCTTCCTATTTGACTTCACTGTATTCACCCAGTGGGTATATTCTCCCTCATCATCCTCTGATGAAGTGTCGACATGGTGCACATGTGGTCGTGGCCTACTGTACTTTTTATTCTTTGATGTGTTGCTCCATTGTCCCATAGCTTTACTGGACTTGTTGGGGCACCTTGACTCAAAATGGCCTTTCTCCATACATGCGTTACATCGTTTACCAAAAGCTGGACATCTGCTGCGCTTTGCTGCATGCAAGTAACCACAGAAGGAGCATTTCTTCTTTTGAGCTGGTTCCCAAGCTTTACTGGTTTCACTGACCCTCATTATCCGGGCAGTAGCATCCTCTGTTCCCATATTTTGACTTTGTATAGAGGCCTTTTCAGCTGCCCTGCAAATGTCTACACTTTTCTGCAGGGTAAGGTTTTGGAGTTTTAGAAGGTCCTGCTTTGTGTTTTGATCCCGGATGCCTCCCACAAGCTGGTCTCTGAGCATCGACTCATAGCATTTGAAACAAAAAGTACAGCTTCGTGACAGGAGTCTTAAGTCGTTATAGAAAACATCAAAGGCTTCACCTTCCTCCTGCTTCCTCTGACGAAAAACAAACCTCTCGTAAGTTTCATTCGTTATTCCTACAGCATATTCACTTAAAGCCTGTAGTATATCTTGTACAGTTCGGTCTGTATCTGGGGTGTCGAACTGTATACTCTGGTATATCCTCATAGCTTCATCGCCTAAACAGTTTTCTAGCACTGCCACTTGTATTTCTCTCAGTTTTCGGTCAAGTCGGGTTAGCAGTGCATAGTTGGACCATCTTTTGAAAAACAAGCTCCATGAATCAGCCTTATTCCCGCCGAATACGAGTCTTTCAGGAGCCCCCATGTGTAGACCAGCAATATCAGTAGAGAGATTAGTGACAGTAGTAGTAGTAGCCGTCGTATCATCAATAGACATCTTGATGGTGTAAATAGGACAGATAAATAGTCACAGTGACAAAGTGATGCTAGTAAACACCAGAAGTTAACAGCAAACAGACCAGACACCGTCACCGTCCGTAGCAGAGAAGAAAAAAAAAATAAAAATAAAAAAACAGCTTACTCAGTTTTATGACGACCGGCATTTTTTTTTTTATAGTTTAGGAGACGTGTTTCGGTTTTTACCACAATCTGCCACCATGTTATGTGTGTAGACATGCATATAATATGGACAACAGACACGGATGCTAGGGACAAGATTCATATTGTAGTTTATTCGCCATAATGGCTATCTTACAGACACCCCACACCAAGGTGAATTATATCGGCCAAGGGAGGTAAGTAGGGGAAGTGTACCTCTACTAGGAGAGTTACACCTAAAGGGGGGGGGTATTGTTTATACACGTAACATAAATGACAATTATTCGCAAATTAGTAATTTTTGTGAACATTACTAAACAAAGATGATTGTTTTTACTGCATGTAATTAATCCTAACATTTTTAAACGAAATATAGTAAGAAAATTTGTCAACAACAATTGATATTGATCAATTCTTACGACGTGCCCCAGAAAAACACCCTCAACCTCCCCATGTTAAGAACGGCTTTCGAGGTTGGGGATGTTTATTCCGAAAGCCGTTCTTAACATGGGAAAGTTGGGGTGCTTATAATAAGCTTGGGCACGTCATAAAAATCACTTTAATCAAGATCGGTATTGACGCAATTTTAAAAGTCAATGTAAACTGAATTTCTATAAAATATGACAATTTTAAAGGCAAAAAGGTGACAAATAATTAGCTAAACGAAAAATAATTTGTTTTTTGAATAATTTACCAACATTATTTCTATTTTAAATAATTTATGTCGGTAATAGTAATGATTAATCGATTATCTACCGAATTTAACTAAAATAACATTTTCGAAGATATAAAATTCATGTTTAATTAAAATCTTAAAAGGTGTTTAATTCCAATTGTCATTATTTTCCCTTAAAAGAAATTGATTCCATCTCGATTAGACAATAAAAACGGTAGATTAATTCAAGAAACTTACTTTCAACCAAATGTTGTTTTCGTCTGGGTTTTGTGGTGGAAATTTCCTTTGACGTTTTAATGGTTGCTTAAACGTTTTGCTGCGTTAAATCGTCTTCTCAATCGACTTTCACCGCCAACATTTTTTTTATCATCACTCATATTACAAAATGATTTTTTAAAACATCTATTGTTCTAACAAATGGATGTATTCAATTTTATGTTGCATATACTAAAGAGAAATGAATATTCAACTGATATACAAAAATGATAGAAAAAATTATATTTTACATTATGACTGGATTTTATTAAAATTTTTATAACGTTAAAAAAGATAATATTTTTATTATTAAAATGAAAGAACATATTAAGTGTGGAAAAAGTCAATTCATTCACTGAATAAATTGATAATTTATTTCTTTTTTTCTTTTTTTTTTCTTTGCATTTTACATCCCCCCCCCCAATGTAAACTAAATTTGTTTGAAATATTAAAGGGTTCTTCTGCTCGGTTAATGTCGGCGCATTATTTACGGAAAAACGGCTAGTTAAACTGCAGAAGCGCCTATTAAAAAATTACACAACTTCTATAATTTAATACCCCCTCTAAAAAAAATACCAAGGAACATAAAAATATGGTTTCATAAACCGCCCGTGAACACTTAATCTTTTAGATCAATTAAACAACATTAAAAACTACGTAACACAAAAAAAAATTGAACCACATTTAAAAAAAAAACAAAAACTTTCTTATTTCAAATCTCTGCTAAAAATTCCTCCGCGATGTGACAAGTCACTTTTAATAATAACGTAATTTAGAATTTAGAGTGGAAGATCAGTCTCGAAAAATATATGCATAATTGACCGGTCTTTTTAGTTTTTCTAATGTTTTTATTTAAATGAAACATTTTGGACCAGGATTGCCAAACTATAATATAACTTTTTAAAAAGTTGATATTTTTTATCATCACTCATATTACAAATTAAATTTTTTAAACATCCATTGATCTAACAAATGGATGTATTCACTTTCATGGTAATTTTTTTATATATTTTTTTTTCAAAAAGCAATCAATATTATTAAAATATTCGAATGAAAATAATAATAATGTACTTCTTGTTTGACAAAAAATAATTCTAAAAAGGATTTATAATATTTATATAAAAATTAGGAATATTGTATAAAATAATTGTGTTTTATATGATAAAAAGAAAAGAATACACAACTGATATTAAAAAAATGATAGATGTATATTTTAGAATTTTAAATGGGAGATCAGTCTCATAAAATATGTGATTAATTGGCCGCTCTCTTTAGTTTTTCTAATGTTTTTTTTTCTTTAATTAAATGAAACTTTTTTATATATATATATAAAAGTTGCCCACTTTCGGAAATTACTTGTTTCGTGATAACACAATAAATGTGGAAGATAATTTGATGAAATAATTTAATAAATTAATTTATATAATAATTTAATATTTGATAATAAAAGGATTTATTTTTCAACAAGTGTTAAACGTAAATTAATTATAAATGTGTAAAAATCTTTGATATATTATTTCAAATTTAATAATTTGATAATACAAGACGTGATTTCTTGGCGGGGGGGGGCGTAATAACACAAGAAGTGTTAAAACTTAATTTTATTAGTTTTGTAATAACGCAAGCGTGGAAAATATTTTAACAAAATAATCTATTAAATTATTCGGGTTTGTTTTAATATACACATAGATTCGAAAAATTGTCAAAAAGCAAAAATTTACAAATAAATTTTATCAAAGGCAAGATACGTTACTTTACTGCCTAACTGGATAATATTTTAGCGTTTTTATTTAATGTAACTTACTAGGTACGGGCAATTAATGTCCGTATGGTTTTGATTGCCGGCTGATCATAATATATCTTTTTTTAATTTTCGATTAATTTTTTTATTGTGTTTGAAAGATTATAGTTTAAAGTTAATTCCTCCAAGAAAAAAATGTGTGAAATAAAAAATACATGGAATAATTTTATCTCAAATCTAAAAAAAAACAAAAAACTGCATTTCACGTATAAATTCATTATGACAAATACCGTGTTTACATTTCTCTGTCGAGAAAAAAAAAGTTTTGTGCAATCATTTCCAAGTTAAGTATTAAGAGAATGAATTAATACAATAAATGTACTTAACTTATCCAAAAAATGTGGCACTAGTAGGAATGAGACTTGTTTATCGTATAAAACTCTGGCGGCAAAATTCAAATATGTATGGACAAATTAGATATTATTTATTTCTTTTTTTAACATTATTCCGGTATACCAAGTGACCTTTTTCTTTTCTTTCTTTCTTTTTTTTTGAGTCGTAGACCCGCTTTCTTTATTTAAAAATTCATAAAAGTTATTTAAATTCATTAATTTTACTACTGACAATTTATTCATTGAAAAAAAAATGAGCACTGTTTTTTATTAATGTTAATACAGAATTACAATTGTTTAGGAAAACAATTTATAATTATTTGAAAAAAATACACACTAAAAAATACAGACCTAAGTTTAAATTTATCAGAATATCTACGTGAAATTTAAAGTTGATAAACACAAACAGGCGGGTAGTTGAAAGAGGAGGGGGGGGGGGGTAAAACAGACTGGTTTTCTTTTCAAGTCTGTGCATCCGTACTTACCGACATGGAACGTTCATATAATTTTTTACCATTTTTAATTAAATTATTTTTCTATGTTCCTGTTTTCCAGTTTAATTTTTTTCCTACTTTATTTTGCAAGATTATATGAACATTATTTTACGTTGATGATTATATGTTTATGCATGCAATGGAAATATTAGAATCTTACATGTAAAGATTACGTTAAAAATGTAAGCGTAAAGATATAGAAATAATTTTTGCAATTAAATTTTTTTTATGTGAAAATATTAAATGAACAATGCTTTATTCAATGATAATAGTGGTAGTTCGAGAAATTAATTTTTCTTCGAGTTATATCGATTTCCTTAATACGGATTTTAGGGGCTTTTCCGTAATGTTCCTGTAAAAATTATTTTTTTTATTGATACAAATTTCGATGCTTTGTTTATTTACAAAAAGCAAAAAAAAATTCTTGTTTTTTTTGTATTTACTACTGAAAACCATAACTAGTAAAGGTATTTTTCTTTAAATTAAAACATTAAATAAAGAAATCTGCGACGAATTTAAAAAAAAATGTAACAAAGTTGATCACATATTTTTTTATATAATTTTTAATCATTTTGGATTTTTTTCTTTCTGATAAAATGTTGAATCGTGATCTACTTTATAACGTCGCGGACAAATACGTTATTCTGTCATCTTTTGTTGTTGTTGTTTTTTTCATTAAACTATTAAAAAATTTTGATGAATAAAATAACCATAATTTTACACACAATATTTACCAAACAGATCGGACCTGTTTAGAAATGGTTTATTTAAATTAATTCCGGTTTTAATTTTCTGCGAACTTGCTTTTCCGATCGCCATCTTAAATTTATAACCGCACTCGTCAACCACGTCTCCTATTAATTAACACATTTTATAATCGTTTCTTTGTTACAAACAAGTTGTTGAACCCCAAAAAGTAAGTATTACAGGAATTTAATTGTTATTTTGGAGTTTTCTTTTTAATTATTCCATTGTGTGTGTGTGTGTGTGTGTGTGTGTGTGTTATTTCGTCCCCACCATATGTTTCCATTTGTTTTGATATAGAAATGAGTCAACATTTTGAGTTTGCACATTAAACGAAGAATGATAATTTTATAGAATTCTCTGTAATCGAGTAATTTTTATATATTTTTAATGTTGGTAATCTTGAAGATTCGCCTTCCTTTGTTGACATATTTTTAGCTACGGATGACCAAACTATAAAATGAACCCCCTTTTTTCTTTTTTTTTTTTTAGAAGTTTTGTTATTTGAACTTAATTGACTGTTTTTTTTGGGGGGGGGGTTATGAACTGTTTTTTAACCATTAATATGTTTATGAATGTTTACCTAACTTTTATAATAAAAGTTAGGTAAACGTCGATATCGAAATTTTGAAATTAAAGTTAGTTTGTGTTTTTTTTTTCAATTACATTATAAACTTTATTTGAACTTTTCAACAAACTTTTACATACATAAAAAGTAAAGTTTATAGATATTTTATAATAATTTTTTAAAAATATATTTAACGAAAAGTTGGGGGAAAGGTGACATTTCTGATTTATTTAATCAAACATCATAAAAAAATCGTATCCAATACATGATATTCCCCAAATAATTGTCTTTGATTCGCCGCCGCCAGAGCAATTCTTGTAGATGACTATTAAAGTTTGCAAACACCTCGTCGTGTTTAGAAATGGTTTATTTAAATTAATTCCAGTTTTAATTTTCTGCGAACTTGCTTTTCCGATCGCCATCTTAAATTAATAATCGCCCTCGTCAACCTCGTCTCCTATTAATTAACACATTTTATAATCGTTTCTTTGTTACAAACAAGTGGTTGAACCCCAAAAAGTAAGTATTACAGGAATTTAATTGTTATTTTTATTTATTTTTTTAAATAAAATTAAATTTAATTTAAAGATTTCGATGTTTGGAAAACAGTCAATAATGTATATTATATTCTAAAAGTTCTATTTTTGCTTGATAAAAAGAATATAACAGTTAATTAAAAAAAAGTCGATTAAGTTCAAATAAAGACTGTTTGAATAAAAACTTACATAAAAAAAAGTTCATTCTATAAGGTTGTGGTCATCCGTAGCTAAAAATATGTCGGACGTCACTTCTGGCAAATGGCTTTGTAAACAAAAGAAGGCGAATCTTCAAGATTACCTTAACGTTTCTTATATATATATATATATATATATATATATATATATATATATATATATATATAATCTATTTTATTAATCTATTTAATATTTAAATATTTTACCTTCCAACTAATACTTTATATTACCTGATCATTATTTTGTATTTTTTGAAAATCAGTCTTTGTTTGGAGGAAATTCACTAATTTTATATTGAATTTAAAATGAGACATTTTAAACCAATGAGAAGGGGACGATTTATTGATAGAAAGTATTTTAAAAGGTTTATTGGCTTTAGAAAATTTTTTTTTAACTAACAAAATAATATTTCACTTGTAAATTAGAAAAAAACATATAAGCTTATTTTCCTATTGAATTTAAATACAAAACAAAACTCATATATACTCTCTAGATTAAAATACACTAACAAGGCAATCACGGCACACCGGTTCCCGTCAGAGCACCGAAGTTAAGCAAGGTTGAACCTGGTCATTACTAAAATGGGTGACCAATTTGGGAATCCCAGGTGCTATATGTAGGAGAACGTCGCCACTCCCCTGCAAAAATATCAAAAACCTAACATCGTCATCTCCCGTAACGGGAACATACATGCAATTGGGGACCGCTTGTGAATTTCATACTCAAATGAAACTTCTTCCTTCAGAGGAAGCCGGTTAAACCCGAATATGGTTGGTGCTGACTGCACAAACGGCTCCTTTTACTGACCTAGAAAACTTCTCACGACTGCCAATATATAGATATAATTATTTTGTGTTTGTAAGGAAATGAACACTTAAATTGTAAGTGACATGTTTTTCAGATTCAAGAATATATTCAACATTTGATGAGTAATTAAGCTAAAGAGTGAATCGAGTATTTGGCAGCTGAGAAAACACATCGTAGTTAAAGGTTGGTGTAAATTATGGTGTCAATGAAAAGGAGTATTGTTAATTTTTATTCATATTACAAAATAATTGTAATATATATATATATATATATATATATATATATATATATAAGGGTCAAAATTGTTTGAATTTTACTTTTTCCGTTTATGTAATCCTTTGCTAGTGCTAGGTTGCAACATCACTAATAGAATTAAATGTTTCAAATGTATTTAATTTTTATACTATTTTGGTGGCTTTCTACATATCCAGGATATTGGCAGGTGTGAGAAGTTTTCTAAGGAGTTGTGATAGTTTTCGAAGTGCATTCTATGTTACAATTCAGGTTAAATGTGATTGTAAGACCGAGCAGTTGCAATAGTGGACTCTGACGTAGAGTGCTCTTAGTCATAGTAATAGTTTTTTTTAATAGTTTTTTAGCCTTGGAAGTGCATTTGATCTGTTTCAGTTTACGTTAAATGTGATTATAAGACCAAGCAGTTACAATGGTGAACTCTCATGTAAGGTGCTATTAGTCATAGTAATCGTTGGTTGGAAAAGTTTCTTATAAATTTTAAAGGAAAGTAGATTTCTGTTAGTTACAATAACTTTTTATCGATTTATGGTTTCATTTACAAAGTAGTGAAATTTAACTAGAGTAATTAAATAATTTTATGGGTTTTAGGACTTCACGTTTGTTGGTCATGTCTTTTTTTAAATTCTTCATCACTAGTAACACACAGGCAATTATACAAATATAAAGAGAGGGAATATCCCACAAGTCATTTGTTGTATAGTTTGGAGAGAAAAAGGGCCAGCTACTGATGATAATTATGTTAGTATTCTGCAAATCATATTTTTTACATGAAAAAATAAAAATTCTTATTTTTCAACCAATTTTGCTATTTTAAATTTCTAATTAGAAAATGGAAATCTTATCTTTTTAGTCAGAGTTTATTATTTGACATTATATAAGGAAATCACTATATCTTATTCCTTAATACAAACTCATAAAATCTGTTTATTCTATAATATTAAATCAATAATTTTGCACTGTTTTTTATTATATATAATCAGAGAATCTCAAGTGTTTATTCCAGGAAAAGAAAATTGAAAAACAATCAGAATTTTATGCTATTTTATATCTTCATATTTGCTTTATAACAAAATTGTGAAAGTGCTTTCAGTTTCGAAAAATTTTTCATTACTCAATATTACATCATTACTTTATCTTTTCATTGGTCAAAAATTAATGTCAGTAAATAAAAACGAACGACAATCACTTGAAATGCATTCGCTCGTGCTGTCACACTGTATCTTTAGTTATTGATTAGTGGATCACTTAACAATGTCTTTCTTAACAGTTCTTATGAACACTGGAAATTCAGTCAGGCACTCCAGCTCTATTTAATATATATGACGCTCCTGTTGTTAATGCTGGTTCTGTTAGTCAGAATTCTTTGGATCTGTGAGTCTTCATGAAAATAGAATTTAGACATGTTAAAGTCAGAAAAACCTTTTAATTTTTTTAGTTATGAGATTTCAGACGTTCTTGGCAGAAAAATCGATTAGTGTGAAGCAGTACACAGCTTTAGAGTGCGAGACATCAAAGCTAAATTTTACCACAAAACTAAGGATTTTATTTTTTATTTTTCCCCTCAATTTTGCACCAGATAAATGGATGACCAAAAGATCACGATATTGCAGGAGAAGATACCCGGATGTATTCATATTCAATACATCACCATGATCTGAGCTAAATTTTCCTATGATATCTTAATATCTTGTCTTAAGGTTTTGATATAGTCTATTTACGTTATTACTGCATATTTTCTTATTGAAGTGACGTTTACCCACTTTAATTTCTAGGATTAATGTTTGATTTACCGAGATTTTACAGAGCAAAAATCTTTCTTCTTGTAATAACGTTTAGGAAGTCTGGAAGCTCGTTTCCAAAATAGGACATAATTGTATCCTCAAATCCTCAAATGGAGAGTCCTACACCTCTTGAGAAATATGGGGTTTATATGTGGTATTTTCATGTATGCTGTAGACATATGCTGGGATTACATTCTTGATTTGATTGTATTGTTATAAGGCTACGTGTGCAGTGGACATAATTTGCAGAGTAACGTTCAGAACAAATCCACTCCTCGATAAGCAGCACTTACTGCCATTCTAAATAATGATCTGATATGTCGAAATTAGATCTTTGATGACCGGCAGATCATAGATTTAACAACACAATGTTTGGTCATCTTTATCAGTGCATGAATTAATGACAACACTGTATGCATGAATAGTAGTCTATAACACTGCACACTTTTGAATTGTTCTGCTTAATGCAATTCACTAGTGAGATTGACATTTCGGGAGTAAATGTTTTGTTTGTCCAAGAGAACTGCTACATTAATTAGATCGTGTACAGTCACAGATACACGAACTGGCTCTGAAAATTTGACCACTGCTGACTTAAGTTTAAAAAAAATATTGCGTTTATTTCCATTAGAGACTCACGCCTAAGTAGGTCTTTCACCATTATCAGGGCCTAAACTACAATCATGCATTCACATATTAACTCTATATGTCTGCATTGCAATCAAAGAGTAATCTGCTGAATAGTTTTCTTTTGCTAAATGTGATTATAAGACCAAGCAGTTACAATGGTGAACTCTCACGTAGAGTGCTATTAGTCATAGTAATCGTTGGTTGGAAAAGTTTCTCATAAATTTTAAAGGAAAGTAGATTTCTGTTAGTAACAATAACTTTTTATCGATTTATGGTTTCATTTACAAAGTAGTGAAATCTAACTAGAGTAATTAAATAAGTTTATGGGTTTTAGGACTTGACGTTTGTTGGTCATGTCTTTTTTAAATTCTTCATCACTAGTAACACAAAGGCAATTATTCAAATATAAAGAGAGGGAATATCCCACAAGTCATTTGTTGTATAGTTTGGAGAGAAAAAGGGTCATCTACTGATGATAATTATGTTAGTATTCTGCAAATTATATTTTTTACATGAAAAAATAAAAATTGTTATTTTTCAACCAATTTTGCTATTTTAAATTTCTAATTAGAAAATGCAAATCTTTTTAGTCAGAGTTTATTCTTTGAAATTATATAAGGAAATCACTATATCTTATTATTTAATACAAAAATCTGTTTATTCTATATTAAATCAATAAATTTGCACTGTTTTTTAATATATAATAAGAGAAACTCAAGTGTTTATTTCATGAAAAGAAAATTTAAAAACAATCAGAATTTTATGTTATTTAATATCTTCATATTTGCTTTATATCAAAATTGTGAAAGTGCTTTATGTTTTGAAAATGTTTTCATTACTTAATATTACATTATTACTTTATATTTTCATTTCTCAAAAATTAATGCAAATAAATAAAAACAAACGGCAATCACTTGAAATGCATTCACTCGTGCTGTTACACTGTATCTTTAGTTACAATTGATTAGTGGATCACTTAACAATGTCTTTCTTAACAGTTCTTATGAACACTGAAAATTCAGTCAAGCCCCCCAGCGCTCATTAATATATATGAAGCCCCTGTTGTTAATGCTGGTTCTGTTAGTCAGAATTCTTTGGATCTGTGAGTCTTCGGGAAAATAGAATTTAGACATGTTAAAGTCAGAAAAACCTTTTAATTTTTTAAGTCATGAGATTTCAAACGGTCTTGGCAGAAAATCGATAAGTGTGAAGCAGTAAACAGCTATAGAGTGCGAGATATCAAAGCTAAATTTTACCACAAAACTAAAGATTTTATTTTTTCTCTTTTCAATCAATTTTGCTCCAGATAAATGGATAACCAAACAATCAGGATATTGCAGGAGAAAATACCCGGATGTATTCATATTCATTACATCACCTTGATCTGAGCTAAATTTTTCTATGCTATCTTAATATCTTGTCTTAAGGTTTTGATATAGTCTATTTACGTTTTTACTGCATATTTTCTTATTGAAGTGACGTATACCCACTTTAATTTCTGGCCTTAATGTTTGATTTACCGAGATTTTACAGAGCAAAAACCTTCCTTCTTGTAATAACGTTTCGGAAGTCTGGAAGCTCGTTTCCAAAATAGGACATAATTGTATACTCAAATCCTCAAATGGAGAGTCCTACAACTCTTCTGAAATATGGGGTTCATATGTGGTATTTTCATGTATGCTGTAGACATATGCTGGGATTACATTCTTGATTTGACTGTCTTGTTATAAGGCTACGTGTGCAGTGGATATAATTTGCAGATTAACGTTCAGAACAATCCACTCTTCGATAAGCAGCAGTTACTGCCATTCTAAATAATAATCTGATATGTCGAAATTAGATCTTTGATGACCGGCAGATGATAGATTAAACAGCACAATGTTTGGTCATCTTTATCAGTGCATGAATTAATGACAACACTGTATGCATGAATAGTAGTCTATAACACTGCACACTTTTGAATTGTTCTGCTTAATGCCATTCACTAGTGAGATTGACATTTCGGAAGTAAATGTTTTGTTTGTCCAAGAGAACTGCTAGATTAATTAGATTGTGTACAGCCACAGATACAGGAACTGGCTCTGAAAATTTGACCACTGCTGACTTAAGTTTTAAAAAAATATTGCGTTTATTTCCATTAGAGACTCACGCCTAAGTAGGTATTTTACAATTATCGGGCCTAAACTACAACCGTGCATTCATATATCAGCTGTATAGGTCTGCATTGCAATACAAGAGTAATCTGCTGAATAGTTTTCTTTTGCTAAGTCCAGCATTTAGTCTTGCTCATTAGAGTTTAGGTGCAAATAGAATTTACTAGTGCATTCAAGACTTTAATGTTGGATCATTTTTAAATTCAAGTCATCTGTCACCATGTATGAACTAAGTTTGTCTAATTTGGTTTTACATTTTCTTTCAACTCTTTTAAGAATTTTTTGCTTCAAAAGTTAAATGAATGTAATCATTTGTATACGTGTACAATTAAATCAAAGTTTTAAAACGTTAATAAAAAATTTAGCCGATCTCCAAAAGTTAAAGTATTCATATATAAATACTAGATTACAAATTAATAAAGCAAATCTTATTAAATTATGAAATATTTCCCCACAGAAAAACAAATTTTTACTAAAGTAATTTTATCATAAATGTTAAAACCTATTTATTTCTTATCGAAAATGCATTTATAAAACAAACGGGTGAATGTTTTTCTTGATTGCTCTTATTTTAACTTGCAGATGCCATATATAACTTTCAGGGTTTTATGTTGTGAGTAAAGTTTGTCAGCGATTTTTTCAAGTAACGATTTAAATAATGACACTTATGGCGATATTGTTTTTCATTGACAATTTTTGAAAGCTAATTAATCAGTAAAAAATGTCTTTTCTACTTTTATTTTTTAATAAAATGAGCGAAGTCGATTAATTAAAACAATGAAAGGATTACCAGAAAAAACTCCTTTTATCGAAGGTTGTTTAAAAACATGCGAAAAATTTCAGATGTTTATACCTTCAAGTCTTAACATAAAATTCTGTGAGTTTAGAATTACATTTATTAAAAAAAAATACTTTAAAAATTTTATAATGTATCGACTCGACATGGGATGAATATGTTATATTTTAAAAGCATGTTGTTTTACTCAATTTATATATTCAGCTGAATGTTGTTTTGTGAACAAACATATAACTGTTACACCTGCAACATTGGGTCTTTGTTTAGTTGTTTTATTTTTATTAAATGTAAATATTACAGAAATAACCATATTTGTTACAATTAAATAATGGAATAATGAAATATTTATCAATATGTAAAAAAGATGAATGATTTTATGTTTTATGGCATATCAACTATTTGTTGGTTACGTTAGTAAATTTTAATATATCCACCAATTTTTTTATTATCTTAAATGCTTATAAACCTACATCAAACAATGTTACTAATAACATGTGAATATTATAAGTTTTTTTTAATGCGGTTACTAAAGTATTAACGCTTCACAAATATTATTAAACTTGCATATAATAACTTCAGTCTAGAATTTATTGCACATGCTTAAACCAAATCTTTTCTTGAAATGTAACTTAGACTTTTTTAATATTGCAGAATATCCAGCAATCAATAGAAGCAAACAAATGCAGGTTGACTACAGTTACAAGTCAGAAACAAGAGAAATCATACTGTTGTCTACGATACGAATTTTTGTTTCAATTTACAGTTTTGATACTATATTGAAAAAATCATTTTCCCATCAACTTTAAATGTGTTTATTCGCAAGCAACCTTACTGGAATACTTTTTGCAACTGTGTATGACTTATACCCCAATGATTGCATATGGCTAATGAATGTATGGTCTCTTTAATAAATGCAGAATTTTAGGCATCGAAATAATAGAAAGAAAAATCAACTGGATTGTTAAAACTGAAATTATATCTTGCTTATTTGTTGAAAAAACAGTTTCATCAAATTTTAAATCCATAAAACTTTTTAAATAAATTGTAAGTCTCTTAATATCTTACACAAGAGAAATATAAGAAACGTCTAATACGTCCACTTCGGAAGTGAACTATGAATCTGATTTCAAAAAGACAGCATATTCTTGTAAAGTATATGGGTTCTCATTTAAAAAAACAGAGTATTTTCGAACATATGAAAATACCATTGAAAAGTATGTGGCCTTTATTTTACAAATGAATCAAATATGTTAAAACACATGCGAACACATACTAGAGTAAAACAATATTCATGTGAAGTATGCGACTCTTTTACAAGAAAACAAGAAATGTTAACAAACATGCGAACACATACTGGAGCAAAACCATATTCTTGCAAAGTATGTGGCTCTTCTTTTTTAGACAGAATCAGTATTTTGCAACATATGCGAACACACACTGGAGAGAAACCATATTTGTGTGACGTATGTGGCTCTTCTTTTACAAGGAAGAAATATCTGTTGCAACATATGCAAACACATACTGGAGAGAAACCATATTCTTGCGAGGTATGTGGCCTTTCTTTTACAAGGAAGCAATATATGTTGGAACATATGCTAACACATACTGGAGAGAAACCATATTCTTGTGAAGTGTGTGGCTCTTCTTTTACAAATAAATCAAATATGTTAAAACACATGCGAACACATACTGGAGAGAAACCATATTCTTGTGAGGTATGTGGCTACTCGTTTACAAGTAAACAAGTTATGATACAACATATGCGAACACATACTGGAGAGAAACCATATTCTTGTGAAGTATGTGGCTCTTCTTTTACAAATAAATCAAATATGTTAAAACACATGCGAACACATACTGGAGAGAAACCATATTCTTGTGAAGTATGTGGCTACTCTTTTAGAAGTAAACAAGTTATGATACGACATATGCGAACACACACTGGGGAGAAACCATATTCTTGTGAAATATGTAGCTCTTGTTTTACACAGAAGGCACATCTGTTGCAACACATGCGAACACATACTGGAGAGAAACCATATTCTTGCGAAGTATGTGGCACATGTTTTACAAGTAAACAAGAAATTATACGACATATGCGGACACATACTGGAGAGAAACCATATTCTTGTGACATATGTGGATTCTCATTTACACAAAACTCTAGTTTGTTGCTGCATGTGCGAACACATACTGGAGAGCGACCACATTCTTGTGAGATATGTGGCTCTTCATTTACAAGGAAGCAACATATGGTGCAACATTTCCGAATTCATACAGGAGAAAAACCTTACTCTTGTGAAGTATGTGGTACTTCTTTTACAGTTAAACAATCTATGTTGCGACATATGAAAAAGCACACTGGAGAATAATAGTGGTCTACACATGTTTCTATTGTGCCTAGATTCATATCAGGTACATCCATTAATCAAACATCCATGGATTTACATGTGGCACTATATTGTAGTGCCACGGTTGGTAGTTCCTTATGCACCCTCCCCTGCATGGCCAGGTGGTCATTCAGCTGTAGGCGGAGGAATACATAGAAATGTAACCTCAGAATTCCCTTTTCCTTTTTTTCGTTCTCTTTTCGTCTGAACAGCAGGAGGTGAGCACGTATTTTCCGTCCCTCTGTATATGAGAGGAAGGGGAGCCCCTTCCTCTCATCATGAGTTAGGTCTGTTAGTTTTAAGGAGCTAATTGTGTTCAATTTATTGTATGAAAACATTTAAGATCCTTTATATACAATTGTGTCGTGTGTTGTTTGTGCCTGTATTGAGTGTCTGCCTAAGGTCAAAGAAAACGGGCTTGAAGACGAAGAAGATTCCATACAGAATGACAATAGAGTGGGGACGAAGCCCTGAGTGAAGGAAATGGCCACACCCAATATTTCAGGCATGTCTTTGATCTTACCTCTGACAAAGACGTCTAATCAACAGATCTTCATACGCAGACTGTTTCCAGGACATTTAGTGTAACACGTGGGTTAGTCACATCCCGATAGATCCAGTAAGCAAACTATTGAATTAAAAACAAATGTGTTTCCAATATGAGCCAGGGTCTCCGAAAAAACTCAAACAAACCGACCAATCAGTTGTTTTTTATGATGACGTCAAGCTGTATGCCAGCTTAGATACCAACTTAATTGAACTCTTTTTTTTTACATAGGCATCACCACTTATCAAGGCCAAGAGACCACTCCAAGATAAGGGTTAAAGAGTGTACAATAGAAATTGGAAATTATAGTAATCGTTAGTGATGGAAATTCGGTAAATTTCCTAACAAGGGGAACGGCTCATCAAGAACTTGTTTAGGTTAGACTTGAAGACAACCACATTGTAGTCAGTTGGAAAGCAGGAAAACGGAAGACAATTCCACAGGCCTGCAGTTCTAAGAAAGAAGCTTTGTTCAGGGAATCTATGTTTAGGTTTAGGCACAGATAACGAGTGGGGGAAATTATTTATAGTGATTTCAGCTAAACGAGTGTTTCTTGCAATCGTGCATAACCTCTCTGGGATATTGGCGTTAAATCTGAACTGAACAACTGTCGTAAGTGCTTCATTAATCTGAGAAGATCCAAACTGAAAATATAGCTGGATAAATACACACACCAAGGACATAGACGAGCAATAAAAATATCTTGTCATAGAATAGAACAATATCACTCAGCATGCCAACATGAGATTAAAAAAATGGAATTGAATGCATAAACCGAATCAGGAAGATATGTAAAATGGAACATACGGGCAAAACCAATACAAAATATGGCATTAACCAACTAGCCATGCCTGTTATGACATTGCCATTGTTGAATTGTCACAAAAAGATATAAACAAGCTTGACATTAAGGTATGAAAAATGTTGAAAATGTCTTAAAACGGTCTTCTGATTGGAATGTATGAAATATCAGGCGAGTGTTTGGCATGTGGTAGGATTCTCCATCCACGACTTTAACAAAATGATAAGAAAATAAAAAATAAGAGAGAAAAATCGTATCTTGTAGAATATGTGGCTTTATTTACAAAAAAAAGCCTTTTGGAACATGAACGAATACATTGTGAAGAGAAGTAATATATAAAAACCAGTGTCTGCCTAGAATGTATTTGCTTAGATGTACAAGAAATTGACCATCAACACTATACTACTATTGTGAGTATCGGACAATATCTGTTTTTGGAAGAATTAAACCAAGATTATACAGATAAGGGAGGCTCTATAAACTGCCCAAAAGATCAGGAGAAATTATAATAACTGCCTAAGAAGAAGGCTTGATGACCAATGCTTTTAAAAAGATGAAGGGTCTAAGTAATAATTAGTATACGTACAGCCAGGACAAATCTACAACAGGAACAGTTCATAGCCATCATCGTTTGCAATGGCCACATGTGTGAAGAATTCACATTGTGATGCAACCACCCACGCACATAAAACAAAGGAACTATGTTACGTTTCCTCACATAGAGACATTGAATTACAATAAACTGACTGCAAAATTCGAGAACATCTCTATACAAAAATTTAATAAGAAAGGAGTGTGGGCCACTTTACATGCAGCTGCAATGTTCTGCTAGAGGACGGCTACTATACAATGCAACACAATGAAATGTGTAAATATATTCACTGGATGATCTGTAAGAAGTTAAATATTGAATGCAGCAGCAAGTCTTGGCATATATACCTGATAATATATTTGTACACACAAACACCATACGTTGTGACATATGCGAGTGCATACTGTAAAAACATAGTTTTGTTATGTGGCTCTTCATTTACTAGGAAAGAAAATGTGTTGGAACATATACGAACACATGCTTGGCTAACCACGTGCGAAAGAGATTCAAACAATTGCACTCAAAGTGACGGTTAAAAAGATCTCTCGGTTTGAATGTATAAAACAGCAGGTGAATGTTTGGCATTTGTTAAGGTGCTTCATCCCTGACATGAACAAAATGATCAGAAAAATTTAAAAAAAACAAATCAGAGAAGCATATTCTAGTGAAGAAGCCATATTCTTGTGAGCTCATCTTTTACAAATAAACATGTTGAAACACATGCGAATGCAGGCTAGAGAAAAACATTCTTGTGGCTCTTTATTTGCAATGAAAAAAGTTTAATATCAAATGTAGCAGCAAGTCTTCGGAGCATGTACCAAAAAGAACTGTTTGAAATAAGTCAGATAGCATCCATTATTCATACACCATTCCATGAGTTAGGTATCTCGAAACGGGTTATTTGCCCTGATAGAACAATATGTGACAAGAAAATAAAAACTCGACGAAAGTAGAATTTTGTGTCCCAAACGATGCTGGGTTAAACAACTGAGAATATTTATATAAGGAAATACCAACGTCTTATGTAGGGCATGCAAAGAAAGTGAACTTCAGAAAGATCATCATTCCATACTTATAGAAGGAATTAGACTCAGTTTGAATATATGAGAACCAAGTTAAAAACAGATTAAAACATTTGCAATTGAATGTTAGGATCTTATAAAGATCTTTTGGTTTAATATTTGAAACAGAAAATGAGGATCAGAATTCTGGTAGAACGTCTCATCTTCAACGGGAACAAAGTGATGAGAATTTTTTTTGAAAGAGAGAAATCATGTAATTGTAAAATATGTAGCTATTCTTGTAAAATGAAGATAATATCTTGCAACATATGCAAACGCATACTTGGGAGGAAACATTAAAAACATTTTGTGTTTTCTTATTTGAATATATTGCCAATGAAACATGATGTAAGCCAAATTATGTCCCTTTAAAGTACACCCCCTTTTTGCTTTTACATAGATACACGTTTATGCAAACCTGAACAACTACTGCATAGAAACAAATTCCTGTTGTGAGAGCTGTCCTTCTTTGACCATTTTAAGAGTTATTTCCCTTACCTTTAATTTTCTACTTTTTCATATTTTAATGCTGTAATGACACATTCTTATTTTTCGTTGTCCTAAGCAATTATATTACATGCATGTACAGTCTCATAAAATAAATAAAGTGTAAGCGTCTCTCTGTGTCTGTGTTGAACGAAAAGTCTTCTTATGTGCGTTTTATTTTTAAATATTCTGTATTACATTATGAATTGCACCTATTTTTTTAACAAAGTATGCTTTGTTTTGACGAATAATTAGTCAACACTATGAAATAAAGAACTCTTACTTTTCAAAGTCGTTTGTCTTCCAGTATGAAATCTACAGTCTTACATCTATTTTCAGATGAAGTGTTTTATTTGTTTGACTATAATAATTATCAAACGAAAGTTATGGGCCTAGAACTCAACTCGATGATCGTTGAGAAGATATTGGATGATCAGTTTAATAAGAACGTGGGCTAACAAATAAGCAATGAAAGAAAATTATAAGACATTAAATAAAACATTCAAACGATTAAAATCGTTGATGTGTTGGTAGATTAAAGATTTTATTGATAAATAGGATAAAGTTGTGAATCATCTATCTACACTTGCAGATTCTTATAACATGTTAATGACAGTATTCGAAATAAGGATATATGAAGCAACTAGGATTAAAAGAATGGCAAACTATTAGTAACAAGTCTTGATTATGATGTAAACAAGGCTATCAACTTTTGTGAGTCACATTTTGATTGAAAACATTGTAATTTACGGTTGCATAAATTTTTTAAACTGCACTGAAGTAAATGAAGCAGAGTATGCAGCAATTACAAACTCAGGTTTAAATAAAAAGAACAAATTTTATCCACCATGGAACAAATAATTTACAGAAACTAGTAAAAAAACAAATTATAGCATCAGATTAAATAATTGGGTGAATAACCTTTATTAAACTACAGTGAAGGAGGCAGCGTATGCAGCAATTACATACTGAGGTTTAAATAAAAAGTAAAAGAATAATTAGTAACAAGTCTTGACTATGATGTAAACAAAGGTATCAACTTTTGTGAGCCACATTTAGATTGTAAACATCGTTTCTCGTTACAATAATCTGAAGTAATTTATGTGAATTGTACATTGCTATGTTTGTGGAGTGAATAATATCTTACTTTTATTGATGATAAATGAACATGTGCGTGAATTTGAGTACTCAACCACAAAAGAAAATATATTCCTCAGATACGGTATTGGGATTAAGGGATTAAGACCCTATGCTATGATAACATTGATTGTATTCCATAGCAGTGATGTCATCCTCAACGAAATAGATTCAGTAGTTAAACGAGATGAAGGAAATTGTAAACTCGTAAATGACAAGACCATGAAAATAACCAAGAATTAAGAAAACTTCAGATAATTAATGGTGAATGAGTCTACAAAGAAAATATATTCCTCTGATATGATATTGAGATTCAGGAATACAGACTCTATGATACAATGAAATTGAATGTATTCCATAGTATTGATGTCGACTTCAACGAAACAGGAAAGGAGGGAAATTGTAAACTCATTTCAAGTGAAAATCGAACCTCAAGACATATATGATAATGATGATAATGATGATGATGAAAACGTGAAAAAAAGTGACACGATCCAATAAAACTGAGATATTCTCTCAGTTCGGTTTTGCCCTTGGCAGAATGAAAGAAAGCAAGCAGAAATCACTACATGCTCACTTTTAAACTTCAACGTAAATGTTATTAAAGTTATAGGATCCAAATTGCAAAAGATGTGCCATCTTTAGCATTCTGCCACAACAGAGCTGATAAAATTCGTAAGGGTAGTAGTTCATGGTTTATCTTTACGTTTGCAGGATTCAAGATTCCATGCTGTTCGAAGAATAGTTGCAACAAGTCGATGAGTTAAGTGATGCCTTCCAATGATGAATGATGCAAGTCCGATAATCATCATGAAGTTCAATGTAAATAATCACCCGAGTGGCGGACAAAAGGCAGGTCATACTGTAGACCTTAAATTCGTGTCGGGGATACATTATACAAGTAATGAAGAAAGTCAATCAATCGTAGAGCACAATAGTGTGCGAAGAACAATATTTCGCCCAATGTAAGGGCATTGGTGTTTGCAAATGATAACATTTCGCCCCACGTTAGGGCATTAATACTTCTCGATGAGACAAATTGGGTTTTGAGGCTACATGCCTCGAACAAGTTTTCTTACGTCCATTCGACCCGTTATCTTTGTGAAAACTGAGGCGACCTGAAACATGCTAATAGCGCCAAAAATACGACTCGGCAGTTAGTAACGACAATCAATCTGATAGGTCCAAACTAAATCGTGGGCGATCAAACCGACCAATGAGGAGCCTGCTTTTTTTTGTAGAATTTCGTACAATACTCGCGAGTAACACAACCACAAAAATCACCAAGGATTAAGAAAACCAGATACTTATGCTAAATGACAATCGAAGAAGGACAATCCAGTGTTGAGAAAGATGAACCAGTGCAAAAAATGCAACGTGAAATTTCTTTTTTATATACTAAGAAATAATACAGGAACAATCAGCATTTACAGCTAAAGACTAGGAACATCTTGTCTGTAAAATGAAACGAAACATTTATTGTTTTAAACAATCGACAATCTTTTGGAACGAAGCATTGGGTTTGTAGCTGAAAAGGATGCAGTTAAAACAGTTAAAGAATGATTTTTGCATCTATATAAAATGTTCACGACGAGAAATACTTATAGCTGCTCTTCACGTGGAGAGATAACATTGTGAGAGCAAGGGTGACATGTATTCAATAATTTGTAAGACCAATTAAAGGACATTCGGAAACTACATCACTTTTTGAATGTAAAAATTGTTTATCGAGAATCTGGGCAAATACGGATAAGGACAATCAGCATGTACAGCAAAATATTTGAAAAAATTTGAAATGGAAAAATCAAAAATCAATCCAATTGATGCTCGAGGAAGATTAATAAGAGCGACTAAAGAAAGCAAACTGACTAATCAAAAGTTAAATATATCATCAGCTTGAAAACTACTGCATCTGTCAACGTGAACAAGACCTGGTGTTGCATATGCTATTGAAAATGTTGCAAAATTTTGTTCCCATCCTATAATTGAGCATCTCTTTAAACTCTACACAAGAGTGTGGCTTATTATATACCAAGAAGATGACAATGAAACTCCTGGGATACTTAGATGCAAACTCGACTGCTGATTTAGATGATCACAGTTTAACCTCATAGTACGTGTTCAGATTAACGAAAGGAGCTGTTAGCTGGATAAAATCAAAAGTATGTTGCATTATACACAACTGAAACCAAACACATAACAGTGATAAGCGCGGTACTGGATGTATGTGCCCACAATTTTTAAAGCTAGGAAGACTGTTAGAAAACCAACACAATAATCTAACATTATTGAGGAAGAAATTATAAATGTTGTTAGAGTTGTCTTCCTTGGGCCATTTATACAATGCTATTAGGAATTATTTCCCTTTAACAATAATTTTCGATGTTTACTTCTTTTTAACGATATAAGGACACTATCATTTTCTATTGTCATAAACGAATATATTACAAGTAAATCATTTGTTTATGGAAAAAAACAAAAATATTACCAAAAAGTATTTGGTTTATTTCCATGTTTACAATATATATCGTAACACAGACGAACAGATGATCAAAATTATATCGTTTTGCTGTGTGTGATTGCCTTACACATACGTTCTATAATCAGGTTGGTGAAAAAAAGAGAAAACTTTTGGTAATCACAAATGTGAATTAGAATTATTAAAACAGTCTTTTAAAATAATTACTTTGTGAATGTAATGGAAACTTGTATAAAACATGTTCAAATTTTACATGTAATAAACAAAATATTTTAATGTTAAAATGATTTCTCAGAGTGAAATCTTTGTAATTAATTTTATAAAAAGAAATGACGATGCATATGTTATTACAATAGAAAAATGCGAACAGGAAAGAGAAATAACAAGTGAAGCAGAGAGAATGAAAGCATAAAAGAGAGATAATTGGGTGGAATTTTATTGAAAGCAGACGAGTGCCTACAGTATTACATGTGTGTTTATGGGGACAAAAAATAAGACAGAAATTAACAAAGAACAAGTGAATTTATTGGAGCCTGGAAAATCATAGAATATAATAGAAAATGAGAGTATGAAAAGTAATATGGTTAAGCTTACACATGGAAAAGTAAAAGACTAATTGTAAAAAAATGGAAAAAAAGAAAATATATTCTAGTAAAAATATAATACATTTACAACTTAAACTATTGTAGCATTAAGAATTGATTATATGTTATAAATTGAATTAAAAAAATCTTATTGCTGAAATATTTTTCGTAATAAATTTATATTTTCCTAGAATATATTGTCTCCTTATTTTCCAGTTTTATATATATATATATATATATGATAGGATTACTGAATCTTACATTATTTCATTAACTAGAATACATACGGTCGGGCAAATTCTGCAGCAGAATCAGTTCATAGCCATCATCGCTTGCAACGGCCACATGTGTGAAGAACACACAAAGATACAACATTGTTATGCAATCACTCTCACACATAAAACAAAGGAACTATGTTACGTTTCTTCACAAAGAGATACAACAAACTGGTTGCAACATTCGAGAACACCTTTATATAAAGATTTAACTGCAAAAATTTAAACAGTCCAGGATGCAGTTCTACAAGTACCAATTACCACTGCTTGTGGTAATCATATATGCTCGACTCCTTCGATTTAGATGTAAAACAGAATCGCCGTTTAGAATTGCTTTTTCTCAACGTCTCAACCATTACTTTCTTGTTGCGCAAAAAGAATAAAAAAATGTTTCATATTTAACTTCCGCCATAAATCTGTGAAACAAATTTACATCGTAGTATATGTGGAGGTTGGGATTTTATTTTTTGAGATATCCTTTCTTGGGTAAATATGGGGAAATGGATCCCGCTAAATGCACACACTTATTTTGTGTTTTAGTCCAAAACTAAACATATATATTCCTAAACAAGTCTCTCTCTGTTTTTTGTATATATATATATATATATATATATATATATATAAACAAACATAACATCCGAAATATGGACTAAAACACAAAAGAACATATCTAACTACAATCTTTAATTTAATGTTTAATCACTTTTCCTTTAATAAATTTTAATCACCTTTCACTTAATAATCATTTTTAATTTAATAAATTTTATCACCTTTTATTTAATAAATGTTTAGTCACATTAATTAAGTAAATGTTTTATCACCTTTCTTTCACTAAATTTTTAACTATTTTTCATTTAATTAATGTTTAATAACCTTTCCCTTTATATATATATATATATATACATATATATATATATATATATATATATATATATATATATATATATATATTACATACAAATTTCTGACCGTCCCCCCCGGGTGTTAATTTCTAGGCTATCCATGCTTCCTTAAAAAAATATTTAATACCTTACATCTGGGGACCAAACAGAAAAAAAAATCTTTAAAAATCTTTAATAACCATTTATAACTTTGGACCAAACAGAAATACCCAACCTATGTAAGTCTAAGTGATCAGCATTCCAATTTCAAAAAGTACCTGTTAACATCAAAATTCATTTTTCAGCAACACTCAGACTTCACCAGATTCTGTGGTCACGGCTGACAATTGTCCTGCAAAGAATCCATACCATTTCTCTTAACATGCGGCTGGATTTCATGTGGAATTTCCATCCCTGCCAGGGTTACAATGCAACTAAACTCAGAGATCTACCCTTTCATCGAACTTAAAAACTTAATATATTAGTACGTTTTCTTTTTTAATTCGCAAAAGGGCAACACTTAATAAATTATGTAGATGCTTTTGATTTACTGCACAATGGCCACGTCACCACTACACGTCACCACTACATGTGTTGGAGGCTCTGGTTTTTCCATGATTGGGCATTTGTAATCAGCTAAAGCTTACAAGTCGCCCTTATCTGCACGTTTACTCTATGTTGGTGCATCTTATCTGCGCACACTCCTTGCAGCTACAACAAGCATTTAAAGACCATAGACTTGCAAAAAATTCCCGTCTCTCATGTTTGTTTTATTTTACTTTATTCAAAGTTCTCAAAATCCAAGGGGCCCACTACCTGGGGCTAAAACTTGAATTCTCTATGAAAATGTTTCATTAAAGATCTTTATCTCTCAAACACTGAGTTAGTAAAGAAATTGAAAACATTAATTTCCTATAGTCAAATGACCATTTCATATGTTGTAGTATACATTTCATTCTGGTCTCTTGTCTTACTAGAATCCAGGAGAAGTATTCATCGAGTCTGGTGGAGTATCCAGCTTCATGCTGCTACTTAAAGTAACATCACTTTCGCATATGTTACACCATAGTTTGCTTCCTTGCAAAAGAAGAGCCACATATCTCACAAGAATATGGTCGTTCTCCAGTATGTGTTCGCACATGCTGCAACAACATACATTTTTGTGTAAAAGACAATCCACATACTTCACAGGAATATGGTTTCTCGCCAGTGTGGGTTCGCATATGCAATAACATTGTTTGTTTCAGCGTAAATAAAGAGCCACATATTTCACAAGAGTAAGGTTTCTCTCCAGTATGAATTCGCTTATGTTGCACCATCTGGTGTTTCGTTATAAAATTAGAGCCACATACGTCACAAGAATAAGGTTTGTCTCCTGTATGTATTCGCATATGTTGCACCAAATGTTGTTTCGTTATACACGAAGAGCCACATACATCACAAGAATATGCTTTTTCGCCAGTATGTTTTCGCAGATGCTGCAACAAACTACATTTTTGTGTAAAAGAGAATCCACATATTTCACAAGAATATGGTTTCTCGCCAGTATGTGTTCGCATATGAATCAACATACTTTGTTTCTTTGTAAATGAAGAGTCACATATTTCGCAAGAATATGGTTTCTCTCCAGTGTGCCTTCTCATATGGTCCACCATATGTTGTTTCTGGGTAAAAGAATAACCGCATACTTCACAAGAATATGGTTTCTCGCCAGTATGTGTTCGAACATGTCGTAACATGTCTATTGTCCTTGCAAAAGAAGAGCTACATACTTCACAAACAGTTTTTCTCTTCAGTGTGTCTTTGCATATGTTGTGACATATTTAATTAACAGTAAAAAGGAAATTGTTTTGTTTTCAGTATATTATCAATAAATGGGATTTTATAAAACAATTGTACGATTCACATTTTTCTCATTTCCAGTTTTTAACTTTAATCAATTTGCCTTTGATTTCTTGTGTTGTTTGTTTGATATTCTGCAAAAATAATTTAAAAAATTAAAAGATAAATTTAAAAACATTAATTTTATACAGGTTTTTACAAACAAAATTATTTTTTATGACATTTATAATTTGAGTTATCGTGTGTCGTTTTATTAAAACGTCCTTAAATTCCACATTGTTTTATATAAAATTGAAATGAGGATATCTTTACGATACTTATCTATTAATAAAATGAATGAATTCATTATGTATAGATAACTAAACTTTCACAAAAACGTTAATGAGATCAAAATTTAATGTGTTTGATATAATTTACACATTTTATTTAGTTCATGAACGAAAATAATATTTAAAAACACAAATACTTTATTAATGATCTTCAAAAAATTGCAACACATTAATTTTTTTCACTGCATTTAATAAATCTGGTAATTCTTTATCATTGCTCGTAGTTCAACAAATTAATGTATAAATATTTACTATGCCTGAAATTGGAGAACATTTTAAAATCACCAAAATTATTTATTAATAGTTGATAATCAAGAAAATACAAAGAAAAATCTTACATCTTTTACACATGTCATCAAATATTTCCTAATATATTTCGTGTATTAAGTTAAATTTTTAAATATTAGTTATACTTAAATCAAAATAGAATAAAAGGTTATTTTAAGAAACAGTAAAGATATACAAAATAAAGTCCGAATGGCTAACAGTTATATCCTTAATCACAAACTCATATTTATTGGAAGGTTTACAAATATAAGTATCATAAAATACTGTCATAAAAATTGCAATATCTAAAGAATAATCTGTAAACAAAGTGTAGTGTGAGGGGATATTAATTGGGACAAAGTATACATGGGATTATGCAATTGAGCAACAAGATGTTTGTGTTACATTTAAACATCTCCATTCTCGTGCAGTCATAGAAGCAAGAAACATTGAGAGAATTCCAGGCTAAAGGAACACAAGTGTTCATCAAAGCACGTTTATTTTTACCTACACCATTGTTGCAAACTTTCGTTATTCACATGCATAACTTCAGTAGGTACTTGTACAGTTTAATCAAGACATTAAAAAATGGAAATATCGAAAAAGGTTATATTGTACGTACTCGTGATGGAACGAAGTTCTCCGAAAAAATTTCAATTAATTCCATCAAGTAGTTTTTATTTTACAACGAAAAAACAATTTGTTATGATACCGAGCAAAAAGTTCGAGTTTTAGGAAGAAAAGCTAGTATTAAAGATGGGGAAGGCGTGTCGACGGTTAACTGGGGTTATCTCCCTGTGGCGTGTCTAACAAATTTCATAATGGCTGGCTTCATGCTCTAATAAAAACTTGTTTTTTTCTAATGTAAAATAAAAACTACTTGATCAAATCAAATGATTTTTTTTCGGAGATCTTTAGTCCAAAATGGATACATACAATATAACCTTTTTCCGATATGTTCATTTTTGAATGTCTTGATTGAACTATACAAGTACCCTTTAGTGCATAAGTACCAAAAATATATTACATTTTCTTTAATTCGATATCTTATCAGTTTTATTTATAAATTATCGTTGAAATAATTTAAGAAAACTCATTTTTCCGAAGATTGAAATGTAAACAAAATTGTGTGTGTGTGTGTGTTTTCAACATTTTTCACTGTAATTTCTTTTTAACGCGTAAATTTTAGAGATTAACTTCGGTCTGTTATCTTTCAAAACTATATATAAAAAAGATAAACGAAACTAAAAAAAAATATTATAGGCATGCATCATTAGGTGAGGCAGAAATTTCGTGAAAAATATTGAATAATTCCACACCCTGTCTTACTAAGCTTATAACTCCTTGAAAAATGTAATTCAAGCCCTAATTGTTTTTCAATTAATGGAGCATGGACCAAGGTTTCATTAAAAGAACAAAAAACAACAAAAAAAAACGTGGTTAAAAAAAAGGTTTTTAACTTCGGACTTTACAGGTAAATTTCTAAAAAACACGTCTTTTTTTGTTTTAAATTTGAATATATTATTTATTGATCTTTATCTTCAATTTGTGATATATAAAACTTTGGTGGGTAAATTCATTATTTACTTTTTAATAGACATTTCAAAATGGGAGGCGTGATTTAATTCGACACCCGTATTTTAGTTTCATGAACGGCCGGTAGAGGGCGTTTGTCAGCCAAAAAAACAGGAGTCGATAACTCGTATTTTTGTAAAAGTTCGTGTAAATCTCCGAAAAAATGGAAACGCACTCATAGAAAAAAAAAAGAAAGAAAGAAAACATTGAAAAATGTTGAAATTAAATTTCGATACATTTTTATACTTTAGAATTATATTTGTAAACATTTGTATGCAGTCTTTCTGTACAAAAAAAAATATTCTTAAACCTCTATAAATGTTTCATGTTTTTAAAATTATGTTTTGTAGGTACCTCCAACGCGCGCCACAGTTTTATCCCCCCCTGTATGTAACACGATGTAACTATAATTAATTTATTATTATCATCCAAACTTTTTTACTATTTAAAAGAAGAAGCTTCAAATAAACTGCCAATATTTTTTTAAAAAGTTTTACAGCTTGGAGAAATAATGAAAATGCGAGACAAAAATCGTGTTTACATTATCGACGCATTAAAACAACGTTCCTATGTAGTAACGTGTTTTATATATCACAAATTGAAGATAAAAGATCAATAAATAATATATTCTAATTTAAAACAAAACAAGAACAGTATTTTGGAAATTTACCTTTAAAGTCCGAAGTTTTTTTGTTTTGTTTTTTTAAACACGTTGTTTGTATTTTTTTAAATGAAACCTTGGTCCTTGCTCCTTTAATTGAAAAAAAATTAGGGTCTGAATTACATTTTTCGAATAGCTTGGAAAGACGGGGTGGATTATTCAAAATTTTTCACGAAATTTCTGGCACACCTAATCGGTAACTCGTCTCTCTCGCCTCATGTTGCTGTCATGCAGAAGTGCCTAAAAAACACAAATGAATGATAATTTATATAAAAAATCGTGTTTGAAAGGCCAATGTGAATAAGATGTGAATAGAAATGAAATGTGCAAAACAATGAAATTAAGGCGTTTGTTTTTTTATTTACGTCAGAAGGTAAAAATGGGTTTAAAAAAAGAGTAGGTGAATCGAACCAGTCTCAGGTGAAAACCTTCGCCTAAATGTGAAAATGATCTGCTTACCAAACTGGACTTCCGGTTTTCATCATCGTCATGATTCAGACAGACTTCTTGCCCAGACCAATGTGAATCTCGTTCTCCAGAGTTTCCTGTCTTCTATTAGCTGCCTCAGATCTTCAGGTTCACAGTTGGCGTCGTGTGCTGGATGTACATGGGTCTAGGTCGTCCTTTGCTTGCGTATCCATGTCGTGGAGTCCATAGCAATACATCACTCACCAGTTCATGCTTCTCAGACAGTTTCCGGCAAATCGTAGGCATTTTTCCCTGATGGTATTAGATATGGCAGGTTGGTTGCCATAAAGTTGTATCCCTCTTTTTCTTTTCCTGCATCCTTTTTGTTCTTCGGGCATTAGTCCATGAGTGCTAAGAGCGGAGTAGATCTGATCAGTTGTGCTGTTAAAATTTTTCACATTGTCAGTAACCATGTTATTGGCCTGTAATTGCTTGGTATCGTCACATCTCCAGCATATTATTATTATTATTATTATTATATAATTTTGAAAAAATATAATACACATGTAAAATATACCCGAAGTAATGTTTAACATTTTATGCTATTTTTCTAAAAAATGTGAAGAAATTGCGCGAGCCTTTTCTAGTCTCACACAAACACACGTGTTCACATTTCAAGCCACTTTTCTTGTTATACACATATGCACACACAAGCATACACGCTCACGTACATATATTCACGTTCACGTACATACACTCACATTCATGCGCATACACACACACGCTAACATACACACATGTAAGTGCACATGTACGCACACATGGGCAACGTCACTTCTGCTTTAAAGGAAATCCACACATGTACAAAGAACACCGGAAACAACTATAAAAGCAAGAACCCTTTTGCTTCCTTTTCAAATCGGCTTTCGACCTGAGTGGTCAACGGACCAACCACCCCGTTCACCTGCTACTGTAGGTGGAGCAAGAGCCAACAGTCAGTACGTACACCTTATACACTTTCTGTCTCCATGAACTGGATTGATTTTCTCACTCTTTCTTCCCTTTTGTTTTGGTCCATCAACCACACAAGTTCGCGTCCACAGCTTGTGCCTGACAACACCTCCACGTAGTTAACTGCTAACATGTGTGCACTGCTTTACTGATGTCAACCCTCTATTTTTTCTTTGTCTACATGCTGGACTGTCATTCCCATTTCCACTACTTTACTCACCCCTCTTTCCACGCGCAGACATGAACACGTGTTACACCTAAAACATTCATTTTTAAACAGAAAATAAATGACATGATTATTTTATTCAGCAATTGAGTTTTTGTTTCCTTCATTCAATTCGTTTCATTATTTTCTTTTGTAGCGAGTTAGGATATTTATATCCTCGTCCGCAACAAAATCAAGAAATATTTAATAACGTAATATATTTTTAAAATACATAACACAGATGGAAACCATTAAAAAGAATTTATGCAAAATATAATCAAGTATTACTTATTTTGTAAAATATATTTAATATAAATGTGTACAAAAGTTTGACATATGTGCTTGCATGTCAAATTGCTTATCTATTTTAAACTAAACCCGGTTTGGATAGCAGACCATTTTTACATGAAGACGATGTTTTTATCAGCAGGATCTGATTCGCCTGCATTTCTGTTTTGCCAAAAGTGGAGTTTGACCCTGAAGGTGGGCATTACATATTACGATAAACCAGCTGAATGTCTGACTCAAAGTCCGCACATAAACAGTGTTCGATCAGATTAAGTTACTAAGATTAAAATCCACCCGTAATATTACTTTTGGTAAGAGATTATGTTTTTGTAATTTATTAATTTACTAGCAGACCAACTAGCATTGCCCGGTCATAAGATACACTTAAATATTGTATACAAACTTAAAATCTATATATCAATAAAATTGTCTGTGTGTGCGTGTGTCTCTGTGTGTACATTTCAATAACAAGCTACTCTGTCAATTGAGATTTGAAATGAGAAAGTGAGATTTGGGAAAATCTTTTTAATCGGTTTTCGCCCAGAAATTATGCTGTTAAGGAGTCAAAGTTCAACGATTAAACGATTGAAAACTCTACCAAGTCCCCCCACGCCAAATTTTTGATCTAAATACTTGAAATTTTAGATCTAGGTTACTTGGACATGAATCCAACTTTTTAATTTGATTTGAGTCCAAAATAATAAATGTTAAGGAGTCAAAATTGGGGTCAAAGTATAAAAAAATTACCTCTGCGATTACTACTAAATTAATCAGCCATTTTTTTATTATTAACATTTAAAATTTTACACAAAGCGTATTCAGACATAGGGCAAGCTTTTTATTTGGGTTTTGGCCGACAATTTGGCTGTCTAGGGGTCAAAGGAAGTTTTAAAAAAAGTGATCTTTGCGTTGTCTAGGAAACTATTCAGCTAATTCTGTATGTACACATTTGGGATTTTACATAAAAGGGTATTCAGACTTGCACCAAGCTTTTAAATCAGTTTTAGGGCGAAAGTTTTCCTACCAAGATGTCCAAGTTGAAAGAGTTAAACTTTGCAGAGTCTACCAAACTCCTCCGCATATTTTGTGTCCCAACACTTGAAATTTTAGATGTAGGTTACCTGGACATGAGTCAAACTTTTTAATATATACATATGCACACAAAGTTAGGAACAGTACATAGGGTCCGAGAAAAGCCGGACTGAACTGCTAGTATGATATAAAGAGCTGCAGATTTCATATTTAATATTATAGTGCAGATTCTCTATGGATTATTATATTGTACCGAATATATATACCAATGATTTTTAAAGTTTTTTATTGACTTTGATGGTCTCAGATAGAATTGAAACAAAAACATTCACCGCATAAAGCTATATTTAGAGTTATCATCTGAGCTATCGCCAGGTGGATAAAAAAGGCTCAAAATTAAGTGCCTTTAAGTTAAAAATGTATATGTACGCATACTCAGAAATTAATTTATTTCCGCTAAGCTTAACTGTATTTTTTCCTATTTTAATCCTTTAGCAAATACGGTGCAATTTTGCTCCCTACCACAAACAGATGGGACTATACTAGCTACATTCGATGTTAGCAGCCTATATAGCAATATCCCACACAATCTAGGAAAAGAAGCTATCGCATATTGGATTGACAAACATACACAGACTTTACACCCCAGATTCAATAAACAATTCGTGATTGATAGCATCGGCATAATCCTCAATAACAACTCCTCCCAATTCAATAAAGACAACTACATCCAAATACTAGGCACAGCAATGGGTACCAAAATGGCACCGACATATGCCACCCTTACACTCGCCTTCCTAGAAGAGACCCTTTATGAACGGATAGAGCTAAAGTACGGGCACAATATTAAAGCACTCTTCATAAAATCTTGGAAAAGATACCTAGGCTACTGCTTTATCCTCTGGAGAACCTCATATCAAAGAACTCCACACTTTGCTACAAAATTTACACCCAAAAATGAATTTCACACTAGAACAAAGCCCCACAGAACTACCTTTCCTAGACATCCTAGTAACAATAAAAAACAATAACATAATCACAGATATCTACCACTAACCCACAGACACTCAACACTACTTCCATTTCAAAAGCCACCATCCTAAAAACTGTCTAAAATCAATACCCTACTCCCTAGCACATAGAGTCTGCACCATAGTAACAGACAGACACCTCCGTTCAACTAGACTGAATGAACTACAAATAACACTGCAGAAAAGAGGATATCCACTACCACTAATACAGAAAGAGATTAAACTGGCTGAAAAAATTCCAATAGACCAACTAAGAACCCCAAAAGAACAAGAAAGAACAAATTCTAGCATACGTCTCTACACACAACACAAACAACCCAGAACTATTCACACAGATAACAAAAAACCTTATCCTCCTCAATCAGAACGACAAACTAAACAACATAGTTAAAACAACAAAAATAATAAAAAGCAAACGCCAACCCAAAAACTTAAAACACATCCTAACTTCCTCAAAACTCGTCGCACATACTACAAAAGGAGTTACAAAATGCAACAAACCGCGATGTGGAGTATGTGACATAATAATAGAAGGTAACACATACACATTCAAAAACCCAGCACAAACATTCAAAATAAAAATGGATCTAAATTGCACCTCCAGAAATGTAGTATATGCACTAAGATGCACAACATGCAACAAATCCTACATAGGCGCCACCAAAAATTTCAGCAATAGAGTGGCCTTACATAAGAGCAACATCAAAATTGCAAATAAGAGACACCTCTATGTTTCAAAACACGTACACACATGCAGTGGAAACAGCTTCAAAATAATGTCAATCTTCCAAACAGACAATTATTTTTATTTACTTACACAGGAAAAATACTTCATCACCAGATTCACTCCTGAACTGAACAGGGCCTAATATCATCACATAAAAACATGAAATGCAAGGTACACTCGCATGCACATCCATACACATATACACACCATCACATAAATCAGAACCGACACATTAAAACACACACACGTGCGCGCATACAATCACACAGACATAACACTCCTATCTCTAATACAACACACTGAACAATACCAACCCTACTTAACCTCGAAACCAACAACACTAGGAAACACCTAGAACCATAGTATAATATCTGTTCCAACACCTCGCTCCCTCCTCAGTCAGTGGAGGAGAACCCCCTCATGACTGAAACAACTATCATCCCTTCTATCATCCCCTCCCATACCTATACCCCCTCCAATGCCCCCCTCTGGGGAACAAAATCTTCCCCACACTAGGAACCGATCCTGGGGCTGGCCATACCCACATGGGGAGACAAATAAATAGAAACATTAAAAAATCCCCTATACATATTTTAAATACACCCCTCTTTCTACACAAACATAATATAAGGAATACCCGAAAAGACTAAAACGAAAAATCACAATACTAAAATCCAAGAATCTAAAAAATAAATATCAAAAGAGAATGAAAGCACCCCTACTCTTATTTCAGAAGAACTAGTTCCCCCTCCCCACACATACACATTAGTAACGACCTCGGATCACAGTCACCTTCCTAAGGAAGCAAATAACCCCAAAATACTATAAAACAATATACACATTCCCAAACCAATAAAAGCAAACACACACACGCACACACACACCCTACCCCACCCTAAAGGAAAAGAAAATACATTAGCAGAAAGAGATAGCGACTAAAGCCAGGTCAGCGGTCTCCCTCGACAAGCCCAATAAAAGAGTAATAAAAATTGAGCATGCCAATGAATAATAACCACTTGCAAGCCTCCACCCCTTGGAAAAACTTCAAATTAACAACGAAAATCGCCATTTTTACATCTCCAACACATTTGAAAATAATTTCTGATGAGGACGCATCACAGAACGTCTGAAACAAGCGTAAAAACGATTTCAATGACTTAAAAACATTATTACAATGATCCAAACATAATCCTCAATGAAAAACCAAGACACGGAATAATAAAATAATGTAAAAAATTCACATTGTTGGTGACTACTCCCTTATTTAAATATACATCTTTCTTTCGTTGGAATTTCTTAACCCATTTTATATATATATATATATATATATATATATATATATGCTTAAACTGCAACAGGGTCCGACTGTCGTTTGGGCGGTCGGGTTTCGATCCTAGCTTGAGGTACTTGCTTGTGTAGCCCATTGATGAGCTGTGAAACAGCGAATCAGTACTGTATGTGGATGACTACATTATATATATACATATATATATATATATATATATATACATAAAATTACAATAAGTTTACCAAAGTAATCAAAATTGTAAACTTAAAATATATTATAAATATTAAAGAGTTAATATTTACAAGTAAAATAAAACATGTTAAAAGACATCTTGAAAAAGAGTTAAAAACATATTTAATTTTAAAAAAAGGAAGCACAAGATAAGTGGATAGTCCACTTAAAATAATTAAAGTTTTGATTAATATCGTCAAATTTTTATTGGCCTTGTATGTCAACTAAAATCTATTTCTCCTAAATATAAACATCCCTATCAACTCAAATCTTTTTCTCTTAAATATAAACATCCCTATCATTTTCCAGTGTGCTTTTTCATATGTTGCAACATATTGTGTTTAACTGCAAAAGAAGTACCACAAACTTCACAAGAGTAAGGTTTTTCTCCAGTATGAATTCGGAAATGCTGTACCATATGTTGCTTTCTAGTAAAGGAAGAGCCACATATCTCACAAGAATGTGGTCGCTCTCCAGTATGTGTTCGCACATGCGGCAACAAACTAGATTTTTGTGTAAATGAGAGTCCACATATTTCACAAGAATATGGTTTCTCTCCAGTATGTGTTCTCATATGTTGTATCATATCTTGTTTACTTGTAAAACAAGAGCCACATACTTCACAAGAATATGGTTTCTCTCCAATATGTATTCGCATATGTTTACTCATGCCTGATTTATTTGGAAAAGAAGAGCCACATACTTTACAAGAATATGGTTTCTCTCCAGTATGTGTTTGCATATGTCGAAACATATGTGCCTTCTGTGTAAAAGAAGAGCCACATATTTTACAAGAATGTGGTTTCTCTCCAGTATGTGATCGCATATGTGTCACCATTTGTGCTTTTATTGTAAAAGAAGAGCCACATACTTCACAGGAATATGGCTTCTCTCCAGTATGTCTTCGCATATGCCTTACTATGTCTGATTTATTTGTAAAAGAAGAGCCACATACTTCACAAGAATATGGTTTCTCTCCAGTATGTGTTCGCATATGTTGCAACAAAGTGTTTTTCTGTGCAAAACAAGAGCCACATACTACACAGGAATATGGCTTCTCTCCAGTATGTGTCCGCATATGTATTACCATGTTTGATTTATTTTCAAAGGAAGAGCCACATACTTCACAAGAATATGGTTTCTCTCCAGTATGTGTTCGCATATGTCGTAACATAGTGTCCTTCCGTGTAAAACAAGAGCCACATACTACACAAAAATATGGCTTCTCTCCAGTATGTGTCCGCATATGTGTATCCATGTATGATTTATTTGCAAAAGAAGAGCCACATACTTCACAAGAATATGGATTCTCTCCAGTATGTGTTTGCATGTTGCAGCATACGTTGCTTCTCTATATTTTACTTCAGTGGGCGTTTGTATATGCTGGAACATATGTGATTTGCATGTAAAAGAATAACCGCATATACTACAAGAGTATAATTTCACTTCAGCTTAGTATGAGAGTTATATTTCAGTTTATGTAACCCATAATACAGCTAAAATTTAATTCGAAACAATAAGTAGTATTTTTTCAGATAGTTTGCATTCCTCCTATTTTGTATTCATTAAATGGTACATAACTGTATTAGTCATATGCACACGTGTAAAGACTAATCATATGAACTTATAATTATGTGAGTCATTTTCACCCATAACTACATTAATCATATGAAATTAAAAAGTATTCAATCTAGGTTGTGATAGAATAAGATTATGAATAGAAGGAATACTTTACTAGTAAACATGAAATGTTTTTTGCAATATATTATCAGAAAATGTTCACATTTCTCTCATTTCCAGTTTTTAACTTTAATCCATTGTCATTTGTTTTCTTGTGTTGTTTACTTGATATTCTGCAAAATTAAAAACAAAAGATACATTTCAAGAAAATATATTAATTTTATATGTTTTTGCAAATAGAATTATTTTATGAGGTTAAGGTACAGACACAATTATTCATAAAAGATAAATTAGAAATAATGTTCACTATAGTATGTTAAAAGCAAACATTGGAATTATCATAATCAATTTTATTAAAAGTCCCTGAATCCAATATCGTTTAATTTAAAAATTGGATGAGAATATTTTTCCGATATTTGTCTATTAATTAAATAAATGAATACATTTTCTATTAATAATCTATATAATCATAAAACTCAGATCAGAATGATTGCGTGGCCGTTTAAACTGTCCATCTGGTTCTGACTTCCACTTTCAAAAAAATTGTCAGCTTACTGATTTCATGGCCACCCTGTCTTACGTCAGATGTTAAAACTTCTGTTGCTATTCAAAACATACACAAGATCAACAATATGTTTTATTTTGATTTATTTAATGGGTTTTCCTTACAATTAAATGTAATTTAATCCTGTTGAGTAAAAAAAAACTGATTTAGATATGAATATAAATATGATTCTATGGAGGTTTCCTGAGTTTTATTTTTGACTTAAAAAATGTTTCCTCAAGAAAATAAACAACAATATAATCTTAAAATCAGTTTTATTTTGAACATTTTTATCTTACTTGCTAGTATGTAAAACTGGACCCACATCCAAATATTGAAATATTGAGTTTTTTTCAATTTTTTTTATAATGTGGTAGCTTAGTCTTTAATAATCAGAAGAAATAGTTGATAAGAGATGAAAAGGAAAACAATTTAAATGTCGTGTCAATTGTTCAGGTGCACCTACATATTTAAAAAAAAATATTTTCTGAACCCAAGTTGTGTTTGATTAAAACTAGAACTTGATTTTTAAAAAACTACATTTTTCGTGCCCACAATTATTTATTTACGATTATTTTAATGTGTATTATTTATTGCAAGTTGGATTTTCAGACAAAAAACAAAAGCAAAGCAAATATTTTTCTGATCTAAAAATACTTGATCAATTTACAAATAAATAAAATTTTAGTTTTTTTACGACTAATCCAATGTAGTTTACTTACTGAAATCATCAAAATCTAGATTTTGCTTCAACGATCTTTAAAGATAATATACAAGAAGAGATTTACCTTTTTTTTTTTTACATAGGCATCACCACATTATCAAGGCCAAGAGGCCACTCAAGGATAAGGGTTAAAGAGTGTACAGTAGAAATTGGACAATATAGTAATCATTAGTAATGAAAATTTGGTAAATTTGATAACTTATATCAATCAGATGACCACCATCTTTGTTATTGGCAATTACACTCAGGATCTTATCTGACCCACACTGCTTCTACACCGCCATCTTTGTTACTGGCAATTACACTCAGGATCTGAACTAAATTACTTCTATGCCGCCATCTTTGTTACTGGTAATTACACTCAGGATCGTACTACTCTCCGTTCAACATAATGTCTCTACACTTAACAGAAGGATAAAGTCATCCATTTAAAATATTTAAAAACTACGTAGAACCACTTCAAAACGGGTTTTATGGGGACTTTTTATTAGTTTTAAGATTTGCTTTGAAAATGTTTCATCATTAAATATTAATTATTATTTCCTGGTACTTTTATGGCTGTTAACACACAAAAAAACTAGGCTGGACCTGTATAATGCACACTCCCTCTTTGTATTTTTTCATTCGTTTTTATATAAAGGATATTTGATTTAATCTAAAGGCAATGATGTTAAGACCTTTATTGTCCAATGTATTCTGTATTGTTTTCACTGGTTGCCATCTTTGTTTTCATGTGTGCATTCATTAAATTTTTTGTGAGCACATGCAAAACTGTCTATTGTTTTCACTGACCTCCACGTTTGTTCTTGCATGCATGTAAATTAATTTTTGCACGTTCATACATTAATTCTGTATACTCACTTGCACTTTTATACAGTTATTTTGTATACTCATGATTCCATAGCAATCTGTAAAATATACTGACTCAACAGGTCGCAAGTAGTATAGTATTGACCCAAAATTTCCCAAAACCCTTAATGAAATCCAAATGTAATGTTTTTAATATAATTGACATATTTGCTTTAGCTTATAAACAAAATAAATACTTTATAATATTTTAAAATCACAAGTACTTTACTGATGATCTTCAAAAACTATTATAATAATCTCGTTACATTTGCAACAAAATGTATAAATGTATATGTAAATAATTGAAATCACATAAAATTGGAAAACATATTAAAATCACCAAAATTACCCCACACTAGTTTACATTACAGTAAATAAAAAGCAAATGCATTCATCCTTTTAACATTTTATCAAATATTTCTTAATTTACTATATTTCATTGTATCAAATAAAGTTAATTTTTAAATATGAATTTTATTTAAATCAAAATAGAATTAAAGTTTTTCTAAATAAAAATATTCAAAATAAAGTTTAAATGTGTAACAGAAATATTCTTAATCACAAAACCATGTTTCCTGAAAGTATTAAAATGTAAGTAAAATAAAATAACGTCAGAAAAAAATGGCAATATCTCAAACTGAACAGAAAATGTTTAAATATGTTATAAATACATAGTCACTTTGTAAAAAATGAATATTTTGGTATAATTGTTTTTTATATAAATTCTCACAAAAAAACATGTGACAATATTTTAAATTTAATAACTAAATTTTCTTATTAAAATGAGTTTTCATGTGAAAATATATTCTGTAATAAAGTTAGACTTTATTTTATTTCGAATAATAAAAATAACTAACTATATTCATGTGTTGAAAGTTATTCCCAGTATTTAGAAGTACAGATCCTAAATTACAAAGTCTATCAGTACGAGGACAAAAAAGAACTATTAGAGTAGAAAGCTGTTCAACGTCTCAACATTGAAGCAGTGATATTTTACTGCTTGTCGGTTGTTAAGGAGTACATATGCTAAATAGGCAAGGGTGCTATGAGTTCATCAGAGCACATTCATTTAACATACTTATAAAATAGGCACAGAGATGAACATTGCAGCGATGGGGCAGACATTAGAGCTTGGTCGAATGTAGGACTGTGCTTTTGGACCTTGTTAAGGAGGGTAAGACTAGTATTAGATACACTAACATACACATCATGGGTAAGTATTGTGGCATTCACTCCAGGTTAATTGGGCCAGCTGTTGCACCATGAAAGTTAGCCAGAGTGTTTAATGTCATCCAGTCGATTGTGTATAAGTGAAGAGCGTAGGTAAGAGAATGCATCTTTGTCGATCGTCAGAATGTATGTCAAAAAAGCATGACTCCTGACCATACATACAAACTTTAGTGCATGTGGAGAGATATTAGGCTTTGATTAGATTGAGCAGTTTGAAGGCATGTTATCAACATGTATGACCTTCCAAATGGTTCCACAGTCTACAGAGTCAAGTGCAACAATGAAAATGAGCCGGACGATAGTTTTTTTACTTTTTGTTCCAGCGATTCTGTTTTTTGGGAGAGTAAAAATTTGGTCAGTATATTTTAAGCTCTTTTGAAATATGCCTTGGTTTGACCTTATATGTGCGCCTCTTTGTCTATGAAACCGGTCTAACAGAATAGTAGAAAGGGCTTTTTCACTAATATCAATAAGGTTGACACGGTGATAATTACAGCAACAGCGTTTATCACCTTTCTTGTAAAAGGAAAGCTTGTCATAGCTTTTAAGTTTCCCACACAAGGGTGGAACTTTAGTGGAGGGTTGTGACTAATACTTCTGAAGATTTCAGATTAAAAAAACATCATCCCCAGCTGCCTTATTGTTTGTCAGATTTTTATTGTGTCAAGGATTTCCTCAAAAAATTGGAGTCAAGACACAAATGTTGAAACAATATGCTATGCAAATGTGAATGATGTGGAAACAATACTCTATGCAAATGTGAATGATGTGGAAACAATACTCTACGTGAAGGTGAATGAGAGCTTTGTAGAAATATACGATACTCTCAAATGTAATTTTAGCATCGTAGAATGATCCCAACTATTTTCCAGCAGTCTTTGCAATATTCTAAATATATTTGTTCGATTTTATGTTGCCTACAACTCTAAAGCCAATGATTTTGAATGAGGAGGCTTAAGGCAGGGTGTTATTTTCCAGGACAATCGTTTGTTGAGAAAGTTTCTTGTAATTGCTAAAGGAAAGAAGCCCTGGTAGCATTAACTACTGCCATACATTTATGGTCAAATTTTACTAAAATCTGAACGTCCTTTGCTAAAGTTTCTGCCTTTGTTTCTTTTAATTGTTAATTGCGTTCGGACACAATTTTATTGGAGATGTATTTTATGAATATCAGAAACAATAAAGGTCAACGGATCAACCCTTGAGGCACACACACATTGCTATCATGTTCTTTAGACATATTACCATCGAGAACATATTAGCAAGGAGTTTATCATTTATAAAGTTGTAAGCTAGTCCTTAATTTGTTAAGAAAGATTGAAAGGAGAATCATTTGTTTACAATGTAAATATGGAAAGGAGAATGATGAAACGATTATTCAGTAGGTCAGTTCTTTTGCCAGAAATATTGAATACTGACATCGTTGAAGACATTTTTCAATTATCAGAGAAGAAACACTTAGCAAGGCAATTTTTGAAGAGTTTGAAGAACATGATTTATCTTAACTAAGTATTTCTTTACTTGGCTAGGAATTTGCATGCTGTACAGGCACATGTTATTCTAATAATGAAAATTATTATTATTATTATTATTATTATTATTACTACTATTATTATTATTATTATTTAAAAATCATCATTATTATTATTATTATATTTGATAATTAAAATGAGAATTATAGGATTTATTGAGTTAACTTCATTTTTATTTTTTTGTGTGTTTCTCACAAAAAAAAAAGCCCACCAGACATGCGCAACTACGTGCAAAAGACAAATCGTGGACATACGTTATGGAACGGGCGGCTGCCGCTGTTACTGGAGGGCAGAGTGTGAGGAGTGCTGCAAAGGACTTTAACATTGATCGAATGATACTCAAGCAGTACATGGACAAACAAGGCATTCAACCAGCAGGGACTGCTTAAACACCTGTTTCCTTACGGTAATTGGTTTTTAGTCCTGAAATGGAAAGGGATTTCGCTGACCACGTGTAACAATTGTCAGGCATGTTTCATGGTTTGTCACTGAGAAGATGTCGCACACTGGCATATGCGTTTGCTTAAAAAACTGTCACAATGTTCCACCAAGTTGGGATTGAGAGAAAAAAGCAGGACATGATTATTTGTTAGGCTTCAATTATCAGGGAAGAGACACTTAGCAAGGCAGGTTTTAGTGTAGTAAGGAGTAGATCACGTTGAAAAACCTGTGAGTTGTCTAAGTTTGTTTTGATATCACATGCATAAGAAGGAGTGATTCTAAGATCAACAAATGTTGTTTCTATTAGAAATTATTATTTAGGAGAGAATGGTTTGTGGGATTGGTATTTTCTTTACATGGTGTAAAATACAATTACATTTCTTGATGATGTAGACAAACACGTCTTGATTTTAATTTTAAATAAACCATAATAAAAAGATGTTGACGGGGAATGAGAAAATCTGGGTCAAAACCCTTATTTTACATCAACTCATAATTTAGAGATTGCACTCAAACTCTTAAAAAATCATTCAATTAATAAAATGTTTATGAGTTTTAATTTCAAAACAAATTTATTTCTTTGTACATGAGTTGGAAATTACGTTTTATAAACAGAAAATTAGATTTCAATGAAAGAGGATGATTAGAGTTATCACTCATTTTCAGCTAACCTGTTTTTTCTACACATCGACATAAGGTTTTTCTTTACAGTAACATATAACATCAAACTGAATTCACTTCCTAAAAACTGAAATGAGTTTTTATCTAAAAAAATAAACAGGTTTGAAAGCCAAATTATATAACGGTAAAAGATAAATTAAATAATATTTGTGTTAAATTGATATTTTGGCTTTTCTTTGCGAATGCACAGGAAAGGAAAATAGAAAAATGGTTTTTAAGTAAAATAATATTTGCCAGAGATATGTGCTGCATCGTTTTAAATATCAAAATCGTTTTCAAAAGACTTACAAAGAAAATAAATTTAAAAACAAAAAAATACCTCATAAGAAAGAATCCTATAATTATGTACGTGCAAAATGAATGGTAAATACTCTACAATGTATAAACCTTTCCCTTAAGTTCCAAATACACGAAAATTTTGAAATTCAACTGATTTTAATGAAATTTACAGTATTTATTAATTATCACAGAATATAATGAACCCATCATTTTTTATTATAAATTTAATGAAAATGTATTATTTTATGTAAACAAAAATGCCTTAACTGTTTATCTTAAAATAAAAAAATCGAATGAATTTATTTTTCCTTTTATAAAATTAAAGCATAAATGTTTACAATAAAAATAAAAAAAATATACACATTTCAATAACATTACAAAAACACCTTAATGAAATGAATATAACCCGAAAAATATAATGTCTTAAATTAATGATATTATTCTTGATCCAGCATTGTTTATTTAATATTTACAGCAAAAATATAAAATATCGCAAAAAAATGCATTTGTTGTTATTTTAATGGTGATAGTTTCCGGCAAAATTAAACATTTAGTACTATAATATTCTTTTTTTTTTTTTTACAAATGAACATCAACAATTTTATTTTAATATATAATCTTAAAAATAAAAAAATAAAAAAATGAGATCGTGTCCCGTGTCATGTTAAAAAATTATTTAAAAATGCTATAAATTCTACTGACAATTGATTTTAAAAAGTGTGGGTCGACAGAACGGCGAAAAAGTAAAACTTTATAATTTAATTATTAAATAATCATTCTATTTCAAATTTGAATCATATTTAATCATCAATAAATCAATTTAAAATAAATCGAGTATTCTAATTGCTAAAATTGACTATTTAAACATTTTACAAACGTTTAATTTCAAAATCTAAGGAAAAACATTGGTAAGCAAACGTCCTCAATAATTTTTAAACCAAGTAAAATATAAAACATTTTTAGAGAAAAATAAAGAATTTTTACTTATGTACATTAAAAAATATTCTAATTAAAGAAATAAATTAAATGTAATTATTGCACTTCCCATGATCCATACTTTGGTGAGAATTAGCGCTATTTGTATTTATATATTATTGTCGGCATTTTTTTAATGGATTTTCATTTAAAAAAAAGGTGGTGCTTATGCAATTATGTCACCGCGCCATTTATTAAAATAGAATTTTAAATCTAAATTCAAGTTTTACATTTTTTTTATTTAATTGTAAAAGTGCACAATAGTTACAAAACACCTTATCTCCATGTTAAGACTGGCTTTCTAAATAATAATTTCAGCAGGGTATATCCATAAGTGCCAAAAAGGTACATTTTCTTTATTTCGGGATATTATGAGTTTAATTTACGAATTATTGTGGAAATAATTTCTTTCCAAAGATTCTTTTAATAAAATTTAATCGGAATTGAAATTCAAAAAAACATTTTTTCAATATTTTTTATTGTTTTTATTGTTTACACGTAAAGAGATTTTAGAGATTAACTTCGGTCTGTTTATTATTTTAGCAAAAACTATTTTTGAAAGATGTAGACGTAAACTAAAAAATAAGCCATCAATTCATGTGCTTATAATCCTTAGCAAGATGGCCGTGTACATGCTAGAAGAACAACAATAAAAGGAACATGGTAACATTGGCATTATTTCAAAGTTTCTCCTACCAAACCAATGTCGTCCACTCACCATGATGATCATCAATGCAATTCTGGTCATTTTTGCTGTCATTGTCAGTATCGTTACCTCTTTTTCTACAGCATTCTTTATTAAAAACTGAAATATTTTCTTATGAACACTAAAATTTATTTATTGTTGTGTGTGATGTTTTATGTAACGCCTACCTTCTCTGAAGCATTTTCTTTTCTTTTTTATGTATGTATGGGTCTTTAGTGTTTAATAATAGGTGTGATACTAATTTTCGGCATCAGTAAAAGAAATACAAGTCAAAACTAAGAAAATGAAATTAATTCATCGTAATTGTTACTCTATATTAAAGAAGAAGGATCGGGGTTTAAATCGCATATAAACATCACAATGTCGGCAAATTTATCAGAGAAGAGATATATGAAACATTAAAAATATAGGAAAAAACGTCAGCACAAATATATATTATACCTTCTTTAAGTTTTTGTTCAATTATTATTCAAGTGAAATATAACAGTAAAAACCTTACCTTTGACATGAAATATTATGAAAAAGACATGTATAGATAAGATATCCAGAAAAGAATATTTTAAGCGGATGATCCCTAAAACAATGAAATGAGAAAAACTGTCAAGGGGGGGGGGGTTCTTTTTGCATATTTTCTTTCAATTCATATATATTTCATTTTTTTTAAAAAATAAGTCCGTATATTTAAATATGTAAAAAAACTGAGATGTTAATCCCCCCCCAAATACTGCGTTAGAGGGGGGGGGGCAAAATATGAGGATTTTTTTTTTGCATATTATTTTCCTTCAGTTTAATTCATCCCCTTTTCATCTCTTTTTTGTAAATAAATCTGTAAAAGAATTAACAAAATTTATTAATTATTTCGTTTTTGAGAGAATTTTAAATATCGTGTTGTTTTCATTGTTTACGTCAAAATATGCAGAAATAACATGCAATTCAATTTTTCAGTTTTCGTCTTTTGGAGGAATTTTTTGAAAAATATTCACCAGTTTTATGGAGAGTAAAAAATATTTGTTTAGAAGCTGTCTTCTTGAGAATACTGCAAAAATTACAATGAACCAATGTTATTTTATAAGTTTTTACTGTTATTATTTATGGGGGTCGAAAATCCTCTTATTACGGTCATACCTACATTAATAACTAAACCACGAATTTGCGATGTTTTCAATATCAAAGTCGTTTTCAAAGTACTCCGGGGGGGGGGGGGGCTTTAAAATCACCAAAAATATTACACGATTGGAAAGAATTCTATAATCTTACTATTCTCCGTTTACATGCAAATATTGAATGTTAACTTATTTTTATATCAAAACAAAAGAGAAACATAATGGTTTGGACGCACCCCAGTAATAAAAAAGAACTATAAAAAACAAATAAATTCAACTAATACTTACTTTTTTTGTATTGCAATCTACTTTTGACAAAGAAACGATTATAAGAAAAACGAGATGAATTTGATGCCCGGAAATCGCCTTTTAAGATGGTGACCGGAAAAGCAAGTTCGCAGAAAATGGAAAAAATTATTATTATTTAATGTAATTTAAAGTTTCGTTTTTATTTAAAAAAAAAACGTAATTTTATTTTTTTTTAAAATGTAATAATCCTTTTTTTTTACATTATAAAAAACACCTTAGTTTTGATATTTAAAAAAAAATCGAACCATTTTAATATGAGAAGGGCAGGGCACAGGGCACGCACGGCAGGCACATGAAATAACGTCATAACTGATGTCTGTTGAACAATCAGTCGATAATGAATGAGAGCTTTTTATTAAAAAAATCTTAGTGGAAATGTATTATTTTGTTTAAACAAAAAATACCTTTACTAAAGTTATGGTTTTCAGTAGTAAATGGGTTTAATTTCACTTTTTTATGTAAATAAAGCATCGTAATTTGTAACAATAAAAGAAAGAAAAATATTTTTTACAGGAACATTACGAAAAAAAAAAAGCCCCAAAGTCCGTATTAACAAAATCGATAAAAAAAATTACTCAAAGAAAAATGAATTTCTCAAACTATCAATATTAACATTGAATTAAGCATTGTTTATTTCATATTTTCATACACAAATAAATATAATTGCAAAAATTATATGTACCTTTTTATTGTCTTATTTATAACATGATCTTTATATGTAAGACTCTAATATTTCCATTGCACTTATGAACGTATAATCATCAACGTAAGATAATGCTCATATAATCTTTTAAAAAAATAAATTGAAAAAACAGGAACATAGACAAATAATTTATTTAAAAATGGTAAAAATTATACAAACGTTCCATGTTGGTAAGTACAGATGTACAGATTTGAAAATAAAACCAGTCTCTTTTGTCCATCCTCATTCTCTCTTCAACTACCCGCTTCTTTGTGCTTATCAACTTTGAATTTCCTGTAGACATTATGATAAATTTTAACTTAAATTTGTATTTTTTTAGTTTGTAATTCTTTTCAATAATTATATATTGTTTTCTTAACCAGTTGTAATTCTGTATTAATATTAATAAATAATGGTCCGTATTTTTTTAAAAAATATTTAATTTGGTATAAGTTTTATATTTAATAATATTAAAAAATTATTGATGACAATACCTGAATACACACAAGAATGTCTGTATTTTTTGAAAAAATATTTTCATATTAAACTTGCTATAAGTTTTATATTCAATAATATTATAAAATTATTGGTGACAGTTTACCAATGTTTTTACTTTGACTTGGAATTAAACGTTTGTAAAATGTTGATCAATAAGTCAATTTTAGCAATTACTTTATTGATTATTTCCTACAGTTAATTATTCATTCAAAAGTTAACACAATTCTTTATTAATGATTAAATAGTTGTACGTTCTATTTTTTATACCAATATGATTTTTTTTCCACCTATATATTTTCAAATTGTCAGTAGTAAAAAAAATATGATTTTGGAGTTGAACGGGTATCTCAATCTTGAAAATTAAAAAAATAGTTATTTGAAAAAAAGTGTGAAAAATGTCTCACACTGACGGTTACATGTTCATCCCTATATATATAATATTACATTTAACTTTTTTTCTGCAACCTTTTATCATAAAAACCAACGGACAATTTTTTGGCAATTATTATTTTTCATTTAAATATATATAAAAAATGCTTAATTCAATTATTATTATCGTTAATTAAAGATATTAGATTAGTAGGGGGAGTGGTTGGTATGATGAACAACGGACACGTGTGAACATTACAAAGTATTTATTGAACTTGAAATATTGTAGTCAACCAACATCTATTGCATCTTACATGGTGGGAGGTAGCGATACGAGGAATAGTATGAGTAAACATGGTTAACGGGAAATAACTCATGTATAGCTAACATCTGTTTTTTTAATAAAAAATAAAAATAATTTTTTTTTCATTTTTTTATCCCTTTGTACGAATGAGTTTATTCCAATTTTTTGATTACCATTGCTTTCTGATTCTCTCTTTTGTTGAAACGTATACGAATAGTGTCATTTAATTTTTTCTGTGTTACGTTAGCAGTGTCAGAATACGATCTTAATGCATGACAAAAATTGAATAATTCGACCTCCTATCTTTACAAGCTTATAACTACTTGAAAAATGTAATTCAAACCTTTTTTTTCAATTAAAGGAGCAAAGACCAAAATTTAAAAAAAATATGACAGGTTTAATAGCAAATCATGCAACATTTGTTTTTGTAATCGGTTTTCTTTAAAAAAGATTTTAAGAAAATCATCGAAATTTTACTTTTTTCGATTATAAAATATCGATATAAATTCAAAAAAAAATCCATAAAAATACTATTGAATGTGTAGTTCCATTGTTCATTGTTCAGAATTTATCTATATTTATATTTTAAATTTCATTTACTTTTTAAATAAAATAATTTTTTAAACGATTATTTGAAAAAAGGGTCATGACTCACGCATTTTTACTTCCTTATCGAAAAAAACGGAAGTACCGATTTGCCCTTGTTTTGAACTACGGATGGACAGAAGACAGTAAAAAACCACACGTTCGCGTTAGCCGTCTAGCCTTGTGCATGAAGAAATGTGTTCCCCTAGTTTAAACATATTAATATTTTACTTATAAGTTTTTGCCTATAAAATGAAATAAAGTCGAGGGTTTTTTCTTTACCAAAAAAAAACAAACAAAAAAACATAAATTTTTGATTTCTTATATTTTAATAATTCTTTATCGAGTTAATTTAATAAAACATTTAGTGAAATAGAAATCAAATACTTACTGAACAATATCAGCAGAAAATAGGCTTCCAATTAAAAGAAAATATCAACGTGGTTTTAAAAAAGTTTTACACTTTGGACGTTACAGGTAAATTTCCAAAAAACACTTCTTTTTTGTTTTAATTTACAATATATTATTTATTCATATTTTATCTTCAATTTGTGATATATAAAACTTTGGTGAGTTCATTAATTATTAAAGTTTTAATAAACATTTCAAAATGGAGGGGTGAATTAAAAAAAACGTTTATCTAAAATATATTTGGTTGATTAGAAAGAGCATAAAATTTCACATGGACTCTGAAAATATCGTAAAAATATACCCAATAAAATTTTTTTAATAGATTTTTAAAGTTTAAAAATTGAAAAACATATTTAACTCGTAAAATTCAATTGATTTCACTACGTAAAAAAATGGTTGCATCAAGGCGCGCCGGCACTTTGTAAATATTGTTTTTAAAAAAATAAAAAAAATATTACTATTATTTTTTTAACAACTTTAATAGTTTATTTTGAAAGTATATTCCATAAAGAAAGTAAACAACCCACTTTTAAAAGAGAAATTACGAGTTTTTTTTTTTGTTAATATTTTATTTGCAGTTTCGTGTTAGGCGTGTTAAACATTCCCCCCAAATTCTGATACTAATAGTGTTACGCCTTTTCATTATTTTGTTGTACAAAATGTTCGGAAAATTTGTCCTAAGATTTCTTTTCATTAACTGTTTGGCGGGTGACGGAGACGTATCTTTTAATAGAATCGATATTTATGCTGATATTGTTCAAATGGATTTCTTTTCATTAACTGTTTGGCGGGTGACGGAGACATATCTTTTAATAGAATGGATATTTATGCTGATATTGTTCAAATGGATTTCTTTTCATTAACTGTTTGGCGGGTGACGGAGACATATCTTTTAATAGAATGGATATTTATGCTGATATTGTTCAAATGGATTTCTTTTCATTAACTGTTTGGCGGGTGACGGAGACGTATCTTTTAATAGAATGGATATTTATGCTGATATTGTTCAAATGGATTTCTTTTCATTAACTGTTTGGCGGGTGACGGAGACATATCTTTTAATAGAATGGATATTTATGCTGATATTGTTCAAATGGATTTCTTTTCATTAACTGTTTGGCGGGTGACGGAGACATATCTTTTAATAGAATCGATATTTATGCTGATATTGTTCAAATGGATTTCTTTTCATTAACTGTTTGGCGGGTGACGGAGACATATCTTTTAATAGAATGGATATTTATGCTGATATTGTTCAAATGGATTTCTTTTCATTAACTGTTTGGCGGGTGACGGAGACATATCTTTTAATAGAATGGATATTTATGCTGATATTGTTCAAATGGATTTCTTTTCATTAACTGTTTGGCGGATGACGGAGACGTATCTTTTAATAGAATGGATATTTATGCTGATATTGTTCAAATGGATTTCTTTTCATTAACTGTTTGGCGGATGACGGAGACGTATCTTTTAATAGAATGGATATTTATGCTGATATTGTTCAAATGGATTTCTTTTCATTAACTGTTTGGCGGGTGACGGAGACGTATCTTTTAATAGAATGGATATTTATGCTGATATTGTTCAAATGGATTTCTTTTCATTAACTGTTTGGCGAGTGACGGAGACGTATCTTTTAATAGAATGGATATTTATGCTGATATTGTTCAAATGGATTTCTTTTCATTAACTGTTTGGCGGGTGACGGAGACGTATCTTTTAATAGAATGGATATTTATGCTGATATTGTTCAAATGGATTTCTTTTCATTAACTGTTTGGCGGATGACGGAGACATATCTTTTAATAGAATGGATATTTATGCTGATATTGTTCAAATGGATTTCGACAGACGTTTTCGTACCCTCTTAATTGTTTAGATGTTTCTTTCTTCCAGTCCATCTGCTTGTGGGAAATTGTAATAAGCTTGAATTTCCATTTCTTAGCAAATTTTTCAAATTACAATGATTGGTACTCCGGTCCATTGTCGCTAATCACTATTTATTGAATACCAAACTTGGCAAAAGTGTTTTATTTTTTATCTTGTTAATCACTAGGTGTGACATACAGTTGTTTTAGTTTATGGATATCGAAATATCTCGTTGTATAGTCTATGATTACAACATGTACATTGATATATAGAAAACATATCAGTCGCAAATTTCATCAATGTCGTTACAGGTATTTCGGGGTGTATGAACGATTCTGATGGTTGCTGGTTTCTATGCTTTAAAAATATGTACATGTGCTTATCATATTTTTATTTGATTGTTTATATTGGTGTATGTGATCATCATATTTTTTATTTGATTGTTTATATTGGTGCATGTGCTTATCATATTTTTATTTGATTGTTTATATTGGTGCATGTGTTTATCATATTTTTTATTTGATTGTTTATATTGGTGCATGTGCTTATCATATTTTTATTTGATTGTTTATATTGGTGCATGTGTTTATCATATTTTTTATTTGATTGTTTATATTGATGCATATGCTTATCATATTTTTTATTTGATTGTTTATATTGGTGCATGTACTTATCATATTTTTTATTTGATTGTTTATATTGGTGCATGTGCTTATCATATTTTTTTTTTATTGTTTATATTGGTGCATGTGCGTATCATATTTTTTATTTGATTATTTATATTGGTGCATGTGCTTATCATATTTTTTATTTGATTGTTTATATTGGTGCATGTGATCATCATATTTTTTATTTGATTGTTTATATTGGTGCATGTGATCATCATATTTTTATTCATTGTTTATATTGGTGCATGTGCTTATCATATTTTTTTTTTATTGTTTATATTGGTGCATGTGCTTATCATATTTTTTATTTGATTATTTATATTGGTGCATGTGCTTATCATATTTTTTATTTGATTGTTTATATTGGTGCATGTGCTTATCATATTTTTTATTTGATTATTTATATTGGTGCATGTGCTTATCATATTTTATTTGATTGTTTATATTGGTGCATGTGCTTATCATATTTTTTATTTGATTATTTATATTGGTGCATGTGCTTATCATATTTTTTATTTGATTATTTATATTGGTGCATGTGCTTATCATATTTTATTTGATTATTTATATTGGTGCATGTGCTTATCATATTTTTTATTTGATTATTTATATTGGTGCATGTGCTTATAATATTTTTTATTTGATTATTTATATTGGTGCATGTGCTTATCATATTTTTTATTTGATTGTTTATATTGGTGCATGTGCTTATCATATTTTTTATTTGATTGTTTATATTGGTGCATGTGCTTATCATATTTTTATTTGATTATTTATATTGGTGCATGTGCTTATCATATTTTATTTGATTGTTTATATTGGTGCATGTGCTTATCATATTTTTTATTTGATTGTTTATATTGGTGCATGTGATTATCATATTTTTTATTTGATTGTTTATATTGGTGCATGTGCTGATCATATTTTTATTTGATTGTTTATATTGGTGCATGTGCTTATCATATTTTTTATTTGATTGTTTATATTGGTGCATGTGCTTATCATATTTTTATTTGATTGTTTATATTGGTGCATGTACTTATCATATTTTTATTTGATTGTTTATATTGGTGCATGTGATTATCATATTTTTTATTTGATTGTTTATATTGGTGCATGTGATTATCATATTTTTTATTTGATTGTTTATATTGGTGCATGTGATTATCATATTTTTTATTTGATTGTTTATATTGGTGCATGTGATTATCATATTTTTTATTTGATTGTTTATATTGGTGCATGTGCTTATCATATTTTTTATTTGATTGTTTATATTGGTGCATGTGCTTAGCATATTTTTTATTTGATTGTTTATATTGGTGCATGTGCTTATCATATTTTTATTTGATTGTTTATATTGGTGCATGTGCTTATCATATTTTTTATTTGATTGTTTATATTGGTGCATGTGCTTATCATATTTTTATTTGATTGTTTATATTGGTGCATGTGATTATCATATTTTTTATTTGATTGTTTATATTGGTGCATGTGCTTATCATATTTTTATTTGATTGTTTATATTGGTGCATGTACTTATCATATTTTTATTTGATTGTTTATATTGGTGCATGTGATTATCATATTTTTTATTTGATTGTTTATATTGGTGCATGTGCTTATCATATTTTTTATTTGATTGTTTATATTGGTGCATGTGCTTATCATATTTTTTATTTGATTGTTTATATTGGTGCATGTGCTTATCATATTTTTATTTGATTGTTTATATTGGTAAAATATATAACTTCCTTCGCCATTGTAATGCACTTTTCTATCTCTAGATGTCCAGTATGGATATTTTGCATGGCCTCTGTTCTTAAAGTGCCTAGGGACATTATTCGTGTGCCCTTTAATATTAGACACTTCACAACCGATATCGCATCACGACTTGGCATCGAATCACGATGGCGCTATTAAAGGCCGATTTTCCATATTTCATCAACGTATGTAGCGTTGGATCTTTTCTAGTTTCTTCTCTGTATATGTCGAGTTTTTAATCACTCATTGGATTCTGTTTCAAAATTATATAAATATATTTATCCATCTCTTTATCTGTTATTTTTTGAGTGGTATCCTTTAAATATGCACGTGACAATCCTTCAGATATGCACGTGACAATGTGTCTGCAATTACTAATTCACGACCCAAGGTATATATCACCTCAAATTTATAGTTCCGGTTAGTGCTAATAAAAGTCTCTGCATTGATCGAGGGCTTTTCGTTATATATTTTTTAAAACTCTGCCTCAAAAGTTTAAAATCACTTTTAGTGAGAAAATGTCTCCCATAAACGGACTGGTGAAATATTTACAGGCAAACACTATACTCAGGTTTTCCAATTAAATAGGACAATAATTCTATTCTGCAGGATTTGTCGAACGTGATACGTATGATAATGTTAACCACGTGTCTCCATTTTTTGTTTTGAAAACCGCAGCAAAAACGTTTTTTTTTTTTTACTCGCATCAATGGTGATTTATATTTCATTACTTTGATCATAAAATTTTAGAATTGGTGAACTTGTTATTATTTGTTTTAATTTCTCAACTGCATCTAAGGTTTATTGAACCATCAGATTGTTTCGTTGTGTAGGAGTTATCTTAACGGTGTAATTAATTCTGAGTAATTTGGTATGAATTTACACAAGTAGTTCGCCATTCCCCCAAAATCATTGAATGTGTTTTCCATTCTCCGGGAGAAGAATATTTGTAATGGCCATTTATTCTGGCTTTATTCCTTGATAAGTGATCACGTGACCTAAGTATATCAGTTGCTTTGTTGCAAATTCGCATTTTTACATTTTTTTTTTAAATTTCAAACCAGCTTTGCGTAGTTGTCTGAATATTTTTTCGAGAATTTTTATATGTTTTTTTCTAAGGTTTCCGACCGTCTTATTATATAATCCTGTGAATTCTTTGTTCTTCTACAGTATTTGAACCGAGTCAAATTTGTTGTTCTGTCTTCTCTCATTCAATTTCAATTGTCTCGTTTCGCCACGCGTTCTTCTAACACGTTCATACCTTCTGTTATTTTCGCTAATTGTACTTGAAAAACTTCCGATGTACTTTTTATCACAAAGAGTAAGCGATTAAATGAATAACGATCAAATGGCGAATTTAATGTTACAAGTTTTGATCTATCTTCATTAAAAAGTATGAAATACTTTGATTTTTCATTTGCTGCAAAAATTTCGTCGGCAGTACGTTACTTAAAATGCTCTATTTTTTAAAGTTTTGATTAGATCACTAGTGTCTAAACAGTCTTACCTTGCCATTCTGTTTCTCCACTATTACGAGAGATTTTACCCAATCTGCTGGTTCCTGAATGTGTTTTATTAATGCGATGTTTTTCATTTAAAAAAAAAATCCTTTAACATTTTAGTATCAAACCAAATAGTGTATTCTTTGGAGGATTACGCGAGCCTTTTCTAGTCCCACACAAAAACACGCTTTCACATTTCAAACCACTTTTCTGGTCTTACACATACGCGCGCACAAACATACGCGCGCACATACACGCGCGTTCATATATTCACGTTCACGTACGTACACTCACATTCATGCGCATACACACACACGCGCTCATGTATGCACACATGGACAACGTCACTTCCTCTTTAAAGGAATTCCGCACATACGCAGAAGACAACATGACCTGGATTCACTTTCCTTTTCTTCCCTGTGGCTTTGGCCCATCAACAGACAAGTTAGCGTCCACGCTCTCGGCTTGAAGACATTTCCACCTGGACAATACCACCATTGCGCGCAGCTTTACTGATGTCAACCCTCTATCCTTTTCTTTGTCTACACGCTGGACTGTCATTCCCATTTCCACCACATTACTCACTCTTCTTTCCACGCGCAGACATGAACACGTGTTACACCTAAAACATTCATTTTTCAACAGGAAAAAAATGACATGTTTATTTTATTCAGCAATTGAGTTTTTGTTTCCTTCATTCCATTCGTTTCATTATTTTCTTTTGTAGCGAGCTAGGATATTTATACCCTGGTCCGCAACAGGATTGACAACTGGTTTTACGTCCAGATTCACCATAATATAATGAATGACTGGTAATTTGTCTCCGCCACCAAAACAGTATTTTTCTATTAAGCCTTTTATGTGTATTTTTCTTATTTCGTTAATCCTTTCTATTACTCCTAGTTTTTCTTATGTTTCCGCATCAATGACTGCATTTGCATACGTATCAGCAACAATAAAGTGCGAATTGTTATATTAGAAAAATGGACGCATGGAAGCAAGAAGGACAAACGAATAAGTTTATTTATTAAAAGTCAAAGCGATCAAAGGAAAAACTGTTGATATTGTCAAGATGTGCCAGTGACGGCGGCGGCAGTGACAGGAACGTTAGTAGGCTGCTTGAAAAAAAAAGACGGCATCGGTTGGCAGACTCGGGGAGTTGATGGCCAATGAGGGGTAGTCTAGATTGCTGCTACCGATGTCGCTGGTGAAAGGTTAGTGACAGCTGCTGCTGCTGGCTTAAACTGCTAGTGAGTCGGCCGGGGCTGGCTACTATCGCTGGTAGCAATACGTGAATCGACACTGACTGACTACTGCTGCTGCTGACGGGAGTAACTTCACTGCTCGATGGGCTAGCCTGATCTGACCTGCTTGTCAAAAAACCGGCTGTATTTATACTATTCCTGCGGACGTAATTGTAGACATGAGTAGTTCCCTGGGTTAATGTATCGTTTTCGTTTCTGATTCGTGTTTGTTTTTATAATCTACAGCAGGGAGTCATCTGACTGGGGATTATATTCACTTGTCATATCAAATTGAAGCTGATAAAGTCGTGAATGTATTCGAGTGAGGATTGTACTCTTACAGTACGTAGGTCAATTATTTGTGTCCATGTGTATGCTGGAGACACGTCGGTTGTGATGTTATGCTTTGAATTAGATTCAGATTTTTTGGTTGGGATGACTTGCGGATTATGCCGTTGAGGTAGACACGGAAAGAAATAGGTTTTGATGCTGTCGTGTGCGTTTGGATAATTATTTGTGTTGATGTAATATGTTAAAAATCCGTTTGTTGTGATCCTGCGAAGTGCATAATCTAACTTGGGGGGGGGGGGCTAATTAAACTCTTTTGTACAAACATGGTGTTTTTTAAAAAATTTAATTCAATATCTAATCACTCTACTAATTATGTTTGAAATAGAGACAGACAACTAATATTTATCATTCAAAGGATTTTTACAGTTAATTTATTTAACTTTAAGATTTAGTTCATATTGTCAGTCATGAAAACATTTTTCATTATAACATTTTTTCCCACGTGTACAAATTTTTTTTTGGGGGGTAATCTTTAAAATACAATCAAAAAGTAGTCGGAAACAAAAGAATTAAATTTTAAAACTATCTTTATTCCACCATTTATGCACGTACCAGATTACAACGATTTCAAAAAGTGAATTGTAGACTGACGTGATGATAATTTCTGCAGATTTTTGTTTAGATCCTTCATATAGATATTTGTATACAATATTACTGGTACTTGTGTACTTTAACACCCGTTTTTCCGTTAGTCGCCCCCGGCAAAAAACGGAAAACGCCGGAATTTAACAAGCAAATAAATAAAAACTAACCAACGCACTTCAAGGAGCGAACGTATGCATATAAAAAAAAATGAAAGATAAAAAAAAAAATACAGAAAGGAAAACAGAAACAGAAACCTAAATTACAAACATTTTACTGTTTTATTATCTTTTTAGACAATTGTTTTTCTTTTATTGAGAGAGAAGAGTAATAACTTTTTTTTTAAATTTCGGCAGCCGACGATTGCATTTTATGTGAAACAATTTTTGATTGTGCATTTTATTTTGCAGTAAATAATTTCTAATTTTAATCTTATATATATATAATATAAAGCCGAATGTGTGTGTGTGGTCACGAATAGCCTCCTATATGGTTGACTATTTAAAAAAAACTGATTACATAAAATGATAGAAGATGTATCGAGACACAGGAATGGGTATGTTTGATCTGGCAGAATGGTGGTTTATTAAAATTGTGGGGTCTGCGTTCGCGCATGGTCCACAAAGTATGGAAATAAAAAAGTTAAAAATAAAACGTTTACAAGTGTTTTTGATATAGATATACATAAGAATACTTTGATAAGTATGTTTTACCTTAAATAGGGATGGTATAATAAAATTGTAGGGTCTGCGTTCGCGCCTGGTCTCCATAGAATGGAAATAGGCACACACTTTAATAAAAACGTTTCATATCTATCTACGTAAGTATACTTTGATAATTATGTTTCAGTTTGGAGAAATATGGTATAATAAATTATGGGGTGCTCGTTCGCACCTGACCTCCATAGAATGGAAATATGTCACAAAGTTTAACAAGGTTTTTAATATAGATCAACATAATATTGTGATACGTGTTTCAGTGTGAACAGGTATGTTATAATAAATTATGGGGTTTATCTATTTTATTTTTACTTTCATCATATTTTGCTTTGGTTTTGATACTCCCAAATTCGAAGCTATCTCTTTACAACCCTTCCTGTTCATAACCTATCATACTTTCATAAATCAGAGTCCATTTTCTGTAGGCTGTTTTTTTAACCCAGTCAACGACTAGTACTTTTGCTAGTATATATATATATATATATATATATATATATATATATATATATATATATATATATATATATAGCGGTTGTAAGTTATTGCGGGGTATGCGTATACATTTTGAAGCAATGTGCCGTTGTTTTCTGAGAATAGTCTATTTCTTTAAGGATAGTATTTTCAACCGATTGAAGTAAAGCAGCTGACGACGGCAAAGTAAGGTTGAGAAATGTTGTTAGAGAATGAAGAAGAAGGAGGAGGAGGAGGTGGTAACTTTCTACTATATGTTTGATCCCACATTCTTTTATTTCATTGTTTTGCCTCCTTCCACATCCTCTCCACATGATTTGTGGTAGCCCTAGTTTGCGTCCACGAAATGAAGGATGTGCTTAACCGTACGATCCTTTCCTGCAATCGGAAGCTATCGTGGTCCTGGAACTATGTATTTTTTCATTAACGGAAGAAGGGTTTCTGATTTACGGTCTGAGGCTGTGACAAGAAAACCCATCTTTTCAGCATGGTCGTATCCTCCGATGACCTGGAGTTGTTCGATAGGAGTGGCAGAAGACGCCATTAAAAAAGGAGTGATTAATTAAACTCGCTATCTTTCGAAGCTTATAACAATATGAATATTTTTTCAATAAAAGGAGCAAAGACCAAACTTTAAAATAATAAAAGGTTTTATCGAAAAATATACAATATTTCTTTTCATGGGTTTTCTTTTAAAAGATTTCACGAAATTCAACGAATTTTAACTTAATCTAAATATAATAAATATATATAAATTCAAAGAAATCACTTACCTATATAAAATACTAATCAACGGATGCTTCCATTCTTCATTTATGAGAATTTGTCCATATTTATATTTTATATTCCATGTATTTTTTTTTAAATAAAATAATTTTTTAAAACAACTATTTGAAAAGACCGCAATTACGTAAGCATTAACCGGTGTTAGCTAGCCCGTGTTTCTTCCCGCTTTGAAATACGGATGGATAAAAGGACTTTAAAAACGTAAAAACAACAGATACGGGTGAGCCGTCAAGCCTTGTGCGTGAAGAAATATGTGTAGCCGTATTTGAAAAATGATCCCATTTTACTTATCACTTTTTGCCTTACAAAAACACTAGGAGAATTTGACTTTTTTCTTCTCACAATACAAGATAATACATAAGTTTTTGATTTAATATATTTTATTTCTTTTTCATGGAGTGAATTGTTTTTAATATCTGAAAAAAAAACATTGAATGAAACAGAAAAAAAGTGTCGTAATTCTACGAAATTTTCTGGACAATATAAGTGTATAAGGTTTCACTTAGAAAAAAAAATCAACGTGGTTTTTAAAAATAAAGTTTTTAAACTTTGGACTCTACAAGAGAATTTCCAAATAACTATTCTTTTTTGTTTTAAATCAACTTATTTTATTGATCTTTTATCTTACATTTGTGATATATAAATTTGAGACAAGAAAATTAATTATTTTCATTTTAATAGACATTTCAAAATGGGGGGGGAATTAAAAATAAAAACGGTTTCTAGAATATGACATTCAGTTTATTGTAAAGAGCATAACATTTCATACTGACCCCGAAAATATCGTAAAAATTGAACCATTAGAAAAATTTTAATAGATTTTTCAAGTTTAAAAATCGAAAAAAATTTAACTCATAAAATTCAATTGATTTCATTACGTAAAAAAAGATGGTTGCATGAACTCGAGCAGGCATTTTGTATACATTTTTATTTAAAATAAAAAATATTATTTAAAAAAAAATATTTATTTTGGAAGTACATTTTGAAGTGAGAGTGTGCCGATCAGATATCGCACTCTCGCCGTAAGTGTTTGTGTGTTGCCATTTCGAACGCCAACAAATATATGAATCATATAATTGTAGGTAGCAAGAGATGGGAACTTTCGAAAAAGGTGCCATGGCGCAAGGACTTCAATTGTCTGCAATGGCCATTAGTGCACGTCCAGCCGAAACCGTCGTTTACGTTTCGTTTCGTCATGATGCATTTTCGCCGACATGTTTTGCATCTCCTCAGTTTTCCTGACAAAAATCGATGAGTTTTTCTGTTGATTTTCAAATTATTTCTACCCTGAATTAGTTCATTCCCCTCTTTTTTTGGATTGAAGACACACAATGAAATTCTGCCCTTTCTTTACTTTTCCAGTTCAAACTCTTTCCTTTCTTTCGTTTTTCTCTACCAGTTTTTAACGTCTGCTAATTGGCGTCTCTCTTGACTCGCTCGTTATAATCCGGCGTTTTACGTTTTTCGCCGGGCATTGCCGAGCGCGATTCGGAAAAATGGGCACTAAAGGGCAGAAGCACCTATTTGTGTAAGGCCTTTTATATAGATTTCCGTAAATTTTGTTAAAATCCTTTATATAGATTTCCGTATACAATATTTTTGTTAAAATCCTTTATATAGATTTCCGTATACAATATTTTTGTTAAAATCCTTTATATAGATTTCCGTATACAATATTTTTGTTAAAATCCTTTATATAGATTTCCGTATACAATATTTTTGTTAAAATCCTTTATATAGATTTCCGTATACAATATATTTGTTTAGAGGCTGTAGATTTTATACAGGAGTTACTTTTTATTGCCATTATCTATCGACTAGACATATACGTCATTTCGATGAGGTGTTTTTCATATAAACTTTAAAAGGCGGCCTAAATAAATGATTTCATCACAATCACATTTCGACGTGCACGTGTTATGGCACTTTTTGGGTTAATTTGTTATATTTTAGATAACTGGTTGTCTGAACAAAATTATGGGATAATTATTTGACTATTTTGTAGGTTTTCAAAATTGCAGGTTTTTGTTCTGTTACAAATGAATCGATCAAACTAATGATAAGCTGTAAATTTGAAGTAAAAAAAAACACGTGTGTATGTCGCAACCAGGATAGCGACTGCCTAATAATTTTTTATAATAAAAAAGTGACGTCAGAGGATGTTATCTGAGTGAGTTTTTAGTCGAATACAACAATGGCATAGTTAACAGCCTCCCATAACTTTGTCCATTTAATATTTAAATTGTGTTTAATTACATATTTACACAGTCTTGATCTTTTAGGAAGTGGCGCTTATATTGAAGTCTACAAATTAGAACGGCTGATGTAGCTCGATTTTTAACGAGTGGTTGTTAGCTGAAATGTTTTTTTCATTGTGTAACAGCTGCAATAAAATGTTATTTGTGGTATTTACTTTTATCAATGTTAAATCATATTCCGAATGGGACAGACTGGGGTTATTACAGAATAAACAACGATGCCAATGGTACCGTGTTACATCTTTGGTGATGGATTTACATCTGCATCTTTTGTGTTTGATGATTTTGAGATATTTTTTACTGCATCTTCATTGTTATTAGCGTATTCCTTTTGTACGAATGTTGAAGAATATGATCACAATGTTCGGTCTTAAAGATGGTTGGATTACTAGGATCACAAGGTTTTCAGGAACTCAATTGTAGAATAATGTGATGATAATTCGAGTCATGAACATTTATGAAATCAGTGTAATTAACATGGTTATGACGCTTTTTTTACATAAGCATAACCACTTATCCTCGAGTGGTTTCTGGGCCTTGATAAGGGTTAAGAGTGTACAGTAGTAGGTTGGACAATAAAGTAATCGTTCGTATGGAAATTCGGTAAATTTGTTAGAAACTGGAACGGCTCATCAAGAACTTGTTTACGTTGGACTTGAAGACAACGATATTGTAGTCAGCTGGAAAGCAAGAAAATGGAAGACAATTCCACAGGCGTGTGGTTCTAAGAAAGAAGATTTGTTCATGGAATCTACGTTTAGGTTTATGCACAGATAAAGAGTGGGGGGAATTATTGATAGTGTTTTTAGCTAGACGAGTGTCTGGTCGATTTTGATGTGATTTTAAATGAGTTGACGAGTCTTCCTATGATGGCCAGATGTTTTACATCAACGTGAGGAAATTGAAGGAAGAAGAATATTACAATGGTAGAGTTGGAGGATGTAAGGCTTCTCTCGAAAATCTGAACACGTATGCTACTCGCATTCCCCGACATGTCTCAGTTTCAAAGTGTTGGGTAGAATTCGCAGGTAATAATAATTACTTATCAGGAATTGGGACGCGAACGCTTTTATTTCAATTCTAACTAAAACAGTTTTGAAGTTTTTTTTTTCAGAGTTGTTGAAGTAAATAATACTGAATATTATTTTTGTCAAACTCAATGAAGCACAAATAACAGAAATATCGTAAAAGATCCATGTAAACATTTCCATTAAAAGATTTTCGACTTTGAACATTGGAAATAATCATAGGAAATTATATTTGACAAATGATTGAAAATTGAAATGTGCAATTCATTTGTGATCATTGGAAATTGATTCGTACATTTTTATTTTTAAGAAATTTGGAATTATAATTGGGTAAATTCTGTATTTTATTATCAACTATATTAAATATTTTAAAATATGACTGAAATATACAAAATACACGACTATTTGTTATACAAGGCATTTAAGTCGTTGTGTAGAATAATATTTATTAGGTATTGTGCAATAATTCTAAAAAACCAAACTCAAATTTTGATAGCATGTTTATATAAATGTTAAACAGATTTATTTAAAATGCTCGTCCGCGCGTGGAAATATTTAAGATTATACAGAAGAGTATTCAGGCATTTATATAAATATAAAAATGAAACAAATTAACAAGTAAATGTTTGTTCATTAAAGTTAATGTCTTGTTTAAATTAATTTATATATATATATATATATATATATATATATATATATATATATTGCTGGAGATAAGGTATCCATTCAGATGCTAGACATTTACCGTTTTTTTAGAGATTCCAACTAAAATATTTCAGCTTATTCTAACCGCCCTCTTGTGCGAAATACTATCTCCTGCATATTTTTAACCAGGTTAGTTTTGAAATCGTCCATGAAAGTTTGGTATATTGATATTTGGACTTAAACTAGGGTTGCTACATTTGTAGCATGCCATAAAACCATGTCCATCTGTATGTGAGTGTTTAAATCATTTGTAAACGTGTATCACCAACGTGTCTATTCATGTGCCTTTTTAAACTTGATTTTACTGAAAAGGCTGAGGTACACACTCTACAAACAAATGGTTTTTCACCCGTGTGTGTCCGCATGTGGTTTTGTAAACTTGATGGCTGTGAAAATGCAGAGGGACACACTTTACAAGTAAAAGGTTTTTCGCCAGTGTGTGTCCGTATGTGGTTTCGTAAAGAAGTGCTGTGTGAAAATGCAGTGTGACATTCGTCACAAAAATAAGGCTTTTCACCCGTGTGTGTCCGCATGTGGGCTTTTAAATTTGATTTCTGTGAAAATTCAGTGCGACACACTCCACAAGCAAAAGGTTTTTCGCCATTGTGTATCCGTATGTGGGCTTGTAAATGGCATTTCCTTGAAAATGCAGTGCGACACACTCCACAAGTAAAACGTTTTTGACCAGTGTGTGTCCGTATGTGCATTTGTAAATTGGATTCATGTGAAAATGCAATGTGACACTCGTCACAAAAATAAAATTTTTCACCCGTGTGTGTCCGTATGTGTGCCGTTAATGTATCCTGTCTTGCAAATTCAGAATTACAAACTTGACAAACAAAGCGTTCCTCAATTGTATGTGTCATCTTATGGATTATCAAATGGGATTGCTTTAAAAATGATAAATTACACATTTTACACGAAAAATGATTCAGTCCAGTGTTTCTCGGCTTTTGCATATTTTCAAAGTATTTTTTTCTGAATGTTTTAAAAATCGTGAGGTATACACCTCTGAATCGTAAATTTCTATCGAGGGTTTATTTGTATTTTTTGTAAAATTATTTGTTCAGAAAATAGTTTTCCCCTTAAAAAAGACACCGTTTTTTTTGCATGTATATTTTTTTAAAACGCCTTTGTTGTTCATCCATGGACCTGTGAATAAATAGAAGTGTTGTCGATAAAAATATTACAAAATGTACAGTTTTCTCATTTTTAAACATTGATTAAAAACTGTTTCCAATCATTTTATGAATTTGTAAAAATGTAAATATTTACAATTAATTTTGTAGGTTTTCGGAAATTCTCGTTGAAATCAAATGTATTTTACTGAATATATTTTAATGTAATTGTTCAATTTTTAAAAGTAAAATAAATATAGCCAATCTGAAACGTGACTTTGACGTTTTTTATGTTGTGATTTCATTAATGTTAGGAAACCAAAAGAAATCTGTTTTCAATTTGATTTGTTATAAATTATTTATTTTAACAAAATCTTTCAAAATCATTGGAAATTAATTGAAAAAAAAAAGTTGTAGATGAACAAATTTTGATGTTTTTGTACAGGTTGTAGGAAAAGCTAATGTTTTGCACATGTTTTATGAAATGAAGGAAGCAGTATTTATATATATATATATATATGAATCAGATAATAATAAGTTTGATATAATTATTTGCAAACAAAACTTCCAGGTTGATATTAGATATTTATTAAATGTAAATTTTCTGAAAAACAATAAGCAATATAATGCGCTTTAAGAATTCCAATTGTAGTAAAATATAAGGATGACAGTAAAATGGTATTAATGACTTTTGTAAAACTAACTTTCCTTAGGAGTTATTCCATAAATTTTAATAGATTATGTAATAAATAGTAATGGATTATATAATAAACACTAAAACAATTCCACATTTTCACTCATTTAATAAATACTAATAAGTATAACGTTTAAAACAAACGAATGAATGTGAGTTAATTCTAATACATAATATTAAAAAAACAATGATTGTATGAACTTTTAAACAAACATGTTATCGATTATAACAAAAAAAAATTCAATGGAATAATCTGTTTATAGAGATTAACACAAATTTCGTTTCTGATTTGATTGACGTGAACATTGGTTATTTGTATTATTTGCTTTCATCAAACTATTGTTCTCATCTTGAGAATCATTTTCACAACGTTTTCGTCGATGTAACTGACCTTTTTCATGTGTATCTTGTCGAACTCGGGAATGTTTCTGTCGAAGTTGGGAATTTGGACGGAATTTCGAACGACACCCTTTATTTACTTCACGCGGGCATTATGCTCCCGCCCCGCCAGCCATGGTTGGACAGAGGACCTAAGAACTTCGGAACAGCTGAGAATTAAAGCTTCAACCTGAAGGAGAAGATCACTTTTACAATTGATGTTCAAAATACTCTAACCATTACGCCACAAATCCTTATGGACTGATCTAATATGAATTTGGAGTTTAAACCTTTTTCCTAGTTACATATCTATACTCCTATAAATTTGAGTTTTGTGTAATGATATTCATACTAAAAAAAATCCTTTTTTTATTTATTTTTAAAGATAATACAACTTTGTTTGTATATGGGTCTTGGAATTGCATTCATCTGCAAAAGATCTAATTTGCATATTCTTTTTTATATTCATTTTAAGTAATTTATTATTTGTGTCTCTGGTTTTTACGTGTAATTATATTAATGCAGATAGAATACAAACAAGAGATTGCTGAAATTCAGTTTTCATGGCATAGTGGAAAGCAGGATCGCCTTATAACCTACCAGTTAAACGTTCGTACCCAGTAAAGGAATACTTTTTAAAAAATTATTATTATCGAATCCATACGGTTATATTGTTTTTTTTTTGTGCTAATGCGCTTCCTGATCCGCGCTATTTTTTTTAAATCGTATTTCCAAGTTTAAAGTTTTATTATATATGTTTTTTATTAAATTGTAAGGCTAAAGTATAGAATAGGTACAAAACATCCTCCCCACCTCATGTTTAGAATGGCGATAACAATAACGTTATTATTTCAGCACGGATCAATAAGTGCACTAGTACTGTTTTTTAATTTGTTTTTTTTTAAATATAGAAATGAAGCGAAAAAGTTTCATTTGTTTTTGTTTTTATATTCAGGTTTTATGTTTTTACAGTGATATGTGAAATAATTGAACGCAAGTATTGCAGTTAATACAAAAATAAAAATAAATAAATGATAAATACACGAAAGAAGTTTCGTTTCATTTCCTTTGGATAGGATTCCAGATTTTCCTTCGTAAATAAATTTCTGCTTCTTAATTAAACTATTAAAGTTGCGGAGCTAGGCTGACTTCTGCCTCTAATAGTTTATATTCTTTTTCTACTTGCTGCTATTTTCATTTTTTTAGGCTGGTGGTTGCTCAATACTCTTACTACATCACCTCTTTCCTCCCGTTCTTGACATTCCGATCGCAGTTCTTACCATGAGGTGTTCCGAGTGTCTATTATCTATCATTTCTAATTAACGGTTCCCATATCGTGTTAAATTCTATGTTAAATCTACTTAGTAAGTGATTGTCTCTCAGCATATGTGCTGCTTCTTCGAGTCATCTTACTCTCCACAATTCTTCTGTCATGATTTTTTCTGTAAGCGAGGGGGTTTGACCCTAACAAACTGTTTCCGGGGAGTTGAATTACTCCTGAATACTGTCCTGATATCATATGGATTAAATATTTTTGAAGTTGTATATATATATATATATATATATATATATATATATATATATATATATATATATATATATATTAATAATCTATATATCTATTAAAGTGAACGTGTCTGTGTGTGTTTGTATGTCTGTCTGTACATTTCCCTACATAATAACTGTCAATTTTCAGTCTACAGACTCGAAATTTGATATACAGTGTATTGAGATTTAGGAAAATCTTTGTAATCGATTTTCGGTTAGAAATGTGGTTGTTAAGAGGGCACAGTTTAACGATTTGACCTTTGAAAACTGTACCAAACTCCTCCGCCAATTCTGGGTATAAACACTTGAAATTTTAGATATAGGTTCCTGGACATGGATCTAACTTAATAACTTGATTTGAGCCCAAAACGATAAATGTTAAGGGGTCATAATAGGGAACAAATTTTTTTTAAAAAATTGACCGCTTCGTTCGCTACCAAATTACTCAGAGAATTTCTGGTCTAAACATTTGCAATTTTACATAAAGGGTTTTCAGAGATAGGGCAAGCTTTTTAATCGGTTTGCGTCGAAAATTTGAGCTAACAATATATAAATCTATGTATGTATGTTTGCATGTTTGCCTAAAACTTTCGACGGCGGCGACGGGTTTTCATAAGATGAGTATCGTTTTGAAGCTCGACCCTTCAGACGATAAATACCGAACAATTGGCTAAAACCATTGATTTCTTCACCCTCAACTGGGCACTTTTCTACAGGAAGGGGTCGCTTTTTTCGCCGATATTTTCGAAAGTCATCCTCTGTTTCGATTGTATAGCCTTAATTTAAACATACGTCACTTCCGGTTTGGCGGTGATCCTAACAGCAAATACGTCACATTTTTTCCTTCACAGTACGGGTTTGAGCTTGCCTTCCTACTATCACTTGTTTTTTTGCTCAATACACATCTCCAAACACCCGGGCAGCGCCGGGCACCCATGCTAGTTAGTAATAAATAGTGATATTTACTAGAAATAAAATAGGTTTAAGGCTCCCAAAATTCGTACTAGAACTGTCCGCAATGACCCATGGTGAAGTGCTTAGATTATTTGGATAAATCAATTATAAAAGTGATATTCTACTGAATGGTGAAGGTTTAATTAATTATTATTCTTTAAATTTATTAGCTTAATTAATTATTATTAATATTGTTTTAATTTATTAGTTTAATTATTATTAATATTAAAATACAATTGCCAATTACTTATACCTATATCAAGTCATGGCTGGAAAGGCACGAGGGTGCTGCCACCGTGAAATCAATAAATATTCTGTTCGAAATTCTATCCAATTCCAGAATTCGACAAAATCATTCAAGAATTCGACAAGATAAACCTGAAGAAGGTCGAAGGTTTTAGGTGATTATGTGTGAAAGCCCTTTAAATTTTGCATAATCATTTTAATATTTAGAAGAAAGTATCTGTTTCGCATGTGAACATAACGTTAAAGTCACCTTTTTCGGGCTAATATCACAGCAAATAGTGATGTGTGTGCATTTTACGATAATTTATTTTTAAAAGATAAATTGTGTGCGTTTTTTTGTTTTAGTTCGGTAGAAAATACAACCGTACGTTTACATTACTACAAACCCTTTGACTGGATGGTACTTTAATAAAATACGTCTCTTAACCAAGTCAGAACATTACCCCCCTCCATATTTAAAAGTAAGTATTTACTGTGTTAAGCAAAGAAAAATTCTGACGAGCAAGGCTTCATCCTCCGTAGGTTTTAAATAAAGGCTAAAAAAAAAAAAGAATTATAAAAAATAAAACAATATAATGTAAACGGTTTTACTAAATATGTACGATCAAATTATTTCTGATCATTGTATGACCGATTGCTCCTGCTGTTTGTCATATAGAAATATATAATATAGAAATAACGTGTAAAGTTGCTTGAATCAACAGCAGCCGAATCGAACAATTAGTCGAACCAAGTTTTGATGGTACATAAGTTTTATGTACGATTTTTTGCTCCTGCTGATGTTTTGCTATTAAAACAACTTTAACACGAACTTGCTATTGGATTTGTCAGCGCAAAATATCGTAAAAATTAAAAAATAAAATGAATTTACTCACAAATTTCAATCGAGAGATTATTTTTGTTCAAATATATTTTAGATTCATGTAAAATTATTCACATTTTTTTTAAATATTATTTTTTCAAATTCTGTGGGCTACTTTTATTCGTTTTTTTTTTTTAATTCTCTATTAAACCAGAAAGTAAACAAAATAGAAATACAGTTATTTGTGTTGCGAGAGATTTCAAATTTTGTTATAAATTTTCGTTTCAAAGTTTTAGAATATAGTTTGTGTTAAAAAAAAAATTCGAAGTTAAAAAAGTCAGTTCGGTTTATCTAAGATTTGGTTTGAACTTTTTTACTCCAGTTTAATTTAAAAAAATAAAATCGCATTAATCGATAACATAAATTTAAGAAAAAAAATATTTTCTCTGCTTTGGTGGAAGGGATGCGCGCTGCTTCTCAAAGCTGCAAAGGATGTTTATTCCGTAAACCGATCTTAACATGGGGAGGGTGGAGTGGCAATTCCGGAAGAATTTTCTCATTTTCAACTTCCCCACGAATTTCGGAATAAACACCGGTGCAAGTCTATAAATGGGCCACAAGTAATATTTGTTGCTATAAGAATCTGAAAAAAAAATCTTTATAATGTACGTACTTGTCACTGCATGAAAATGTCATGTTCCAAAAATTACGTAAATCGATCAAGTAGTTTTTTTTAATTAAAGAAAATCAAATATTATCGGACGTATTATCAAAGTTTCGCCATTCCGCCATCTTGTTTGAGAGATAACGCCACTAACGACACCTAGCGGATAGATAGTTCAACAAGGGCAGAACATCGAATATTTTATCAATCAAAAAGGGTTTTCGACATTTACGAAAAAAAAACAAAAAACTAAAAATAGTCGATGGTCTGCCCTCCACATTCTCTTTATTAAAAGGCACATTCTCTTTATTAAAAGAAGTCAATTTATTTATTTATTATCCCTAAAAATCGTAAAATTTATTTTTCCTTTAAAAAAAAAAAATTTGATTTTCTTAAAAAAAAATAAATAAATAAATAAAATATAAAATAAAAAAAAAGAAATAAAAAAATACTTGATTGATAAAATATTCGATGGTCTGTATGTTCTGCCCTTGTCGAGCTATATATCCGCTAGGTGTCGTTAGTGGCGTTATCTCTCAAACAAAATGGCGGAATGGCGAAACTTCGATAATACGTCCGATAATATTTGATTTTCTTAAATAAAAGAAAAACTACTTGATCGATTTACGTAATGTTTGGAATATGACATTTTCATGCAGTGACAAGTACGTACATTATAAAGATTTTTTTCAGATTCTTATAGCAACAAATATTACTTGTGGCCCATTTATAGACTTGCGCCTAAACACCATTTGCAGGTTGGACAAGTAACGCACGTTTTTTTTTTTTTTTTTTTTTTTTTGAGAAACTAATCCGAGTTGCGTTATCATGAAACGGAATTTTATGCAATATTATTAAAAAAAAAGAAAAAAAAACTGAAATTAATTATTTGAAATAGTTATTTACTTTCCTCCGCACGAGAGCAGTTAGACACAAGGTACGGGCAAAATGAATGCCGATGCTCAAAATGTATGAACATTTTGACCCCTCCCTTTACTGAAAAATTCACCAAAAATCAGGAAATTAACCAATTTTAATGGAATTTTCAGTAGTTATCAAATAATGATCGAGGAATATAAGGAACTAATTATCTTTTTAAAAATTTAGTGGAAATGTATTATTTTGTTTAAACAAAAAATACCTTTACTAAAGTCACGGTTTTCAGTAGTAAATAAAAAAGCAAGAATTTATTATTTTTTTTTAAATCTAAATAAAGCATCATAATTTGTAACAATAAAATACAAATAAATTTTTACAGGAACATTATGAAAAAAACCCTAAAGTCCGTATTAATTAATTCGATGTAGCTCGAAGAAACATTAATTTCTCGAACTACCAACATTATCATTGAATTCAGCATTGTTTAATTAATATTTTCGCTAAATAAATTATAATTGCGAAAATTATTTCTACTTTTTTTACGCTTACATTTTTACCGCAATCTTTACATGTAAGAGTCTAAGAATTCCATTGCACGCAAGAACGTATAATCATCAACGTAAGATAATGTTCATATAATATTGGAAAATAAAGTAGAAAAATTAAATTGAAAAAACAAGAACATAGAAAAATAATTTAAATAAAAATGCCAAAAATTATACGAACGTTCCATGTCGGTAAGTACGGATGCGCAGAGTTGAAAGGAAAACCAGTCTGTTTTGCCCACCCTCCTCCTCTCTTCAACTACCCGCCTGTTTGTGTTCACCAACTTTAAATTTCACGTAAACATTATGATAAATTTAAACGTAAGTCTGTAGTTTTTTAGTGTGTAATTTTTTCAATGATTATAAATTGTTTTCTTAACCATTCTGTAATAATATTAATAAATAATGGTGCAACCTTTTTTTTCAAAGAATAAGTTGTCAATAGTATAATTAATGAATTTAACTCTTATGCATTTTTAAGTGAAGGAAGGAGGGCCTTCGACTAAAAAAAAAAAAAAAGTCGCTCGGTATGCCGAAATAATGTTAAATAAAGTCATAAATTATGCCTATTTTTCCTTCCATACATATTTGAATTTTGCCGCCAGAGTGTTTTGGATACGATGAACAAGTTTCGTTCCTACCAGTGTACATTTTTGGATAATTATTACCTTTTTTTTGCAAAAGTTAAGTACATTTATTGTATCAATTCATTGCCTTAAGATTTTAATTGAATACTTAACTTGAAAATAATTCCAGAAAACTTCTATTTTTCTTGCCAGAAAAATGTAAACGCAATTTTGTCATGATTTTTTACGTGAAATCTAGGGGTTTTCAGATGCGAGATAAAATTATTCCATGTATTTTATTATTTCACATTTTTTTTCTTTGAGAAATTAACTTTAAACTATAATCTTTCAAATACGATAATACATTACTCGAAAAATTAAAAATTATTATGATTAACAGACTTTAAAAGCCATAAGCCCCTACCGAAGCAGTCATTAATTGCTCGTACCTATTAGACACTAATGTTTTAAATGTGGGGAGAACTAATTCCTAAAAAGAGGCACACGGGATTGAAAATGCTGCTTCAATCTTAAGGGATTTATTCTACTTTAAAAAAAATATACTTTCTAGTGTTACACTTCTATTGTGTTACGAAATTAAATTTAAAAAGAAGGTCATTTGCAAAATTAAATTTTTAAAAATCTCTCGGCTCAAAGTTGTGACTGACTAAATTCGTTTTGTTTCTTTTTCAATAATAAAGAATTAAACTTGTTTATTTTAAAATGATTTTTAAAAAAAGTGATTCACTGGGTTGAAAAAAAAAAATCTCAATCTTTAAGAATTTGCCAAAAATAATCACGACTGTAAATAAGTCGTTTTATTGTTTGTTTTAATAACATTGTTTTTTGCGCTGACGAACTTAAAATATTGCTCGTGTAAGAGGGAATATTTAACAAAAATCGTCACTTCCAGTTTAGAGGTGGTCGTACCAGCAAAGAATAACTTTTTTTCACGTTCCTTTCCTCCTTCGCGGTACGGGTTCGAGCTTGCCTTCTTACTACCAATTTATTTTTTGCTGTTTTTTCTTGTTTTGCTCAAAACACCTCAAAACACCCGGGCAACGCCGGGCACCCATGCTAGTATTATATTAAAAAATCACCCGCCAAAAAACTGAATATATTTTTTAAAATAGTTATTTACTTTTTTCCCCATGAGAGCAGTTATACAATAATGTTTAATGTGGGGAAAACTAGTTTTCCAAATGAGGCACACGGAATTGGAAACATTGCTCCAATCTTCAGGGATTTATTCTACTTTTTTTTTTTTTTAAGTTTTCTAATGTAACATTGCTATTGTGTTACGAAATTCAAATTAAAAAAGGGGTCACTTGATAAATTAAATGTAAAACAAACAAACAAAAAACTCTCAGCTGAAATTTGTGACTGCCTAAATTCGTTTTCTTTCTATTTAAACAATAAAGAAATAAACTTTTATTTTACAAAGATTAAAAAAAAAAAAAAAGTTATCCACTGTGCTGAAAAAAAAAATCTCAACTTTTCAGAATTTGCAAAAATATTCGGGACTGTGCCTAAGTTGTTTTATTGTTTGTTTTAATAACATTTTTTTTTGCGCTGACGAACTTAGTATCGCTCGTTTAAGAGGGAATATTTAATAAGACTCAGGAGTTTTCTTTAAAGGTATGGACTTAAACAAGATATTTGAAAAAATAATTAAAAAAAACCTCGGAACTTCTGGGTAATTCGTTTTGTTTATTACAAGATTGTTTTACGATATTTTAAGCTGACGGACTCTGTTGATTGCCTTGAAGTTGCTTTAATCAGCAGCAGTGGCAATTTAGTCGTACAATAATCGTTCTTCATTTTTAGTCGTACATAACTCAATACAATATACAAAGTTTTCGTAACATTTATTCATGTTGTAAATTTTCATAACGAAACAAATGTTTTTTTTTTAATATTACATTTTTTTTAAAAAGTAAAACTAACCGAAAAGTAAATTTTTTTGCAAAATAATAAACCGACATGTTCAAACATTAAAGGAAACTAATCTAATCTAATGTTAGTTATTAATTATAAACTTAATTATAATAAGTAAATTCAGTTAATTTCGAAAGATTTGTATCTTTACAGCAATGTTATTTTTTTTATAATTATTTTCCACGAAAAAGTTACATGTAAATAAAATAAACAGTAGTAAATGGCTGTAAGATATTTAAAAAAAAGTTCATATTTTTTTTATTTAATTTTGTCATTATGTAAAATAAGGGGAGAGAGAGTTTAGCCCGCTTTTTCCAAATATTCGAAAAAAATCGATTTTTTTTTTTTTTACTGAGATCAAAGTAAGTAGTAAAGAGTTAACGGTTGATCGATTGTAAAAAAGACGATATACCGACCTGTATATATTCAACGTTGAGAAACTGTTTTTAAGTATCTTGCTTTTTTTTTTCTTTTTTTTTTTTTTTAATCATTTCAAATTTTGTTATTTCTTACTTTCTTTACTACTCAAACGAAAATATTGGCGCTAGACGCTAAATTGTTATGGAACCTAATTCCTGAAAAATATAAGTAAAAATGTATTTAATCTATGATTTCGCTTTGGGATGGTAATTGCCATTCCAACTTAACGTTAGTGGTAAGGCAAGTTATTTTCATTTTCTATTTTAAACAGACAATTTGTAACCCCCCTCCCATCCATTCGGGTGAAATGAAAAAAAATAGGAGGCATTACATTTGTAACATTTCTTGTATAAGCGATATTCACTAAGAATAACGCTAAAGTAGAACATCTACCAGGTTATGGCTGATGGAATAAGGACAATCTACTCTCGTTAAATAAATAAAGGGGCCAGTCCAAAATCCGTATATTTTTTCGAGTTCACCTATTAGTTTCATTGCATTCAGAAAGATTTTCTTAAATAAGGTCGGAGGTTAAATCGGCCTAAACATCGTCCCATTTAGTCTTTTGGGGCTAAATGTTGGTGATAAGGGGGGGGGAATTCTGAACTTTTTTATGCCTCGTTCACTATGCACTCACGGGGGACCATGCATGCTTCACTTGTTCTCTTTTGAAATATTGTTCATTTTTAATAAGGTTAAGATTGAGACTGTAATAATATTAATATGTGTTGAGTTTGTGAAACAGTCCGTAATAAACTCATCATATTTTATAGTAAAAAAAACTATAAGGATTAAATAAATTAGATTTGAACTAAGCTAAAACATTTTTATTTCAATTGATTATTTTTAAAGCAAATTAAATAATCATATTACATATCACAGAGTTATAAAAAGATTGGATTTTAAGTTACAAATTAAAGGCAAAATAAATCGTACATTTTCTTAGTACGACGCCATTTGCATTTTTCGAATTCAATTGAAATAATATAAAGTTGTAAATGAAAATTGTGCTATACGAGAACATAGAAGAGACAAGCATTTTAAGTTTTTTTTTTTTTGTAAAAAAAAAAAAAAAAAAAAAAGGTAAGACAATATATTAGTTTGTGGTGTGTTCCATGGACTTAAATAATTTTGAATGACAATAGCGTGTTTTGGAATTGAACAACAACGATTATAATCAATAGTTACAAGTTATGCCATAGCAAAGGAAATAATGGTAAATTTTTACTTACTTTCCACCATAATAATCATCTTTTAAAAGACGATTTTCGGGTATGCTGAAAACAAATATCGCATTTATAATTTCCACAAACAAATAGTTTTCCGGATATTAATCAATGTAATTCCTTATAGGATATTTTTGCATGCGTAATCACGAGCATATTTTTAACGCGTACAACAATGGCCACAACTTATAACATAAAGAATTACATTGATTATTATCTGGGAAAATATTTGCGAAAATTTTAAATGCGATAACAGTTATCATGTAAAGTTGGGAAGGAAAAGTTTTAGCAACGAATATATATATATATATATATATATATATATATATGGAAAATAAAAAATGGCGATGTTTTATTACATTTGGTCAGTGGTTCAATTACTGAACAAATCATACAACTAGATAAATACTTGTGTTATTTTATATCAACAGACTTATTAATTTTTGGGTGAATAAGTTAGAGACAAGCATTATACATAACTTATTTGGAAGATGGTCAACCACATTCAGACCAGATAAAGTTTGAAAGTTTGTAATGATTTTATATGGAACAGTGATTTTTTTTTTATTTCTTCAGAAGAAATACCAGTCAGAAATTGATTTAAGGGACTTTTTATCGCCTTTACCAGAAGCACACAAATTACCTTTCTTAATAAAAACAATCCGATTTATATCCTTAAACCGATATTTGATTAAATAATGGTTCGGACATGTGTGATTATTTTACGTTAAAGTTTTATGCCAAATTGACCTTCCGCTTCAAAATAAGTGTTGGTAGTTTGTCTCCAAGTTTTTTGTTGTATTAAGACGGAATTGCAAAAATAAATTTAAAAAAAAGTAGAATTTCACTTTTGTGGAAGAAAATATCATCATTTAAAAATTTCTCTTGCTTGTAAATATATATATATATATATATATATTATATATATATATATATATATATATATATATATATATATATTTCCATCTTTGCATTTGACCAGGTTTCATTTTATCAATTCATTATGTGTCATTTTTAAATTCGTTTGAAACAAATTAAAATGCAATAAATATAAACGTTAACATTTTTAATGGGTTGTCTATAAAGTCGTTGCAAATGGTGAAATTATTTTTATTCGTTGTATAATTATTGTAGCATAAATATTAGTTTTACTTGTATCAGATTTTCATCCGACTTTTTTTTTTTTTTTACATTCGAATGAAATAACTTGTTTGATAAATTACACGTTAGAAAAGTTAATTTTTTCATGTGTTTATTTTTACCCTCTATCAGATTTTGAACATCATTTAATTATTCTAAAATATTGAAATTATTTTTAATTTTAGTATTAAACGTTAATCCTAAGTACCGGCATTTGCTATTCAAACATTAATCCTATTTTGCTTAGAGTAAAATATTGAACACGAGAAAGACGGGACCCTGTGTTCAGAATGTGATCTAAATAATAATTCAATTAAAAAAAGCAACTGAAACATGCAAAGCGGAATGGCCTTTATGTACTGAGAAAGTTTTATTTCTTTAAAACGGCAGAAAACTTATTCAATTAATACATAATTCAACAATTGATAAAATATGATTATTAAAATTAAATCAAAAAAATAATTTCATACTCGTTAAAAGGTTAATCAAGAATTTAGTTTGTTGCTGTTTTATTTTACGTTTTATTTTAAAAACGTCAAATTTCACAATAATAAAATAAAATGTGGTAGTTTTGAAAAGTTAATAAAACATATTTACAAAATGTTAAACCAATTCAAATACTATTATACTTACTTTTATCTTTTCCGATTTGCTTGTGTGGTGGAGACTTCGCCGGTTTTGCTTGCTGTGAATGGCATGATTAAGTGAATACTGAATCTCATCGAGTTTATATTGGAATAGTCGGCGCATGCTCAACTGGTTCAAAACAAAATTTTCTAATTCGTCTCTCTATCAACTTCTGCTTCATTATTGAGATGCCTTGTTCCTTGTTAACTCGAGCATGGTTTTTTCCTGTGCACTTCTAGGGGCTCCACCATCCCAGGCATTGCCTTCCGTTTCGAGTTAAGTAAATCTATTGCCAACTGCCTGAGACACCCCGACCATAGAATGCCGACATTGCGGCCCAGACAATTTTAAAAGACCAGAGTTTTCATCGTTTTTTTTCTCTGCCTTAACCCGGTCTACCTTCCAACCTTGTGTCACATCCTTATATTGTTGTAAAAAGTAAATACCAACGGATGCGTAATAACCAAATTGATTTTTTATTGAACATATGAAAATAACTTAAATTTGTATTTCTGGTCAATTTCTGATAAAAACATTAAATTCATTCATCAAATCAACATGTTGCAAATAAAATGATTAACTCAAAACAGAATACAACAATGTTGCATATTAAATATTGCATTACGTTAATAACTACTTTTATGTTGTTGTTATTTTTATTTTTCGTTTCAAAAAGGCCGTATGAACTTCTCCGCTTTATTCAACATTATCGAAGAATAATTAAGGGTAAAATATCTAACAGCGGCCGAATATTGATTTCTCGCTCGTCCAATCGTCAAATCAACAACCAAATATAAAAGTAATGAACGACGTTTCCTCGTTGCAATATTCCAACAACTTGTCCGAGAAAATACGTGTTTTTTTCAGGACAACTTTTCCACTAGGTGTATCAGAATTTTTGTAGGAATTTTTGACACCCCTAACACGACACTGCGAATAAAATATTAAAAACTCGTAATTTCTCTTTTAAAAGTGGGTTGTTTATTTTCTTTATGGATTATACTTCCAAAATAAACTATTAAAGTTGTTTTAAAAGTAATAGAAATATTTTTTTTATTTAAAAAATAACAGTAATGAATTTTAGAACTCAATATTTTTAAATTTTTAAACTTTAAAAATCTATCAAAATTTTTCTATTGATTCAATTTTTACGATATTGCCAGGGTCAATGTGAAATTTTATGCTCTTTCCAATAAACCGAATATAATATTTTAGACAAATGTTTTTTTTTAATTCACGCATCCTCCCCATTGTCAAGTGTCTATTAAAAAGTAAAGAATTAATTTACTCACCAAAGTTTTATATATCACAAATTGAAGAGAAAAGGTCAATATATAATATATTCAAATTTAAAACAAAAAAAGTAGTGTTTTTTAGAAATTTACCTGTAAAGTTCGAAGTTTAAAACTTTTTCTTAAACAACGTTGTTTATTTTTTCTTTTGTTTTTGTTTTTGTTTTTGAATGGAGCCTTGGTCCTTGCTCCTTTAATTGACAAAAAAAATAGGGCTTGAATTACATTTTTCGAGTAGTTAACAGCTTGGAAAGACATGGGGTCGAATAATTCACGCCTCCCATTTTGAAATGTCTATAAAAAAGTAAATAATTAATTTATGTACTTATATATCACAAATTGAAGAGAAATGGTCAATAAATAATATATTCAAATTTAAAACAAACAAAAAGAACTGTTTTTTAGAAATTTATCTGTAAAGTCCGAAGTTTAAAACCTTTTTTAAAAACAAACACGTTGTTGCTGTTTTTTTTTGCTTTTTTTTAATGAAACCTTCGTCCTATCTTCTTTTAATTGAAAAAAAAATAGGGCTTGAATTACATTTTTCGGTGAGTTATAAGCTTGGAAAGACGGGGTGGCATTATTCAATATTTTTCACGAAATCTCTGACACACCTACTTTTCCACTGATTCAAATAATATATGAACAAACGTGTCATTTTCTGTGCAATATCCCTTCTACTCATTACGATTAAATGTTTCTTAAAAGTGCAATTCAACCGGTAATTCTTTTTTGGCACGGCAGCTCGCCAATAAGTACGCCACGCGCTAAATTTTATTCCGTCATAAAAACAACTTTCTACAGAAAAAAATGCAACTTATTTTTATATATTTATCCCGCGAATAAACATAAAAAATATATTAAAAACCGATTTATTATTTTTAAAATCCAATAACGGAGTTGAAGTCAATGTTTTCGATTGTAAAACAAAACTAATTTTCTTGATAAATCTCTGTGTGGCGTACTGATGAATTATTTTTTCAAGGAATAAAAATTGAATAAAGTTTATTTTTACAAGAATGTTTGGACACTTACCTATATATAAATATATATGAAAAACCGCGTTTGTTATTTAAAAAAAAAAAAATCAAAATTATACGCCGGATATGAAGTTGGCTTCTTTTTTTTTTTTCTTAAACGAAATTAATTTTGATTGATAAAATTGTGTTTGGCGTACTGATGAATTATTTTTCCTAAAGAATAAAATTGAATAAAGTTTATTTTTACAAGAATGTTTAGACATTTACGTAGCGAATGAGCATAAAAATATATATATGAAAAACCGTATTTATTATTTCTAAATAATCAAAATTATACACCGGGTATCAAGTTGTTTTTGTTTTGTTTGTGTTTTTCTTAAACGATACTGACTTCATACGGTTTTACTTACTGAGTATGGCGTCCTTCATTTTTATTAAACGCATGGCAGCGATGAGTAACAAAAATACTGCAAGACTAAAGAGCAACCTAACTGTTCTCTGTTTATGTCTGCCGCAATCTTTTATGTACAATTTTTTTTCTATTTAATCCACCGCTACCACCATGTTAAAGGTTGGGTTATTAAGATTACAAGAGAAAACACAAGTACATTTGCAGCTAACAAGGGATGCATCTCAAAAACATGCCAAACAATTATATTAAATCAGGTAACAAGAGACGCTTCCAAAAAGCATGCGCACCCGTTTTATTCAAGAGCAAATAACTCGTATTAAAGGAAGACTAACATGTCATACTATATCTCTTTAGCTGGAATGTTAACTAATAATTTTACCATAAATAACTTTCCTATATACCATATTTTGGGGAGGTTTTATTACACGCCCTGACCAAGTAGTTGTCCCGGTTGGTGTATTATTACTGGACTGACTTTGTTGACTAATTCGGATTGGGTGTTGATGCGTGTGCGCGCTCGCGAGTGTGTGTGTGTGTGTGTGTGTGTGTGTGTGTGTGTGTGTGTGTGTGTGTGTGTTGAGCGGTTTAGCGGGTTGTATGGATAATTAATGTGTAAAAGTTTAGTTTGATGTTCGGATGTTTTATAGATAAATGTTTGTGTCTTATCGGCATTGCTGACAGCTTTCTTTTAAATACTTAAGGTTTCTACTAAAAAACCTATCCTGTTGTAGTTTCAACAATGTATGATCCTGATTCATTGCAGGCTTGTCTGACAAATGCTGGAATTTATTTTATTGTACTCTAGTATTTTACTCGTACTAGTTGTCTTGTATATAAGTCCATTAGGTATTTTGCGTGTTGGTAGAGCTGCGTTCTCTGCAACAACTGTCTATGGAGTAGGCGATCCTTAATTACTTTCTTCTGCATATTGTTGGGATAGATCAGAGATATAGTAGACTCACATTTATGTCCTGGTTTCATAATATGACTCTTTATAGCTGTCTTTACTATCTGTATGCACCGTTTTTTCATGCGTTCAATTTTAGAAATCTGAGAGAAAGGTGATGTGCTTAAAATTCCATTCTTTAGCAAATTCTTTGAAACATTGATAGCTAAAATGTAATTCATTGTTGCTGATAAGCCTTTCTGTGACTCCTTGCTCAGAAAAGATTTGCTTGGTCACGTTGATCACTTTCTCACTAGAAAATCCCTTTAGTTTTCGGATAAAAAGTATTTTAAATAATTGCCATGGTCGCACTGATATGTCATGAGGCATGAGAGATTCGTCAGTTGTAGATTTCTGTTGTTCTTAACATATGATTTCATGTTCCATTTATCTCTCACTCTCGTTATTTATGCAATTCAAGAAAACATGTTTTCGTCCTGAGCTTGCATTTATCGCGTCTTTTGTAACCTTAATATATTTTTACTAATACTTCAAGTCGTATTGATTGAGGAATCTATATCCTGTAACCCTTGCGAAAAATACCATTCTTTATAGAGAGCTCGTTTCTATAAGACCACTACAATTAAATGTCTTTGCGTACTTCTCTACAAGGTTCTGATATTTTTCACTTGCCGGATGTGCATTCATTTCTCAACAGTAAATCGTATGAAGTCTACGTTAATGTCTAAAGTAATTCTTTTGTTCTTTTGGTGGGGAGTCTGTATAGTCCATCTGCTCGTAGCAACTTCTTGTCTGTACGCTAGTTGATGAACATATCCTATTACTGGAGGTTTCACAGCATTCGTTGAAGTTGTGGAGGTGCAGCGGTTTGGTTCTTTAGACAGACAACTTCCAAAAATCAATGATTATTTTCAACTTCGAACGAGCAGTCGCAAATATATATGCGAAATCGTTCACATCTGAATACTACAGCTACAAACTGATGTTGGCGTAGTGTAGCATTGCCTTGCATATCAAATCATATCTTTTGCAGCAATTTCTGGTGACTATTGCTCCACTCATAGTCAGCCTCAGGGAACTTCTTTAAAAGAAGTTTCCTGAGATTGGTTGTGTTTTCGTTGAAGAAAGCACCAAAGAATTTGACTTTTTATTGACAGCACATTCATTACTGTTAAATATGAGACGTGCAGTCTATACTATCTCCATCTACATTCGAAGGTTGTGGTTCTGTTCGTCTTATTTTGTTCGAAAACAATCACATAAGTTACCAGACTTTTTTCGCATGGGAAATTTTATTGATAGTACACACATGAAACCCTTGTCCAATTCGAAGTAATCTCCTCCGTCTGCAATGCAGTAGTAGCGTTCCAACAACTTCTGGAAGGCCAATGGAAGCCCTCTCGTGTGAATGTGTCACTGACCCTCGTCACAGCCTCTTTCATCTCCTCATTTCTCTCATAACGACAGCATCAAAGGTTTTCCCCGAGATGAGGGAATACGCAAAAGTAAGAGGGAGCAAGGCCTTGGTATAGGGGGGGGTGATGAACTGTCTTGATGCTCATCTTGGTCAAATAGTCTGTGATAAGGACAAAACACGCTTGGGAAAAATTCCCCGCAAATTGCATCATCTTCCGTTCCTCAAATAGAATTGTGTGTACAATTCTTAAACTGTGCACTTATTGTCTTCATAGACATGCAACTGTTTTCATCCATGTAATTGTGGGAGCACGTATAATATCCTTGTTTTTATCATTTTGGTCTAATTTTGCTGGTTCTCTTGCGCACAAAAACAATACTGTTAACTCTGTTCGTTTGTTCATGAACACTGCGGGTTATTCCTTGGGGTAGCATTTAATCCAAATCTGTTAAATTTCCTCCCTCATGTAGCATTTCATAAGCCTATGAACTATCGGGTGATTATTGCTCGAAGCACGATGTGATATTCTTCTTTAAAGTTTCAAATGCGATGAAATTGATCCGGATATGCTTTCGTCGAGTTGATCGATTGAAAGAGTAATTGGAGTAACTACTGTATAATTGACTGGGGCACAGTTTGTTCTTTGGGTGGAAAAGTGTAGGGAAACAAGCTTCAAGTACCGAAGATAGAGTAGTCCGAGTATAGGAAGTCCCCGTGAGGAGTATATTTCCTTCCGCACTTGTGTCCACCTGAATTGTCAATTTATGCACTCATTCCAGGTTTCATCGTATTACATGCAATATGACGAATACGACTGATCGAAGGGTTACTTTACGTGTTTTAAACTGAATCAAAACATTTTCTGAAAGTCGTCATTTATCTCGTCCTGTCGGTTTATATAAGCTTGATGTGTCAGTGTGAAGTTTGTTCTTGATATTTATCCTAAACTGCCGCTAGATCGTGCCTATCAGCGTCATCTTCAGAAGATCACCTTAAACACCCTTTTCTAGATAATAAAAGGATATAGTCAACTTGCCTGTCTTCGCGGTTACGTTTTACGGAAGTATACCCTTGTTAGAAAAAAATTGAGTTTTTCCACAAAATCTGACTTTTTTGTATTGTTTTGCACAATGAAAATTCGCTAAAAGAAAAAACACAAATGCATATATAGCTTACATGGAACACATCTGAAAAACATTCAGATCAGTTTTATTTAAGTTCAAGTAACTGCTCTTTAAGGAAGAGTAAGTCATGTCATGACACACGCAACCATTGTATCATAATAGTAAAAGTATCCGTCATGAAGTATGGACAAAAAGAAAATAAATTGTATCAATGAAAGAAAATAGGAAGAAGGTGTCGTTAATGTCATTTTTTGTCATGTTTGTTTCATGTTTTTTTTTTATAGCGATCACAATTTTTTATGAGGATGTTTTAGTTCTGTTATAAATGAATCGATCGACTCAGCTTTTTGATGAAATCGGACGTCAAATCTTCCTCTCTCGTTCACTGCACTTATGATAGTTGTAAAATGTTTGTTAACCTTTATTTAACCTTTTTTGAATGTATGCAATTCCTCTGGTGAAAGATTAAAAATGTTTAGTATATCGTCCGCTTTATCACACACGCACAAGATTAATGAGTCGGTTTGCTTCCTTGTTGTTTGTCTAATCTAGACACTGTTCGGTATCTTAAAAATATTTTTATCATTTTTTTTCTTGTTCAGGGTGACCAAAGTTAAACAGTTTCGACTGAGTAATTTCGTTCAATCTTATTCCGAATGGGGTTATAGTGGGATTATTACAAAATTAATGATACCAGTGTTATGTCTTTATGTTTTCCTGTTATGTAGTGTCTGTTCTACACTTGTTGTGTTTGATGATTTTATCCATTTTGTACAGCTGTTGACGAATATGATCACAATCTCTGGTTTTTAAGATGCTGGTATCACTAGGATCACAAGGTTTGCAGGGAGTTGATTGCAGACTGTTGTGATTATAATTCCAGTAATGAACAATTAGGAAATTCGTGTAATTTTTATGTTGTTGATGATGGAATAGATTTTCTTATAATCCATTTGATTGATCTTTATATAAGGTTGCAGATTTTCTTTAGTTATTTAAAGATATCGTTGTCAATACTGACATTGTATGGCGTTATTCTTCTTCCTAAAATCTGGACGAGTAGGCTACTTACATTTCCCTATTTGATTGGACATGTTTGTTTGGACATGTTTATTTAATTACTTAACAGAAATAGTTATGCGAACTCTACTTCAATTCTAAAACCAGCGTTGATTTTTTTTTTGTCAACCAACACATAATGTTGAATATTATTTGTTCTCAAACTGTGTAACATAACAGAAATATCGTAAAACAAATCATGAAATCTTAAATCTTCAACTTTGAACACCGGAAATAATTATAGGAAATTATATTTGACAAATGTGCAATTCATTTGTTATCATTATAAAGTTAAAAGTTTGTACATTTTTATTTTTCAGAAACTTAGGATTGAAATTAGATAAATTTTATATTTTATTACCAATTATATAAAATATTAAAATATGACTATTATACGAGACAATATTTAAGTCATTGTACAGATTAATATTTATCAGGCACTGTGCAAGAATTCTAAAAATAATAAACTCAAAATTTGATAGCGTGTTTATTTGAATACTAAACAGACATCATCGGCTCGTGGAAATATTTAAGATTATATACGAGAGTACTTGAACATTTATCTATACTATTATATAAAAAAAAAATCACTGTATGCGAGTTCCATCCTCATATACTCCGAAACGGCTGAGCCTATCTTTTGCAAAGTTCACGCAAAGCTAATTTATATGTCTGGCAGTGTTCTTAGATATGCTTTTTTTTTACAGAAACTCATTCGATAAATGGTGAGAATTGAAAAAATCCGATCTTAAAAATAGCTTTTCGTTGTCAAAGATAAAAAGAATAATTTTACGGGAAATATTTTACGTTACACCGGCCAAGGAAGATAATAAAAGTTTATCAAATCATTTCTTCTTAAAAAACAGATTTATTATAATCTGGAGATATAGCCTAGTGTTAGAACATTTCATTACAGATCGAATGATCCTTTGTTCAAGTTCAGGTGTACCTCACCATTTTATTTTTATTTTTTCTTATGAGTTTAATTTACGATAAAAGAAAAAGCACCACTTAAAATCGCTGCAAATCATTTCTTCGTGTGCATATTTTAAAACTAAACAATCAGCATCGTCAAGTCCAAATATCAGCTGATGTGATATTGTAAACAAACACAGACGGAATTTGATGAACGACATTATCATTATTATTTATTTATTTGCGAATTAGTCCATCGGGTGAATCATTCTTCGTAATATATAATAATAAAAAAATGATCGAGTCTGCAATAATAGATATGTATGCAATCTGCATAAATTAAAATATCATGTTTAAGCGTATTGTACAACCGGGCAATGCCGGACTGCCAGCTAGTATAAATATAACTAAGAGCCAAATAAAACAAGTAAATGTTTGTTCATTAAAGTTAAATTCTTTGTTAAAATTATCTTTAATTTATATTGCTGGAGATGAGGCATCTCTTCGAATGACAGACATTAACCCGCTTTTTAGAGATTCCAACTGAAATATTTTAGATTATTCTAACCGTCCACTTGTGTGAAATATTTTGTATATCTCCTTTGCATTTTTAACCAGAAAGGTTTGATCTTATTTCATAGGCCAATTTGCTGTCGTACATAAAAGTTTAGTATATTGTTAGTTTGATTCAGGAGTTCGACTAGAGTTTCTACATTATCCATAACACCATATGTAATATCTGTTTGCATGTCGACGTTTAAATTATTTGTAATAATGTGTAACCAGTGTGTCTTGAATTTGTTTTTGCTGCAATGACCGAGGTATGCACTTCACAAATAGAAGGTGTTTTATGCGTGTGTGTCCGTATATGTGTTTGTAATGATGATTTCTGTGTAAATGAAGAGTTACACTCCTCACAATACGGGTTTTCCTTTTTTTTTCATTTTTCTTAAACTTTTTCTTCTAGGGGATGGGACATCCAACCAGATGTCTGACATTTACCCCTATTTTAGTGAGTCCAACCAAGAGATCTTTTCAGGATTCTAGCCGTCCCTTTCAGTGCAATCGTTTGTATTTCACTTGCACTTGGTTCACCGGGTATGCTTGCTATGTACCTTTTAAAGTTCTTTTTCATAAGCCCAGTTGCACCTATGATGACTGGTATAATTGAAACGTCTTTTAATTTCCAATTTCGTTTCATATCATACATAAGTCCTTGATACTTTGTAATCTTTTCCCTCTCAACTCTGTTAAGCCCTGTATCATTGGGTACACTGACCTCTATTACGGTCGCTTTTTTGTTTGCTCTGTCCCAAATCACTATATCTGGTTTAACAGCTGCATCTTCAAGATATGTAGCAGTAGGGATTATGTAGTCATAGTGAATAGTGTAGTTGTCATTTCCAACTGTTCGTTCGGGTATATGTTCCCAGGAGTTTTTACAACACTGAATGTTGAGTTTCTTACATATCTTCCAGTGAAGGTATTTGCAAACTCCGTTATGGCCATCTGTATAATAACCGTCTCCAAGTAGGACTTTGCAACCAGAAATCAGGTGGCCCACACTCTCAACCTCAGTGCTACAGAACCTGCATTTATTATTGTTGCTTAGACCACACATCTTTTTGAAGGCGTTTGTCATGAGGCCCTGGTCTTGTGCAGCCAATATCAATCTCTCTTGGTCGTAATGGAGGGATCCTCTTTTGAGCCAGTCCAGGGAACCATCCCTATCAATATATTCAGTCGGTAGGTATTTTGCCCGTTTATGGTTGGTCCATTCTTCTGTTTTAACACTATGGAACTGGCTAGTGTATTTTTTCCGACTTTTTTGGGCTATGTCAGTGGCAGGCTTGTTTGGGTTCTCAGTATCATTTGTAAGGCAATCTTTTCCAAAATGTGTGGCAAGTTGTGTTATAGATGTTGTGCTACTTGCTCGATTCTGATAATTGTCTTTAATTTTCATAAGCTTCGGGTTACAGGAACTTATTATGTACTGACCTATGCTGACGATTGTGGCTCTGTGTTGATGATTGACTTCCGAGGGTCCCATACCTCCTTCTCGCCTGGGTAGGTACAAACGAGGCATGCACTGATTTCGATAAATAACTCGGTACAAGGTTAGCATTTTCCTTGTCTTTGTGTCAAGCCAATTTATGTCTTTCTGAGGCCAGTCAATAATGCCAAAACTATATGTTAGTACTGGCATGGCAAGTTGGTTAATTGCCGTAATTTTGTTCTTGTTTGTGATTTCAGTTTTGCAGATTTTTTCTTACCCGGCGTAAATATTCTTGGCTTAGTTTCTCTCTCATCTTTGAATGCTGGATGGACTCATTTTCATCAATGCCAAGGTATTTGTATGTTTCCTGTTCATCCAGTTCTCTGATTACACTATTTTCATCGTGCTGTATATTTTCAGTAGATATCTTCTTGCCAGCTTTCAGAGTACACATAGCACACTTATCCTTAGTGTGTGTCCGCATGTGTTTTGTTAAATAATCTTTTCTTGCAAACGTAGAACGACACACTTCACATTCAAAAGTTCTTTTTTCGTCAGTGTGTGTCCGCATGTGTGTTGTTAAAGTAAATTTTCTTGCAAACACAGAATGGCACACTTCACATTCAAAATTTTTCATGTGTGTCCGCATGTGTGTTGTTAAAGAACTTTTTCTTGCAAACGCAGAATGGCACACTTCACATTCAAAAGGTTTAGTGTGTGTTCGCATGTGTCCTGTTAAATACTTTTTTCTTGCAAACGCGGAATGACACACTTTACAAACAAAAGGTTTTTCAATTCCGTGTGCCCTGTTACGCCTTCTTCTTAAAGTAATCAGATTTGCTGAATTACACTTTTCACGTGGATAATGACTTACGTCAGTGTTTGTGGGCATGTCCATATTTTTAATATATTTTTTATGAATGTTTTAAAGTTTACAAATTGTGATTTTTCTTGTATTTGTTGACGCGTGACTAATATTCAAATGATGAGGTATACACCTCTGAATCGTAAGTTTCTATCCGTGGTTTATTTGTATTTATCGTCAAATATCTTCTTCAGAAAAATATTTTTCTCCTTAAAAACAAAGACACCGTTTTATTCCGTAGATATTTTTTTAATCCTTTTTTCTTCATCCATGAACCTGTGAATAAAAAGGAGTTTTGTTGATGAAAAATGTTACAAATGTACGTTTTTTCATTATTTTTTAACATTTATTAAATTCATTCATTTATACAAAAAAAACTGATTTTAATAATTTTATGAATTTGTAAGACTGTAATTGTTTGCACTTTCGTGGCCTTAGGGTAAGGATCAAATTGTAGTATCTGTTCTTCAGATGCTAAACTTCAATTTCTTGTTCTGTTAATGGAGGAGAAATCATTCACGACTGAGACAATTTTTATTTTGTGTTCCTTTTCCCCACATTAAAAAAAAACGACCCTGGTATCTAACTGTCCCGTGGGGAGGCATTGTAAATAGGACTATAATTGTTTACAGTTAATTTAAATGCATTTTAATCGATACGTTTTATACAAATGTTAAATTTTATGCTATTTTTACTTATTATCACCTACTCTGAAAATTGAACTTTTAACTTGCAGATAAATCAGGGAATACATTACATAAAGAATATATTAAGTTTTTTTTTAAATTTAAAGAAACAATATATACATTTTAAAGCAAATGATGACCCTTAACTACATTCGTAATTTTTTTTTGTATTTTTTTAGATGATCACGTGTGTAAACTATGAAAACCTTGTATAATTACTTCAATATTTAGAAAAAAGTACCTGTTTCGCATGTGAACATTGCGTAAAATTAACATATTTTCGGTCGACTGCCAAAGCAAATAGTGATTTGTGTGCATTTAAAAAGAATTGATTTTTAAGAGAGAAATTTTATGTACGCTTCTTGGGGTTCGGTAGAAAGTAGTGTGGGGACGATTAATCGGAGTCTAAATAGCGAATCGGAAAAATCGGAACTTTAAGATATTGAAATCTGTAGCGGAAAACTAATTTACGATTCCGAAGCAGTTTTCTTTAAAAATAAAAGTGTTAAACTTAATTTGACATTGTTGGCACTGAAGATAAAATGATGAACATTGGTTTTAAGTACCTAGTGATATTAAAATCTATATTCATAATAACATAAAACACGATGTAAATTTATATTACTTGTGCAAAACAAAAAACAAAAATATGTTGGCTTTTTTCCCCGGTCATTGACAAACCTGACACAAAAAAGCTTTAATGAATTAATGGACTTCGAGGTTTTTCACTTCCACGTTTGAAAAATTTTGTCGCCAGCTTTACTTTGATTTCGGCATCTGTCTGTTAGTAGTGTTTACTTGTTATAAAACTATTCGATATGCTGATAAAAGTACATAAACTCAAATCAAGTAATGAATGATTCATGATTGTAAATGAAGCAATTTTATCAGTTAAGTTTATATTCTTTCCGCCGATAACAATGACGCAAATATACAGATGGAGACTGAAAATTTGTCTGACAACAAAAATGTAAGTGCGTATTTTTTTAAATTGAAAATATATTTTATTAATGTTTTTCTTATATTTCGTTTCATATTTAACTTTATTTTCATGAAAATATAAACGTTAAGTGCGTATTTTTTAAATTGAAAATATATTTTTTTAATGTTTTTCTTATATTTCGTTTCATATTTAACTTTATTTTCATGAAAATATAAACGTTAATTGCGTATTTTTTTAAATTGAAAATATATTTTTTTTAATGTTTTTCTCATATTTCGTTTCATATTAAACTTTATTTTCATGAAAATATAAACGTTAATTGCGTATTTTTTAAATTGAAAATATATTTTTTTAATGTTTTTCTTATATTTCGTTTCATATTTAACTTTATTTTCATGAAAATATAAACGTTAATTGCGTATTTTTAAATTGAAAATATATTTTTTTATGTTTTTCTTATATTTCGTTTCATATTTAACTTTATTTTCATGAAAATATAAACGTTAATTGCGTATTTTTTAAATTGAAAATATATTTTTTTATGTTTTTCTTATATTTCGTTTCATATTTAACTTTATTTTCATGAAAATATAAACGTTAATTGCGTATTTTTTAAATTGAAAATATATTTTTTTAATGTTTTTCTTATATTTCGTTTCATATTTAACTTTATTTTCATGAAAATATAAACGTTAATTGCATATTTTTTTAAATTGAAAATATATTTTTTTAATGTTTTCCTTATATTTCGTTTCATATTTAACTTTATTTTCATGAAAATATAAACGTTAATTGCGTATTTTTTAAATGGAAAATATATTTTTTTAATGTTTTTCTTATATTTCGTTTCATATTTAACTTTATTTTCATGAAAATATAAACGTTAATTGCATATTTTTTTTTAAAAAAAGTAGGTTGCTTATTTTCTTTATGGATTATACTTCCAAAATAAACTGAGAAACTTTTTTTTTCTTTTTTTTTACATGGGGGTCACCACTTATCAATGCCTGAAGGCCACTTAGGGATATGGTTTATTGCGTGTACAGTAATCAATGAGATAGTATTGCAGTAAAAATTAGTATTAGGGATTTTGATAGAGTGTCTTACTTAAGGAGGCAGTTTGTCAGGAGTTTGTTTATGTTGGACTTGAAGACGTCCAAGTTGTAGTCAGGTGGGAAACAGGCAAGCGGAAGAGAGTTCCACTGGCGTGCAGTTCTAAGGAAGAAGCTTTGTTCATGGAATCTACGTTTGGATTAGGCACAGATAAAGAGTGGGGAAAATTATTGATAGTAGTTCCAGTCAGACGGGTGTTTCTCGTGAAAGATTGTAGAGGGGGGACGAGGGATTGGAGCTCAGACGAGCATCTTCCATGGAAATAATAAAACAAAGCCAAGCTCGCAACGTCTCTTCTGTGAGAGAGAGGTTGCAGGGAAGAGAAAAGGGCATCTTCCACTAAACCACAAATTTATTTTGTACTCTGTCAAGGCAGGATAAATGTTTTAGCAGCTCCTGCCCAGATGTGGCAGCAGTACTCCATCCTTGGACGTACTTGGCTTTTATAAAGATAGAGAATTGCATCAGTAGTGAGATATCTCCTGGAGCGGTAGAAGGATCCCACAATTTTTCCAGCGTCCTGGCAACATTTCAGATCAGGAGTAAAGGTCAAATCCAGAAGCTTGTCAAAACATGGAGCCTCACCAAGACGAGAGCCATCCATTTCAATTGATGCCAGATGGGGATCAGAGCGTTGATGATGTAAAGATAGAAGCTTGGTTTTGGATGTATTAAAAGTGACCAGCAACCTCCCCCCCCACTGTACCACGCGCTGAAGATCAGAGGAGAACTTTGTCATTTACGGCCTTTGATGTGTTGCCCTAGATGGTCGTGCCATCAGCATAGATGTCAACGAATGATTAAAGTATGTGTTTTGGGAGATCATTGATGTAGATCAGGAAGAGAGTTGGGTCCAGGATGAACCCCTGGAGGACTCTAGCATTAATACTGTGGGCCTCTGATTTCTGCTCCTCAACCACTACTCTTATGAACCTATCAGAGAAAATGATTTAATGATTGAGAAAACATTTCCAGTTATACCGTAGCTGAAAATCTTGTGAAGTAGGCCCTTATGCCATACCTTGTCGAAGACCTTCGATATGTCAAGAGCAATTGCCCTGGAAAGCAAACCTTTGTCAAGAGATTCACTAATCCTATGTAATATAACCATTAGCACATCTGCTGTAGATCTTGCAGAGCGGAAACCATATTGCATGTCACTAAGAAGGTTGTTTCTGTTGAGGTGGTTGACTACTTCTTTATTCAATATGGATTCCAACAACTTACTCATGACACACAGGAGACTTATTGGTCTGTACTGAGAGGGAGATGACTTATCACCTGAATTCTTAAATACAGGGCATACTGATGAGGTTTTCCAGGGTATTGGGAAGCAATTCTCTTTAAGACAACACTGATGAGGTCTCCAGGGTGTTGAAGTGCACTTCTCCTTAAGGCAACGCTTAAACAGTTTTGTAAGTATGGGGGCAAGATCTGTGGAGCTTTTTCAGCACTATAACTGGAATGCCGTAAGGGCCAGTTGCTTTACTGGAATCAATGTTCTTGATTAACTTGGCGACCTCACGCACAGATATCTGTATGTTCCAGAGCGTGTTGTCGGTTATAGGAGGAAATACAGGGAGTTGATGGTCATTGTCGCATAGGGTAGAAGTAGCTGCAAAGTTCTTGGCAAATAGTCTGGGCTTGTCTGATGCTGAGGAGATGACCTCAGGTCTATTGATGATAGTTGGGATAGAACGCACGCTTCTGTTCAAGATCCTGTTTGCTATTTGCCAGAACTGGTGGGAACCAAGCCGCTGCTCAGCTACTTTGGATTTAACAGACTGAGCATATAACTCTCTTGCATGTTTTATTACTCTTTTACAGTGGTTGCTGGCAGTCCTGAAAGCAGTTTTAGTCTCAGTACATCTATTACGTTGGTAGCTATGGAAAAAGTGATTTCTGTGCGCGATGGCATCAGCACATTCAGGGGAGAACCATGGCTGGCTGTTAAATTTTTGGTGGGATTTTTATGCTAGTATGAATCGGTCTATGCCTACAATTAACTATTCGGTCAGGTCTGATACTATAGAGGACACATTCTTTTTAAACATGGAATGCAGAGGTAGGTCAGATATGAATGTACGGAAGCTATCCCAGTCAGCCATTGAGTATAGATATACAGTACGATGGAGAGGTACGTCTGAAGAAAAAGTAATAGAAATATTTTTTTATTTTTTTACAAAACAGTAATGAAATTAAATGAATTTTACGAATTCAGTATTTTTCAATTTTTAAACTTTAAAAATCTATCAATTTTTCTATTGATTCTATTTTTACGATATTTTCAGGGTCAATGTGAAACTTTATGCTCTTTCCAATAAACCTAATATACTATTTTAGACAAACTTGTTTTTTTAACTTCACGCCCTCCCCATTTTGAAATGTTTATTAAAAAGTAAATAATTCAATTTACTTACCAAAGTTTTATATATCACAAATTGAAGATAAAAGATCAATAAATAACATATTCAAATTTAAAACAAAAAAGAAGTGTTTTTTTAGAAATTTACCTGTAAAGTCCGTAGTTGAAAAACCTTTCTTTTTCTTTTTTTTTTTACTTGAAACCTTGGTCCTTGCTCCTTTAATTGAAAATAAAATTAGGGTTTGAATTTCATTTTTCGAGTAGTTATAAGCTTTGAAAGACAGGTGGGTGGGTCGAATTATTCAATATTTTTTACAAAGTTTCTGACACACCTAGAGTTTCACATATAAATTTAATGTAAGAGATGACCCGATTTCTGAGCTATTCTAATCTTTTAGGGTAGTTTTCTGGATATTGGGGGGGGGGCGGTAAGGTCACTATCAACTTTTTAAAATGACTGAATGTGATTTTACCATCATTCCAGTCAGACTTGGGGTTAGCGGTAAAGAATGAAATTTATAGAAGAAACTCAACCCCCTAGTCCAAATTCTAAAATATTTTTTCCGTTTTATTTTAGAATTTCCAGTCACACATAATCACTTCAAGAGTAGAAACTAATTTTAGAAGGCAATTATTTAGTTACGGGTGTTGTAGCGATTCCCGGAAAACTCGTCCATTTTTGCCGTTACATTATTGAATAAATATCGGTTGAAAACATATTTATGTACGTTCTTACAAGAGATTGTTTTTAAAAGAGTACACACCGCAAACAATTTTGAAAATTTGTTTACCGTTTATCCAAAAGAAAAAAAAAAGAGTTTTCTAAGTGTTCGTCATCTGTCTAGCTTGCCATATTTTAGTGGTTTCATTTATTTTAAAGCGTTTATTGTTAAAAACAAGTAGTGTCGAGTGTTACGCGAGAACAAAAAAAATGTCCGCCGTGAGAGGATTGTTACATGATAAGGGCTGTCCCCTTTTCATGTAAGTATAAAAATTAGAGAGATTAGTTAAAATGAAAATGAAATGAGAGAAAACAGAAATCGAACCCTGGACATAAGTTTTGAAGAACAATAGTTTTAAATTGCATGTCCAGTAAATTGGTTATTCGGATGAAATAAATAATAAATAAACTATTCAATTGTTAAAAGAATGTGGGTAATAAAATATTGGTTAAATAAATGTAGGTTGAATTCTTTTGTGAAAACAACAAAAGAAAAATAGGTTATTGGGAAATCATAATGTCGGAAACGTGCAAAGTCGCGCATGTTGGTGACACGTGAAATTTGATCACGTTGGCCGGACATGCATGGGTTTCTCAATATAGGAAGTGAGAGTTAGTTAGTTAGTTAGTTAGAGAGTCAGTGAGAAACTCAGAGAGGGTCTGGGAAGCGTCTAGGAAGCGAGACGATCACTTTGAAACTAAAATGTGAAGATTTGAATTCTTGATGATGAAAACCACGGCCGGTCGTGTGAAGAAATAAACCCATCATGTGTTTTGATAAAACGTCGTCTTGTGTTTGTGATTCTATCAAAAAGGTAAATTGAATTGTATTATATGTCTATATGTCCAGTGTTATAAAATGTCTTTTCATACACATCTCGACATCTCATATCGACAATGTAAACTCTACATCTCATATCTACACTAAGACTGTCTAACCCTAACCCTAACCTCCTCACACAAAGAGCTTATTCTCCTTCACATAGCAACACATCTAAGGAATGAACATTTAATATAGATGAATCGTTATAAACGAACAATCTCTCTTACAACAACATCGCTCTCTCTAAGATACGACAAGCCATATAATAAGACTCTCAACGACATAACTTATAATAAGACTCATACTTTTCTTACAATATGAACATTAAAATATTACAGGATGGCATTTTGGGAGTTTCGATAATAGCACAAAAATTGTAGGGTTTGTATTACTACACACAGATATGAAACACTTTTTTAAAAATATAACAATTAAATATTAGCAAAAGACAAGAAAAATTAATTCTCTACTTAACTGCGTAAGTTTTTAGTATTTTTTATTTCATGTAAAATGTTTATTCGGTTCGAAAAAAAGAGAATAAGAAAAGCTGGTCACGATGTTTTTGAATACTCAATAATCGCTCCAAAATAAGAAATAAAACAAAATGATGGTAAAACCCCACCCAATAAATATTACAGTGACATTTATTAGGTCGTTTTCTACTACAATTTTGATAACTTTTTCGAATCCATAAATTAAAATGGACCCGAAATATGTTACACATTTCAAAAACAAAACAAAAAAACATTGTTAACCAGTTTTTGTAGAAAATATCCATTGATGTCAGCCTATTGCTACGAATTGTAAATAGGAGCATGTAAGCGAGAAAAAGCTAAAGGAGAAATAAAGGAGGCATTTCCTGCAAGAGAACCGTATGTTTTAAAATAAATATTTATACTCATTTATTTGTTGTTATTTGTCTGTGTTACAGACCGATCGACTGTGTATGTTTTTCAGGTAAATGTTACAACAGAACACCGATCACTCTAATTTGTTTTATTGTTTTAGAGGTATTCGAGGTCGCTGACAACCGATCTGATAATCAAACCCGTCGCAAATTTACCGTTTGCATGGTATGAACCCCTTGACCCTGGGACTATCTTCGCCATTTCGCCGCCTTCAGTAATCATTTTCTTATAGTGAAAAGAATCTTTAGCAGACATTTGAAATAAGAAAGTTTAAAATAAATGTGGTTTATTTGTATGCGCGCGCGTGTGCGTGTGTGTGTGTGTGTTAAAGTTTTTGATACTTTTTAATTGATCTAAACAAAAATTAAGTTTTCATAAGCGGTTTGCTAAAAATATGTTTTTCGTTCTTTTTTTGGGGGGGGGGCATAAGGGCGGAGTAGTGGTGGCGGCCTCGGTCTCCCCAATGTAAACAGAATTTTTGTGAAATGTTAAACGGTATTCTACTCGGAAAAACGGTATATTAGACTGCAGAAGCACCTGTTAAACCACATAAGTTATTTAATTGAATACCGCCCCCCTTCAAAAAGGAGGGAAGACATCACCTGTTAAACTACACAAGTTATATAATTCAATACAACCTACTCACTTCCCCCTCCAAAAAAATGTTTTTGTAAACTCGTGAAAACTTTTTTTAGATCAATTAAAAAGCATTAAAAACTACATAACACACCAAAAAATGAATCATATTTTTTTGAAAACTTATTTCGAAATGTTCGCTAAAGATTCCTCCGCGATGTGATAAGTCAATTCTACGCGAGTGCGCACGTATCATGTAAGAAAACACTACTGAAGGCAGTGAAATGGCGTAAAATAGTTCCAGGATCCTGAGGTCATACCATACAAACGGTAAATCTGAACATTTTTGATCATCAGATTCGTGGTTAGCGACCTGGAATACCCCCCCCCCAAAAAAAAAAACAAATTAGAGTGGTCGGTGTTGTGTTGTAGCGTAAGGTAACATTTACCACTTTTGGAAGTCCCCCTCCAAAAAAAAAAAAAAAAGTAAATTAATGTCGGCATCCAATTTAGAATTAATTCTAAGTATAATTTCCGATAATTTGAACTATTTAAATTTAATACGGTCAGTGAGCAAAACTTTGTTTCATCTGATCGTAACTTTATTTATTATTAGGAGCAAAGTGTAGTATCTGTTCTGATACTACAGTTCACCTTTTCTGTCCTCGATCAGTGGAGGAGAAATCCTTCTTTACTGAGAATTTTTATTTTGGTTCTCATCCACAGTGTCTCCACACACACACACACACACAAAAAAACAAAAAAAAACAAAAAAAAACGACCTTGTGTCTTACTCTGCCCTCGTGGAGAGGTAAGTGAATAGGAACATGGAAATATTAAAAACTGAAAGAGGAAAAGTTATATTTGCTTATACTTTTTTTTTTTTAACAAAGCATAAAACCAACAAAAAAAATGTAAAGAATCATTAAGAAAAAACGAATCAATAAAGAAATTTAACGTAAACTCTATTACCTTTTATCAAGAATCTTTTTAATTACATTTTTTGTTGTTGTTTAACGTTTTGTTTTTTGAGGGATGTACTTTTTAAAGTCTCCCCTTCCTAAATTATATTTAAAAATATTAAAATTTATTTGCATTTGGGGGGTGGGGCCTCTTTTTGAAACTAAATCACCCTTAGTATTTTCTTTAATTGTCTATTTTTGAGTGATTATCAAGATCCCTAAGATGTGATTATTGATCCCCTCATGTCAGACATTATTTCTCGTTCTCACGCAACACTCCACGCTAATTGTTTGTTTATGTTTTACTGAATAAACGCTTGAAAATAAATTAAACCACTAACAACAAGCTAGGAAGAAAAATCGATTTTGCTCCTTTTAAAAACAGTAAATATATCTAAGTATTAACAAAAATATTATGCAGTCTGTAGTCTCGATTTTGAACTGAATAAACATTTTAAAGTAAGTGAAACCACTAACAACTTACCCAGTTAGGTAGAAAACGATTTTGTCTTTTTAAAATAAAACAGTAAACAATTGATTTTATGTAATTATTTGGACTATTATCCTAATCTTCCAGTTGTTTTTCTACGACGTTTCGGCAAATTATACCTCTGGCCTTCGTCAGGTTAACCGCAACGGGATAGGAATGGCGAATCCTGTTGCAGGCCAGAGGTATAATTGGCCGAAACGTCGTAGAAAAACAAGTAGAAGATAAGGATAATAGTCCAAATAATAAAAAAAAAAATCAATTATACAAATTTACTCATCTCCAAAATAATTTATAAATAAATAAATAATTCAAGAATATAACAGTAAAACAAGTAAAAATACTTTTTTCTAATACTATGTGTGGGAATAGTTTCTTTTAAAAACAATATCTCCTTCAATAACGGCCATAAAATGTGTTTTCCATCGATATTTATTCAGTCAATGACGAGTTTTCCATTGGCGAGTTTCCCCATGGCACCGTATTTTGTACAGAAATTATTGGTGAGATACAAAAAAAAATGAACATGTCTCTCATTTATAGATTTTGTTTCACAAATTTATTCAAGAGAAGAAAAAAAAACTGTCGCAAAGGAATTGTTAGTTGATTTTTAAATACGAAATTTGGTATAATATATTTATATCTTAAAATCATTGTTCTCTGAAATACATATTACAATATCGAACCATTAAACAAACTTAGATCGACGCCATTTAATGAAATCATTCGATAGCGACGGCGCTGGTGACCTCGTTTGCTATAGTTGGGTTTTCTTCGGCCGCTTTTGTTATTAGAATCGGAATCGTAGGGAATCGGAAAATTAGAACGGAATCGGTAATTGTATCGGAATCGGGGAATAAATTAGAATCGTCCCATCCTTAGTAAAAAGACAACTGTACGTTTACATTGCTACAGACCCTAAGTCTGGATGGCACCCAAATAAAATAAGTCTCTTAACCAAAATCAGAACATCATCACCCTCTATATTAAAAAAAAATAAGTATTTACTGTTTTAATAAAAGAAAGAAATTTGGACGAACTAAACTTCATCCTCCGTATGTTTTAAATAAGGACTAAAACATGAATTAATACAAAACAATACAATATACAACGTTTTCGTAAGATATTTTTATGTAGTACATTTTTTACAACGAAACATTTTTTAAATACATTTTGTTAAAAATTAAAATTAACCGAAGAGAAATATTTTGAAAATTTAATAAAATCATAACAAATTAGAGAATAACATGTGATAATTTGGAAAGGTTTAAAAAACATATTTACAAAATATTAAACTAATTAAAATAATGTTATACTTACTTTTATCCAATCTTATTTCGATTTGCTTGTGGGATGGAGACTCCGCCGGTTTTGCTTGCTGCGAATGACATGATTAAGTGAATCCCGTGGAGTTTATATTGAAATTGTTGGCGCATGCCCAATTGGTCAAAAAAAAAAAAGACATGTTTAAACATTAAAGAAAATCATTTATAATTATTTTCCACTGAGAAAGTTGCATGTAAACCAAATTAACAAAATGGCTGCAAGATATTAAAAAAAAAAGAACAGAGTAACCAGTAAAAAGCTAACAGTTGAACGATTGTATAAAAGACAATATACCGACCTGTATATATTTAATGTTCAGAAACCGTTTAAAAGTTTCTTTTTTATAATTTCGAAATTTTATTTCTTTACTACTCAAATGAAGAAAAAATGGCGCGGTTTGCTAAATCGTTATAAGATCTAATTCCTGAATAATTTATGTAAAAATTTACTCTCTATCCATAATTTCGCTTTGGGATGGTAATTACCATTCACACTTAACGTTATTGGTAAGGCAAGTCATTTTCCAGCCTTAGTTTCTATTTAAAACAAAGCAGAGTTTGCCTAATATCATCCTTTGCTGAACGATTTTAATTTTCTGTCACAAATTTATTTTTCCTTTGTTCCAATTTTTCTTATTCATTCACGTGCCCCATTTTTACGTGTGCAATTTTTAAGGTGCACCCTTATGTCACGTCAATATTTTTAAGTTTCAATAATTATTAAGTTTTTAAGTTTCAATAATTATTACGAAGCAAGCGACCTTTTTTGTTCCAAACTTCCATGGCAAGTGCTTGTCTGAGCTCCAATCCCTGGTACCCTCTCGCCAATCTTTCACGAAAAACACCCGTCTAGCTGAAACCACTGTCAAAAATTTCCCCACTCTTTATCTGTGCCAAAACCAAAACGTAGATTCCATGAACAAAGTTTCTTTCTTAGAAGTGCATGCCTGTGGAACTCTCTTCCTTTTGCCTGTTTCCCACCTGACTACAACTTGGATGTTTTCAAGTACAACATAAACAAATTCCTGACAAACCGCCCCCTTAAGTAAGACACTATCAAATCTCAACACTAACGTACTGTACACGCAATAGTGAATTCGGGTGTTGATAAGTGGTGACCACCTTAAAAAAAAACAACTTTTTTCTTCATAGTCACCATCATTCGAAATGTAGTTCTGCTTCCTGCTCACGTCTATCCCATTTATCTTTCTTAGAGTCTTTCGCCGTCAAGGTGAGAAAATAATTCAAATGATATGAACTTTAATAATATTTATACATGCTAAGTTTGTGAAACAATTTTAAACTAAGTAACCCTAGGTTTTAACGAACACACAAGCCCGCAATAAATCCATATTTTGTATGAAAAAAAAAACAACCAGAAGGATAAAATAAATTAGATTTGAACAAAACTAATACATTTTTTTATTTCGATTGAATTTTTTAAATAAAATAAAATTATTACATATCACAGAGTTATAAAAAGATTAAATGAATTTTATGTTACTAACAAATTAAAGACAAAATAAATCGTACATTTTATTAGTACGACGCCATTTGTATTTTGCAAATTCAATTGAAATAATATAAAGTTTTACATAAAAATTTCATTAAGCAAGAACATAGAGACAAGTATTTTAAACATTGAATTTTGTAAAAAAAAAGGGGGGAATAAGATTATGTATTAGTTTGCAGTGTGTTCCCTGACCTTCGTAGGGCCATTGTTGTGCGCACAAGCTCGAGTGTACTTCTGCTGCGTGCTTATTCATTCAACAGTGCCCACCATATATAATGAAAGGAATTACATTCCTTAATATCTCGAAAACTGTTTGTTTGCAGAAAACTTAAATGCGATATTTGTTTTCAGCATACCCAAAACCGGTAAAAGTTGTCATTTTAAAGGTGATTTTGACAGTGGAAAGTAAGTAAAATAAAAGTATCGACACAATTATATATATATATATATATATATATATATATATATATATATATATGCATATAAAAATGGTAAATCAAAGATACGGATTTGATAGTACATTTGTCAGTGGTTCAAGTACTGAACAAATCATACAAGTAGAGAAATACTAGTGTTATTTTATATCAACTGACTTACTAATTTGTGGGTGAATAATTTAGAGACAAGCATAATACATAACTTATTTGAGAGATGGTGAACCACATTCCGACCAGATAAAGTTGGAACGACATGTAACTTATTTGGAAGACGGTGTAGCAGACCAAATAGAACCTTTTTTCTTTCACGAATCAATGCCTCTCCCCTTTGCCATTTGGCCACATATCCTTTCTATCCTCTAAGCAAATCGGCCAGCATCCGGTTTGAAGGATAACAACTTAGAGAGACACCAAACAGAACGGACCCTTTTTCTTCGCTCTCTCCACCTCGGTGTTATTTCATCCGGTATTGACGATCCCACTTGGAATAACTACCGTGATAGCACCAGGTAGCCGGAGTCCAGCTTTTGACCAGGAACATATCACCCGGTGAACATTCTCCTTAATAAACCTTTTCTGTGTTACATTTTATGAAGTTGTTGCGTTCGTCATTCCAGAAGCTTGTATTGAATTATTTATTTTCTTAGGCTGTTCCCTAAAAGCATCAAACCCCTAAAATGTTCAACCACATTCTGGCCAGATAAAGTTTGAACGACATGTGACGATTTTATATGGAACAATGATTTTGTTTTATTTCTTCAAGAGAAGTACCAGTCAGACATAGATTTAAGGATACTTTTGTCCGCCCTTCCCAAAAGCGCTCAAATTATCTTCATTAATAAAAACAATATAATTTATGCCATTAAAACGTTATTTGATTAAATAACACTGTTTACAAAATTTTTTTTTTTTTTTGGTTTGAGGCAAGAATAGGGATAGTTGGATTTTTTTTTGTTAATTTTGGTGTGCTTAATTTAAATTGATAAATAGTTTTGCCCTATCACCGCTAGATTTTTGGCTTTTAACTAGTCTCATTTTTGTATAAACAGAAAATATGTGAATATTTCAAAAGTTGCAGCAGTTATAACAGATAAATCAGGATGGATAAAAACCACTGATTGAATCAATATACTTGGATGACACAATTACACAATTCAAAATACCACAGACAGTCAAAAGTCTATTTGGTGTATTTTGCCTCTGGAATGTCACGCAAGAGTATCCCAACAGAAGTTCCCCACCATGCCGGGTTTCCATTTGCCTTGATAGTTGCTCTCCATATTCGTAATGTCTTGCGGGAATCTTTCTCCTTGCTCATCACTCGCTGCTCCAAGGTTTGGCAGGAAGAAATTGAAGTAGGAATGGATAAAATGAATCTTGATTGACATTCGGCACTCCAGATCCTCATAAGACCGTAGCAACTTCTCAACACAGGCTAGGTAATCTGGTACACGTGTGTTTCCAAGGAATCGACTACAGACCGACTTGAATGCTCCCCATGCTTTCATTTCCTTTCCTTTAGGTTAAGAAGCTCCTCAAAATCAGCACTTCTCAGATCTGAGGTCCGACAAATATGACCTCTTTGAGATTAGCAGCATTAAGACATGGGGACCTATTTTACAGTCAAAATAGTGAAAGTAGGCGGTTCTGAGGAGAGAAATGATGGTTCGAGCTGTGAAACTGTTGTGAAGTCCCCATACACATAGCAGAAAGAATTGGCCTTGTTAAGGTATCCCCGATGTTTTAACGTGCTTGAAGCCATTGGCGAATCTTAAGATATAACAAAGTACAACTAAATCATATGCAAGGCAAGAAAATATGCACTCTAGCAACCCAAAAGATGTGTAACACGATAGTTTAGGGACAGCAACCTTCAGCCCCGCCTGCCAGCGAGACAAAATCTTCCAATGACTTCCAGAGCACTATTGGATGTGGAGTGAGACCTGCAGCTTTAACTGTCAAAATCCGTCTCGTGTATATATATATATATATATATATATATATATATATATATATATATATATATATATATATATATATATATATAATGTAATGCTATCACTTAGTGCATAATAACTACAAAATAAGTCAGAAGTCTCACACCATTAAAATTAACCTGAATTTTTAAATGCTTTTATGCACAAAATGCACACTATGCATCACTAGATGTGATGAGAAAAACGAATTTCAAATTTGAATTCAACCCCAAATTAAGTAAAAACGGATGTTTTTTTTACTTGCCTAAATTTCTTTGTAAACCAGTGTAATTGTTCAGAAATGTGATTATTTTATGTTAAACATTTATGCCAAATTGATCTTCTGCTTCAAAATAATTGTTTGTAGTTTGTCTCCAAGTTTTTTTTTGTATTAAGATGTAATTGGAAAAATAAGTTTTTTTAAAAAAAGTAGAATTGCACTTTTTGTGGAAGAAAAATAGCAGTTTAACATCTATAATTTCCTCTTGTTTGTAAATATCGATATAAATTTCTTTTCAATTAAAAAAAATGATTTAATGTTTTTAAGCATCTATCTTATTCCAGAATTTGTTAAAGTCATTTTTACATTTATTTCCATCTCTGCATATGCCCAGATTCCAATTTATCAATTCATTGTCTCATTTTTAAATTCTCCGTAAGAAATAATTATGAATAATTTTCTTTAATATTTAAACATGTCCTTTTTTTCTTTTCTTCTTTTTTTTTTTGGACCAGTTGGGCATGCGCCAACAAATCCAATATAAACTCCACTTGATTCACTTAATCATGTCATTCGCAGCAAGCAAAACCGACAAAGTACCCACCATACAAGCAAATCGAAATAAGATTGGATAAAAGTAAGTATAATATTATTTTAATTTGTTTAATATTTGTAAATATGTTTTTTAAACTTTTCCAAATTATCACATTTTATTCTCTAATTTGTTATGTTTTTATTAAATTTTAAAAATGTTTCTCTCCAGTTAATTTTAATTGTTAATAAAATGTATTTAAAAAAATGTTTCGTTGTAAAAAATGTACAACATGAATAAATCTTACAAAAACGTTGTATATTTTATTGTTTTGCATTAATTTACGTTTTAGTCCTTATTTAAAACATACGGAGGTTGAAGCTTAGTTTGTCCAAATCTATTTTCTGTTATTAAAAGAGTATTTATTCCCTTATTCCGATACAATTACCGATTCCGTTCTAATTTTCTGATTCCTTACGATTCCGATTCTAATAACAAAAGCGGCCGAAGAAAACCAAACTATTGCACACGAGACCACCGCCGTCGCTATCGAATGATTTCATTAAATGGCGTCGATTGAAGTTTGCTTAATGGTTCGATATTTGGAGCTTTACTCATCACAGAGAACAATGATTTTTCACTTATTTTAAAACGTTTATTCAGTTCAAAAACGAGACTACACATTGCATAATTATGCCAAATTTCTTATTTAATAATCACCTAACAATTTGTCTGCGTCAGTTTTTTTTTATCTTGAATAACGAACATTTTTTTTTTTTTATCTCACCAATAATTTCTATACAAAATTCGGTGCCCAGGAAACTCGCCAATGGAAAACTCGTCCATTACTGAATAAATATCGATGGAAAACACATTTAATGGCCGTTTTTGAAGGAGATACTGCTTTTAAAAGAGACTATTCCCACACATAGTATTAGAACAAATATATTTTTTACTTATTTGCAGTTATATTGTTGAATTATTTATTTTTAAATTATTTTGGAGATGAGTAAATTTGTATAATTGATTTTATTTAATTATTTGGACTATTATCCTTATCTTATAGTTGTTTTTATACGACGTTTCTGCTAATTATACCTCTATCCTTCGTCAGGTTAACAGCAACGGGATTTGACATGCCTATCCAGTTGCGGTAAACCTGACGAAGGCCAAAGGTGTAATTGGCCGAAACGTCGTAGAAAAACTATATGAGCATATAGTCCAAATAATAAAATAAAATTGTTTACTGTTGTTGTAAATTAAGGGTTTGTATTACTGTACACATAGACTCGAAAAAGTTGTCATCACTGCCATCCGTAGTTGTTGCCGTCTCACCACATTTTTTTTTTTTTTTTTTTTTTTTGCCAATTAACCTCTGGCACGCTTTTGAGTGGGATTGAAACCGCTATCTTCAATGTTCATCTGGAACTGTAGAGATTCAACGTCTCTATCAACTGCACCACGGGCCCCGAAGGGCGATCAAGGTTGGATTCTTTTTGATCTTATAAATCCACGTTTATTTATTATCTGATCTTCCATAGTCGGGTCCGTACCGATTGGTGTATATATATATATATATATATATATATATATTATTCCTTAATTGGAATTCATTTTTGAGATGAGCATTATATATATTAATTTATTAAAAATGTGGTGAGACGACAACTACGGATGGCAGTGATGGCTGAGAATGCAGTTAGGAGATTCGAAGTTCCTATCCGTCGCGGTTACCACCTGACGAAGGCCAGAGGAATTAGTTGGCCGAAACGTTGTGAATAAACAATCCAATAAAAAAATGGAAAACAACTAATAAAGATGAGACTAGTAGTCCGAAATAAAAATAAATCAATACTGTTAAACAGTATTCTACTCTGTAAATCCAGGCGCGTTACTTACGGAAAGACGGTTAATTAAACTGTAGAAGCGCCTGTTAAACTACACAAGTTCTATAATTTAGTATCCCCGAAAAAAGAACAAAATCAATAATATTTTTAGCAAACCGCTTGTGAAAACTTTTTTTTTTTTTAAATCAATTGAAAAGTATTAAACTATATAACACACACGCATCAATTAAAAAAAAGAACAACTTTCTTATTTCAAATGTCTGCTAAAGATTCCTCTGCGATGTGATAGGAATAAACTACTGAACTCGGCGAAATGGTGAAGATAGTCCCAGGGGTTCATACCATGCAAACGGTAAATTTGCGACGGGTTCGATTATCAGATCCGTTGTAAGCGACCTCGAATACCTCTAAAGCAACAAAACAAATTAGAGTGATCGTTGTTCTGTTGTAGCGTAGGGTAACATTTACCCGAAAAACATACACAGTCGATCATCGGTGGGTATGAACAAGAAAATGGTGGCAAAAACTGACACCCGAAATACTTGAAGTTCTAATAATGCTTTAAACAAAATACTGTAACATAGAAACGCAATATATGTTACCGTGACATATATTGTGTGAAAAATCGATTTTATCTTTTTTACAACAAATAAATGAGTATAAATATTTTTTTTTGAAAAATAAGGTTCTCTTGTAGGAAATGTCTCCTTGATTCGTACTTAAGTTTTTCTCGGTCACATGTCCCCGTTTACAATTCGTAGCGGTAGGCTGACATCAATGGATATTTTTCTATAAAAACGGTGATTAACAATATATTTTATTTTTATTTATTTTTTTTTTTTTTTGAAATGTTTAACATATTTCTGGTTTATTTTAATATACATATGGATTCGAAAAAGTTATCAATTGTAGTAGAAAGCCACCTAATAAATGTCACTGTAATTTTAATTGGGTGGGTTTTTACCATTTTGTTTTCTCTCTTATTTTGAAGTGATTATTGAGTCCTCAAAGACACCATGGCCAGCTTTTCTTTTTTTTTTTCGAATCGAATAAACATGAATAAAAATACTAAACTTAACAAGTTAGGTAGAAAACTAATTTTTCTTGTCTTTTGATATTTGTTACATTAGCTGTGTCAGGAACTGTATTTTCAAGCTTATAACTACTCGAAAAATGTAATTGTAACCCCAATTTTTTTTTCAATTAAAGGAGAAAGGACCAAGGTTTCATAAAAGTGTTTTAGAAAAAAGTTTTAAACTTCGGACTTTACAGGTAAATTTCTAAAAAAAAAAAAACACTTCTTTTTTGTTTTAAATTTGAATATATTATTTATTGATCTTTCATCTTCAATTTGTGATATATAAAACTTTAGTGAGTAAATTATTTACTTTTTAATAGGCATTTCAAAATGAGCAGCGTGAATAAAAAAAACAAACGTTTCTCTAAAATTTTATATTCGGTTTATTGGAAACAGCATAAAATTTCATTGACCCTGAAAACATCGTAAAAATTGAATCAATAGAAAAACTTTGATAGATTTTCAAATTTAAAAATTGAAAAATACTTACCTCGTAAAATTCAATTGATTTCATTACTGTTTTTAGAAAATAATATTTCTATTACTTTTTATACAACTTTAATAGTTTATTTTGCAAGTATAATCCATAAAAAAATAAACAACCCACTTTTAAAAGTGAAATTACGTGGTCTTTTTTATATTTTATTCGCAGTTTCGTGTTAGGGGTGTCAAAGATTCCCCTAAAATTCTGATACACATATTGTTACATACATTTAAAAACTTTTTCTAATCTGTGTATAGAAATACAACCCCTTCAATTTTTGTAATACTATCGAAACTCAAGGTGAGATTCTCTCACGGCGCATACATTTTGTTCTCACATAACACTCGACTGTACTTGTTTTTTAACTGAATAAACGCGTTAAAATAAGTGAAACCACTAAAGCTCGGAAACTAGGTAGATAACGAACACTTAGAAAAATCAATTTGATCTTTTCTAAAACAGTAAAGAAGTAAAAATTAAAAAAATAGTATGCGTGGTGTACTCTTTATAAAAACAATCTCTTGTAAGAACGTTCATAAATATGTTTTCAATCGATATTTATTCAATAATAGATCGGCAAAAAACGGAGTTTTCTGGGACCGCTACAACACCCATAACTAAATAATTGCATTCCAAAATGAGTTTCTACCTTTTTATGTTTGACTGAACATTCTAAAAGAAAATAGAAAAATTGAAAACATTATTTTCGAATTTAGACTAGTGGGTTCAGTTTCTTCTATGAAGTTAATTCTTTAACACTAAATCCAAGTCTGACTGGAATGATAGTCAAATCACAATCATTTTAAAAAGTTAATGACCTTGCCCCTAAAATATACAGAAAACTGTCCTAAAAGACGAGAATAGCTCAGAAATCGGGTCATCTCTTACGTTAAATTTATATGTGAAACTAAATTCTAAAAGAATTTGTTTTTTTTTCCACGAAACATTTTTCAGGCTGTTCATACGTAATTTCACTTTTGATTAGAAGATTTTTTGAAGACTTTCATATAAGATTACAACAATAATTTTTATATAGTAAAATAATCCACTTAACTTTTGATTAGAAAATTTTTTTGAAGATTTTTATATAAGATTACAACAATAATTTTTATATAGTAAAATAATCCACTTAACTTTTGATTAGAAGATTTTTTGAAGATTTTTATATAAGATTACAACAATAATTTTTATATAGTAAAATAATCCACTTAACTTTTGATTAGAAAATTTTTTTGAAGATTTTTATATAAGATTACAACAATAATTTTTATATAGTAAAATAATCCACTTAACTTTTGATTAGAAGATTTTTTTGAAGATTTTTATATAAGATTACAACAATAATTTTTATATAGTAAAATAATCCACTTAACTTTTGATTAGAAGATTTTTTTGAAGATTTTTATATAAGATTACAACAATAATTTTTATATAGTAAAATAATCCACTTAACTTTTGATTAGAAGATTTTTTGAAGATTTTTATATAAGATTACAACAATAATTTTTATATAGTAAAATAATCCACTTAACTTTTGATTAGAAAATTTTTTTGAAGATTTTTATATAAGATTACAACAATAATTTTTATATAGTAAAATAATCCACTTAACTTTTGATTAGAAGATTTTTTGAAGATTTTTATATAAGATTACAACAATAATTTTTATATAGTAAAATAATCCACTTAACTTTTGATTAGAAGATTTTTTGAAGATTTTTATATAAGATTACAACAATAATTTTTATATAGTAAAATAATCCACTTAACTTTTGATTAGAAGGATTTTTTGAAGATTTTTATATAAGATTACAACAATAATTTTTATATAGTAAAATAATCCACTTAACTTTTGATTAGAAGGATTTTTTGAAGATTTTTATATAAGATTACAACAATAATTTTTATATAGTAAAATAATCCACTTAACTTTTGATTAGAAGGATTTTTTGAAGATTTTTATATAAGATTACAACAATAATTTTTATATAGTAAAATAATCCACTTAACTTTTGATTAGAAGGATTTTTTGAAGACTTTCATATAAGATTACAACAATAATTTTTATATAGTAAAATAATCCACTTAACTTTTGATTTGAAGATTTTTTTGAAGATTTTTATATAAGATTACAACAATAATTTTTATATAGTAAAATAATCCACTTAACTTTTGATTAGAAGGATTTTTTGAAGATTTTTATATAAGATTACAACAATAATTTTTATATAGTAAAATAATCCACTTAACTTTTGATTAGAAGATTTTTTTGAAGACTTTCATATAAGATTACAACAATAATTTTTATATAGTAAAATAATCCACTTAACTTTTGATTAGAAGATTTTTTTGAAGATTTTCATATAAGATTACAACAATAATTTTTATATAGTAAAATAATCAACTTAACTTTTGATTAGAATGATTTTTTTGAAGATTTTCATATAAGATTACAACAATAATTTTTATATAGTAAAATAATCCACTTTTGATTTGAAGATTTTTTGAAGATTTTTATATAAGATTACAACAATAATTTTTATATAGTAAAATAATCCACTTAACTTTTGATTAGAAGATTTTTTGAAGATTTTTATATAAGATTACAACAATAATTTTTATATAGTAAAATAATCCACTTAACTTTTGATTAGAAGATTTTTTTGAAGATTTTTATATAAGATTACAACAATAATTTTTATATAGTAAAATAATCCACTTAACTTTTGATTAGAAGATTTTTTTGAAGATTTTTATATAAGATTACAACAATAATTTTTATATAGTAAAATAATCCACTTAACTTTTGATTAGAAGATTTTTTTGAAGATTTTCATATAAGATTACAACAATAATTTTTATATAGTAAAATAATCCACTTAACTTTTGATTAGAAGATTTTTTTGAAGATTTTCATATAAGATTACAACAATAATTTTTATATAGTAAAATAATCCACTTAACTTTTGATTAGAAGATTTTTTTGAAGATTTTCATATAAGATTACAACAATAATTTTTATATAGTAAAATAATCCACTTAACTTTTGATTAGAAGATTTTTTTGAAGATTTTTATATAAGATTACAACAATAATTTTTATATAGTAAAATAATCCACTTAACTTTTGATTAGAAGATTTTTTTGAAGATTTTTATATAAGATTACAACAATAATTTTTATATAGTAAAATAATCCACTTAACTTTTGATTAGAAGATTTTTTTGAAGATTTTCATATAAGATTACAACAATAATTTTTATATAGTAAAATAATCCACTTAACTTTTGATTAGAAGATTTTTTTGAAGATTTTCATATAAGATTACAACAATAATTTTTATATAGTAAAATAATCCACTTAACTTTTGATTAGAAGATTTTTTTGAAGATTTTTATATAAGATTACAACAATAATTTTTATATAGTAAAATAATCCACTTAACTTTTGATTAGAAGATTTTTTTGAAGATTTTCATATAAGATTACAACAATAATTTTTATATAGTAAAATAATCCACTTAACTTTTGATTAGAAGGATTTTTTTGAAGATTTTCATATAAGATTACAACAATAATTTTTATATAGTAAAATAATCCACTTAACTTTTGATTAGAAAGATTTTTTGAAGATTTTTATATAAGATTACAACAATAATTTTTATATAGTAAAATAATCCACTTAACTTTTGATTAGAAGGATTTTTTTGAAGATTTTCATATAAGATTACAACAATAATTTTTATATAGTAAAATAATCCACTTAACTTTTGATTAGAAGATTTTTTTGAAGATTTTCATATAAGATTACAACAATAATTTTTATATAGTAAAATAATCCACTTAACTTTTGATTTGAAGATTTTTTTGAAGATTTTTATATAAGATTACAACAATAATTTTTATATAGTAAAATAATCCACTTAACTTTTGATTAGAAGGATTTTTTTGAAGATTTTTATATAAGATTACAACAATAATTTTTATATAGTAAAATAATCCACTTAACTTTTGATTAGAAGATTTTTTTGATGATTTTTATATAAGATTACAACAATAATTTTTATATAGTAAAATAATCCACTTAACTTTTGATTAGAAGATTTTTTGAAGATTTTTATATAAGATTACAACAATAATTTTTATATAGTAAAATAATCCACTTAACTTTTGATTAGAAGATTTTTTTGAAGATTTTTATATAAGATTACAACAATAATTTTTATATAGTAAAATAATCCACTTAACTTTTGATTAGAAGATTTTTTGAAGATTTTTATATAAGATTACAACAATCATTTTTATATAGTAAAATAATCAACTTAACTTTTGATTAGAAGGATTTTTTTGAAGACTTTCATATAAGATTACAACAATAATTTTTATATATTAAAATAATCCACTTAACTTTTGATTAGAAGGATTTTTGAAGATTTTTATATAAGATTACAACAATAATTTTTATATAGTAAAATAATCAACTTAACTTTTGATTAGAAGGATTTTTGAAGATTTTTATATAAGATTACAACAATAATTTTTATATAGTAAAATAATCCACTTAACTTTTGATTAGAAGATTTTTTGAAGACTTTCATATAAGATTACAACAATAATTTTTATATATTAAAATAATCCACTTAACTTTTGATTAGAAGGATTTTTGAAGATTTTTATATAAGATTACAACAATAATTTTTATATAGTAAAATAATCCACTTAACTTTTGATTAGAAGGATTTTTGAAGATTTTTATATAAGATTACAACAATAATTTTTATATAGTAAAATAATCCACTTAACTTTTGATTAGAAGGATTTTTTGAAGATTTTTATATAAGATTACAACAATAATTTTTATATAGTAAAATAATCCACTTAACTTTTGATTAGAAGATTTTTTGAAGATTTTTATATAAGATTACAACAATAATTTTTATATAGTAAAATAATCCACTTAACTTTTGATTAGAAGGATTTTTTGAAGACTTTCATATAAGATTACAACAATAATTTTTATATAGTAAAATAATCAACTTAACTTTTGATTAGAAGGATTTTTTGAAGACTTTCATATAAGATTACAACAATAATTTTTATATAGTAAAATAATCCACTTAACTTTTGATTAGAAGATTTTTTGAAGATTTTTATATAAGATTACAACAATAATTTTTATATAGTAAAATAATCCACTTAACTTTTGATTAGAAGGATTTTTTGAAGACTTTCATATAAGATTACAACAATAATTTTTATATAGTAAAATAATCCACTTAACTTTTGATTAGAAGATTTTTTGAAGATTTTTATATAAGATTACAACAATAATTTTTATATAGTAAAATAATCCACTTAACTTTTGATTAGAAGGATTTTTTGAAGACTTTCATATAAGATTACAACAATAATTTTTATATAGTAAAATAATCCACTTAACTTTTGATTAGAAGATTTTTTGAAGATTTTTATATAAGATTACAACAATAATTTTTATATAGTAAAATAATCCACTTAACTTTTGATTAGAAGGATTTTTTGAAGATTTTTATATAAGATTACAACAATAATTTTTATATAGTAAAATAATCCACTTAACTTTTGATTAGAATGATTTTTTGAAGATTTTTATATAAGATTACAACAATAATTTTTATATAGTAAAATAATCAACTTAACTTTTGATTAGAAGGATTTTTTGAAGACTTTCATATAAGATTACAACAATAATTTTTATATAGTAAAATAATCCACTTAACTTTTGATTAGAAGATTTTTTGAAGATTTTTATATAAGATTACAACAATAATTTTTATATAGTAAAATAATCCACTTAACTTTTGATTAGAAGGATTTTTTGAAGATTTTTATATAAGATTACAACAATAATTTTTATATAGTAAAATAATCCACTTAACTTTTGATTAGAAGATTTTTTGAAGATTTTTATATAAGATTACAACAATAATTTTTATATAGTAAAATAATCAACTTAACTTTTGATTAGAAGGATTTTTTGAAGACTTTCATATAAGATTACAACAATAATTTTTATATAGTAAAATAATCCACTTAACTTTTGATTAGAAGATTTTTTGAAGATTTTTATATAAGATTACAACAATAATTTTTATATAGTAAAATAATCCACTTAACTTTTGATTAGAAGATTTTTTGAAGACTTTCATATAAGATTACAACAATAATTTTTATATAGTAAAATAATCCACTTAACTTTTGATTAGAATGATTTTTTGAAGACTTTCATATAAGATTACAACAATAATTTTTATATAGTAAAATAATCCACTTAACTTTTGATTAGAATGATTTTGTGAAGACTTTCATATAAGATTACAACAATAATTTTTATATAGTAAAATAATCCACTTAACTTTTGATTAGAATGATTTTGTGAAGACTTTCATATAAGATTACAACAATAATTTTTATATAGTAAAATAATCCACTTTTATATTTTCATGAAAATAATTTTACTTTTGATTAGAAGGATTTTGTGAAGACTTTCATAGAGGACTATAACAATAATTTTTATATAGTAAAATAATCCACTTAACTTTTATATTTTCATGAAAATATAAAATTTAACTATGAAACGAAATATAAGAAAAGCATTTTAATAAAATATATTTTCAATTTAAAAAATACGCACTTACATTTTTGTTAGACAAATTTTCAGTCTCCATCTGTATATTTGCGTCAGTGTTATCAGCGGGAAGAATATAAACTTAACTGATAAAATTGTTTCATTTACAATCATGGATCATTCATAACTTGATTTGAGTTTATGTACTTTTATCAGCATATCGAATAGTTGCTTTTTATGACAAGTAAACACTACTAACAGACAGAAGTTGCCGGAATCAAAGTAATCAAAATCTGTCAAGCGTAAAGTAAAAAACCTCGAAGTTCTTTAAAGCATTTTTTGTGTCAGGTTTTTCAATAACGGAAAAAAAGCCACCATATTTTTTTCCACAAGTAAAATAAATTTACATCGTGTTTTATGTTATGAATATAGATTTTAATATCACTAGGTACTTAAAATGATGAACATTTATTGGTTTTATCTTCAGTGCCAACAATGTCAAATTAAATTAAACATGTTTTTTTGAAGGAATCTACTTTGGAATCGGAAATTAGTATTTTTTCCGATAAAGATTTCGATAGCCTGAAAGTTCCGATTTTTCCGATTCCCCATTCAGGCACCGATTAATCGTCCCCAAACTACTTTTTACCGAACTTCAAGAAACGTAGGCAAAAATTCTTTCTTAAAAATCAATTCTTTTTAAATGCACACAAATCACTATTTGCTTTGGCAGTCGACCGAAAATATGTTAATTTTACGCTATCTTCATATGCGAAACAGGTACTTTCTTCTAAATATTGATGTAATTATAGAAGGTATTCATAGTTTACACACGTGATCACCTAAAAACATACAAAACAAAAAATTTAAGAATGTAGTTAAGGGTCATCATTTGCTTTAAAATGTATATATTCTTTCTTTTAATTTAAAAAAAAACTTAATATATTTATGTAATGTATTCTCTTATTTGTCTGCAAGTTAAAAGTTCAATTTTCAAAGTAGGTGATAATAAGTAAAAATAGCATAAAATTTAACATTTGTATAAAATGTATCGATTAAAATACATTTAAATTAACCGCAACACAACTATAAGTCTTACAAATTCATAAAATTATTGAAATCAGTTTTTTATAAATAAATAAATTTAATAAATGTTTTAAAATAATGATAAAAATGTACATTTATAATATTTTTCATTAATAAAACTCCTTTTTATTCACAGGTACATGGATGAACAACAAAGGATTTTTTAAAATATTTACGCAATAAAACGGTGTCTTTGTTTATAAGGAGAAAAATATTTTCCTGAACAAGTTCATTTACAAAAAAATAGAAAGAAACCCTCGATAGAAACTTAGGCTTCAGAGGTGTATACTTCATGATTTGAACATTTGTTACACGTCAACAAATACAAGAAAAATCACAATTTGTATAGTTTAAAACATTCATAAAATTATATTAAAAATATGGACATGCCGACAAAAACTGACGTAAATCATTATCCATGCGAAAAGTGTTATTTAGCAAACCTGATTGCTTCAAGAAAAAGGCGTAACAGGGCACAGGGAATTGAAAAACCTTTTGTTTGTGAAATTTGTTATTTTGGGTTTGCAAGTGAACACCATTTAACGAGCCACATGCAGACACATACTAAGGAAAAAAGCGGGGCAACGTTGGCAGCTGGTTTGGCTGCCCCATCTCCAGCATTACAATATTCAAAGGAAGAAAAATGAAAAAAAAAAAGGAAAAATCTTTTGAATGTGAAGTGTGTCGTTCTGCGTTTGCAAGAAACGATCATTTAACAGTACACATGCAAACACACACTAAAAATACTTAGAAGCAATCCCTGGAAAACTAAGCTGGAAGGAAATACAGATAGCAGCCATAAAGGGAACAGTGTCTATTCTTAAAGATGCCTCGGATATAAATGTAAATTATAATAGAATAAAGTGTTAGCCCCAGGAAGGAGCCCCTTGATCTCTTCAAACGAACAAAAGTAAAATAAATGAGAAAAAACATATTCTTGTGAGGAGTGTAACTCTTCATATTCACACAAATCCACATTACAAAAATATATACGGACACACAAGCACAAAGAACCTTCTGTTAGTGAAGTGCGTACCTCGGTCATTGCAGCAAAAACAAATTCAAGAAGGCACATAAAGAGACACACTGGTGACACAAATACTTGCTACTTAAGTACAGAGCAATCATACCCGGTGAAGCAAGTGCAAGTGAAATACAAACCATTGCAGTGAAAGGGACGACTAGAATCCTGAAAAGATCTCTTGGTTGGACTCACTAAAATAGGGGTAAATGTCAGACATCTGGTTGGATGTCCCACCCCCTAGAAGAAAAAAGTTTAAGAAAAATGAAAAAAAAAAGTGACACAAATAATTTAAACGCCGACATGCAAACAGATATTACACATGATTTTATGGCTTAATATGGATAATGTAGAAACTCTGGTCGAACTCCTCAATCAAACTAACAATATACTAAACTTTTATGTACGACAGCAAATTGGCCTATGAAATAAAATCAAACCTTTCTGGTTTAAAATGTGCAGGAGATATACTAAATATTTCACACAAGTGGACGGTTAGAATAACCTAAAATATTTCAGTTGAAATCTCTAAAAAGCGGGTTAATGTCTGTCATCCGAAGAGATGCCTCATCTCCAGCAATATAAATTCAAGATAATTTTAACAAAGAATTTAACTTTAATGAACAAACATTTACTTGTTTTGTTTGGCTCTTAGTTATATTTATACTAGCTGGCAGCCCGGCATTGCCCGGTTGTACAATACGCTTAAACATGATATTTTAATTTATGCAGATTGCATACATACATATCTATTATTGCAGACTCGATCATCCTTTTATTATTATATATTACGAAGAATGATTCACCCGATGGACTAATTCGCAAATAAATAAATAATAATGATAATGTTGTTCATCAAATTCCGTCTGCGTTTGTTTACAATATCACATCAGCTGATATTTGGACTTGACGATGCTGATTGTTTAGTTTTAAAATATGCACACGAAGAAATGATTTGCAGCGATTTTTAAATGGTGCCTTTTCTTTTATCGTAAGTTGCACTCATTGATAAGAAAAAAATAATAAAATAAAATAGTGGGGTACACCTGAACTTGGACGGGGGATCATTCGATCTGCAATCGAATTCTCTAACGATAGGCTATATCTACAGATTATAATAAATCTGTTTTTTTTTTCAGAAGAAATTTGATAAACTTTTATCTTCCTTGGCCGGTGTAACTTAAGTATTTTCCTGTAAAAATTATGATTTTTTACTAATGAGAAAGAAAAACTATTTTTAAGATCGGATTTTTTTTTCAATTCTCGCTACTTATCGGATGAGCTTCATTTAAGAACACTGCCAGACATATAAATTAGGCTTGCGTGAAATTTGCAGAAGATAGATTCAGCCGTTTCGGAGTATATAAGGAAGGAAATCGCACACATTGATTTTTTTTTAAAATATAATACTAGAGGTAAATGTTCAAGTAGTGTCGTATATAATCTGAAAAAGCTTCAAAAGCCGATAACATATGTTTTAATATTCAAATAAACACTCTATCACATTTTAAGTTTGTTATTTTTAGAATTATTTCTCAATGCCTGATAAATATTATTCTGTATTATGACTTAAATCTTGTCTTTTATAACAAATAGTCATATTTTTAATATTTTATATAGTTGATAATAAAATATAAAATTTACTCAATTTTAATTCCAAGTTTCTGAAAAGAAAATGTACAAACCTATGATTTTATAATGATCACAAATGAATTGCACATTTGTCAAATATAATTTCTTATAATTTTTCCAGTGTTCAAAGTTGAATATTTCTTAAGATTTCATGATTTGTTTTACGATATTTCTGTTATGTTACACAGTTTGAGAACAAATAATATTCAACATTATGTGTTGGCTGACAAAAACTTCAATGCTGTTTTTAGAATTGAAATAGAGTTCGCATCGCTATTTCTGTTAAGTAATTATTATTACCTGTGATTTCTACCCAACACTTTGAAACTGAGACATGTCCAAACAAAAAGGGAAATGAAAGCAGCCTACGCGTCCAGATTTTAGGAAGAAGAATAACGCCATACAATGTCAGTATTGACAACGATATCTTTATATAAGGTTCCAGATGTTCTTTAGTTATTTAAAGATCAAATAAAATGGATTATAAGAAAATCTGGAACCTTATATAAAGATCATATAAAATGGACTATAGTAAAATTATCGCATCATCAAAAACATAAACATTACACGAATTTCCTAATTGTTCTTTACTGGAATTATAATCACATCAGTCTGCAATCAACTCCCTGCAAACCTTGTGGTCCTAGTAATACAAGCATCTTAAAAATCAAAGATTGTGATCATACACTTCAACAGCTGTACAAAATGGATGCAATAATAACATTGAAGATGCATTGAAAAATATCTTTAAATCATCAAACACAACAAGAGACGCATGTGTAGATCAATCGCCAAAGAAATAACAATGGCATCATTAATTTTGTAATAACCCCTGTATAACCCCATTCGGAATAAGATTGAACGAAATTACTCAGTCGGAACTTTTTAACTTTGGTCACCCTGAACAAGAAAAAAATGATAAAAATATTTTAAGATACCGAACAGTGTCTGGATTAGACAACCAACAAGAAAGCAAATCGACTCGTTAATCTTGTGCGTGTGTGATATACTCGACATTTTTAATCTTTGACCAGAGGAATTACATACATTCAAAAAAAAAAAAAAAAAAGTTTCAATAATGGTTAACAAACATTTTGCAGCTATCATAAGTGCAGTGAACGAGAAAGATTTGACAGCCGATTTCATCAAAAAGCTGAGTCGATCGATTCATTTGTAGCATAACTAAAACATCTTCATAAAAATTGTGACCGCTATATAAAAAACAAAAAACAAAACAAAAATGACAAAAATTACATTAACGATACCTTCTTCCTATACTCTCATCTCATTGATACAATTTATTATTTTTTTGTTTAAACTTCATGACGGATACTTTTACTATTATGATACAATGGTTGCGTGTGTCATGACATGACTTGCTCTTCTTTAAAGAGTTACTTGCCCTTCAATAAAACTTGGTCTGAGTGCTTTTCAGATGTGTTTCTTGTAAGCTTTATTTGCATTTGTGTTTTCGGTTCTTTTAGTGAATTTTCATTGTGCAAAACAATTTTTAAAAAAAGTCAAATTTTGTGGAAACACAATTTTTTCTAATAGTTAGAGTTATACTTCTGTAAAACGTAACCCCGAAGACAGACAAGTTAACTATATCCTTTTATTATCTAGAAAAGGGTGTTTAAGGTGATCTTTTGAAGATGAAGCTGATAGGCACGATCCAGCGTCAATTTAGGATAAATATCGGGAACAAATAAAGCTAAGGTTTGTCACAGTAAAACGTAATAAGGAATCCTGACAGGCAGCCATATATGAATAGGATTATCAAGAACAAACTTCACAATGACACATCAAGCTTATATAAACCGACGGGACGATATAAATGACGACTTTGAGAAAATGTTTTTTATTCAGTTAAAAACACGTAAAGAAAACATTCAATCAGTTGTATTCGTCATATTGGATGTAATATTATCAAACCTGTAATGGATGCATAAATTGACAATTCAGGTGAACAAATGCGCTGAAGGAAATATACTCCCCACGGGGACTTTCTATACTCGGACTATCCTCTCTTCAGTACTTGAAGCTTGTTACCCTACACTGTTCCACCCAAAGAACAATGTATGCTTCAGTCAATTATACAGTAGGTAATCCAATTGCTCTTTCAAACGATCAACTCGACGAAAGCATATCCGGATAAATTTCATCGCATTGGAAACTTTACAGAAGAATACCACATCGTGCTTCGAGCAAATAATCACTCGATAGTTCATAGGCTTAGAAAATGCTATATGGGGGTAGGAAATTTAATTTAACAGATTTGGATTAAATGATTCCCCAAGGAATAACCCGCACTATTGATGAACCAACGAACTGTTAACAATATTTTTTATGTGAGCAATAGAACCAGCATAATACGCCAATGTTTAGATCAAAAAGACAAGAACAAGGACAGTATGCTACGACAAGACACAAATAATGATGGAAGTCACAAAATATCAAGGACAGTAAATACAAGTTTGTAGGCGTTTTTTGTACAGACATTTAAAAATGTATTCTCTTGAAAAGTCTGGATACTATTGCTATACATCTTCTGAAATGATTAAGTTTTATCATTTCAGATTCAAATAAACAGCTACAGCAGGGATTGGAATACACCCTACTAAAGCTTTATTATCACATTTTTAGTGAATTTCAAAAATACAATCTAAACATAAGGACACTTTAGGAGAACAGTATGCAATAAAATTCTGTTTTTAGACTTGAAAAAAAAACGTATAGAATGCTTCAACCTAATTTTGACCATTTTGCATGAATAGAACAGCTTTCGAGTGGCATAAGAGATTCAAGAAAGGCTGGGAGTCTGTGAGGGATGAGTGGTGTGGGAGGAATAGAGAAAGTCTGAGTTGACTGGTTAAATAAAAAAATTACAGCTATATAGCTATGCAAAAACTGCACAGTTTGTAAGTGTAGGAATTGTACACACGATTCTCTTTGAGGAACTGAAGATGCGGAAATTTTCGCGGAGTTTGTCCCAAACTATTTGATCAGACAGTTCATCGCCCTCCCTATTCCAAGGTCTTGCTCCCTGTTACTTTTGCTTATTCCCTAAGCTCGGGGAAAACCTGTGATGCTGTCATTATGAGACAATTGAGAGAAAAGAGGCCGTGACGAGGGTCAGTGACACACTCGCACGATAGGGCTTCCATCGGCCTTCCAGAAGTTGTTGGAACGGTACAACTGCAGGGAATTACTTCAAAGTTGACTAGGGTTTTAAGTGTGTAATATCAATAAAATTGTCCATACGAAAACATTATTAAATGTGTAATATCAATAAAATTGTTAATACGAAAACATTATTAAATGTAATATCAACAAAAAGTCAAATTCTTTGGTGCTATCTTCAACGAGAACACAATACACTCAGATCCACAAAATATGGAGAGAATAAAATACCCCCCACGCACAATGAACGTAGCAGAGTTACAAAATGTACTAGAAATCATTACCTATATGACATGTTCCATTCATAGACCTCACAGTCAATCTCAGGAAACTCCTTAAAAAGGAGTTTAACTATGAATGGAGCAATAGTCACCAGAAATCGTTGCAAAAGATATATGATTTGATATGCAAGGTAATGCTACTCTACGCCAACATCAGTTTGTAGGATTCAGATGTGAACGATTTCGCACATATATTTGCGACTGCTCGTTCGAATTGGAAAATATTCACTAACTTTTCGAAATTATCTAAAGAACCTAACCGCTGAACTTCCACAACTTCAACAAATGCTTTGAAAACTCCAAAAATACGATATGATCATAAAACATCGTGAAGGTAAGAAGTTTGTACTAGCATATAGATTACCAGACTCCCCAACAAAAAGCAAAAAAAAAAAAAAATACTTTAGACATTAATTTAGACTTAATAAAATTTACTGTTGAGAAATTAACGCAGATCCGACAAGAGAAGAATACCAGAACCTTGCAGAGAACGACGCAAAGACATTTAACTGTAGTGGTCTTATAGAAGCGGGCCATTCTATAGAGGATGACATTTTACGCAAAGGTTACAGGATATAGATCCTTTAATAAATGCGACCTGAAGTATTAGTAAAAATATATTATTGTTCAAAAAGACATGATAAATGCAAGCTCAAGACGAAAACCTGTTTTCTTAATAACATAAATAACGAGATTGACAGAGAAATAGAACATATGTTAAGAACAGCAGAAATCTACAATTGCCAAATCACTCATGCCTCATGCCATTGAAGCATATGTTAAGAACAGCAGATATCTATAACTGCCAAATAACTCATGTCTCATAACATATCAGTGCAACCATGGAAATTATTTAAAATATTTTTTATCCGAAAACTAAAGATATTTTCCAGTGATAAAGTTATCAGTATGACCAAACAAATCTTTGCTGAGCAAGGAGTCCCATAAAGGTTTATCAGCCACAAGGAGTTATATTTTAGCTTTCAATGTTTCCAAGAATTTGCTAAAAAATGGGATTTACAGCACATCACCTCTTCTCTTAGATTTCTAACATCGAACGGCATGAAAAACGGTGCATAAAGATCGTAAAGAGAGCTATGAAGAGTCATATTAGGCAACCGAGACATAGGCAGGATTCTACTATATATCGGATCTATCCCATTTCTCGGAGAACTAATATTCCAGCCTAAGCTGCTTGACAGTCTCCGCGCCAAATGCCTCAACAACAATACCCGGAAGAAGGTAATTCAAGAGCGCCTACTCCATAGACAGAACGCAGCTCTACTAACATGCAAAAGACTCCATGGAGTTTAGTACGAGTACAATACCAGAGTACAAGAAAATAAACTCCAGCATTCGTCAGACAAGCCTGCACTGAACCACGAATCTACTTTGTTGAAACTACAACAGGAGAGGTTTTTCGTAGAAACAGAAGGTATGTAAAGAAAGATGTAAGCAATGCCGATAAGACACAGACATTTCTTTATAAAACATTTCACATCAAACTGCTCATTTACACACTAATAATCCATACAACCTGCTAAACGCACACACACACACACACACACACACACACACACTCTCCGAATAAGTCAACAAAGCGTCAAACGAAAGTCAGTCCAGTAATAACGCACCAACCGGGACAACAACTTAGTCAGGTCGTGTCATAAGACCTCCCCCAAATATGACATTTATGAAAAATTAGTTATGGTTACATTCATTAGTTAACTCTCAAGCGGAAGAAATATAGTATGACATGTTAGTCATCCTTGGATATGAGTTGTTTGCTCTTGAATGAAACTTGCTTTTGGGATGCGTCCCTTGTTACTTGCCCTTAAATATAACTGGTGCTCATGCTTTTAGAATGTGTTCGTTGTAAGATACACATGCATGTATGTTTTCTCTTGTTACCTTACTAACCCAACCTTTAACATGGTGGCAGCGATGGGATTAAATAGAAAAAAGTGTACATAGAAGATTACGACGGACATAAACAAAGAACAGTTTTGTTTCTGGTCGTTGCGATACGTTCAGCTCGCGTGCGTTTAATAAAAATAAAGGACGTTATATGGAAAACTCGGTGAATAAAACCGTAAGTGACTTTTTCTTTAACATGGTGGCAGCGTTGGATTATATAGAAAACGATTACAGCGAATGTAAACAAGGGAACGGTTAACTTGCTCTTATATCTTGCAGTATTTTTGTTACTGGTCGTTGCAATGCGTATGGCGCACGTGTGTTTAATAACAATAAAGGACGCCATATTGAAAATCCTGTGAATAAAATTGTGACCTTTTTCTTTTCACAAATTCGTATTGTGCAAAATAATACAAGAAAACATCAAATTTGATCGAAACACTCAATTTTTTAAAATAATAATTTAAGTTGTACACAAGACGGGCAAGTGGACCATATCCTTTTATAAACGAGGCAGTAAAATAATAATCTAAATTATAACCTAGAAAACGGGGTTTAAGGCAGTAAAACTCGTAGTCATTCGAAATCGAAGCTGATAGGTGCGATCTGAGGCAATTTATGATAAATATCGAGAACAAATATAGACCCACAGACAAACTTTCGATTGCATGCTTAAACTTGCAAAATTACGCGCCGATGGAAACCGAGAACATTGGAGATGCAAGCTGCAGGCGCAAAAATGAAAGTTCAGAGACAAGCGTGAAATTGATAACTAAATAAGCGACCAGATTATTGCTGGAACAAAATATCCGGAATTACAAAAAACAGTTACGTAGCAAAATCGAGGCAAGATCTATGAAAGAAGTTCCCAGTTTCGAGGCCTCCGTAAATTATAAGAGACGAATTACAAGCAAAACGTGACAGACAAGTAAATGCAATTAAGGACAGACCCATGAACACATGTGGCAAATATGGACGTGTCCATCAAATGGAAATTGCCCGGCTCAAGATATCACGTCTTAATTATGTTCTTTGAGGAACCACTGGCCTAAAATGTGACACAGCACAAAATTAAAAAGGAACCGTGACAGGCAGTCAAAGATCAACAAGTCTAAAAGAACAAACATTTCATATCGATACAACAAACTTATAAAACCAACTAAACTCTATTGATGTGCAGGTCGGAAAAAATGACGACTTTGATAAAAAAAAAATGTTTGATTCAGTTAAAACACGTTTAAAAGAGCACAGTGGCAGTTGAATTTGTCACATTGGATGTAATACTAGCAAACAGGGAATGCTTGCATGAATTGACAATTAAGGCGAACACAAGATCTGAAGGAAATACACTTCTCCTGCAAACATTCTAGCAAATGTTTCCGGAATGTGTAGATCAAAATGGATAACCATGTTCGCACGCGACGCTGAAAGAAACTGCAGTACTCACGACTGACAACAGATCCAGTATCCCCACAAAACGGATCAGTATGGGTTCGATGCGCAAATCAGGGGGAGTGCAGGTGCATTATTTTCTATGTAGTGACCGCACAAGTATATACAATATTAGAACTAACCTCCCTCCAGGATTTGAAGCTTGTTATCCTACACTGCTCCATCCAAAGTAAAAAGTGTGCCCCCAGCACATTATGCAATAGGTGCTGCCGTTTCTCTTTCAATCAATAGCTAAATCAACTCCAGGAGATGGACGCATATTCCGATCACTAAACACAAATGAAATTACTAAACATGAATAAAATTACTATACACTAATAAAATATAACTGTGTTCCGTTACTCTTGGGCCTCTAATTCCTAAAATATTGTTAAAAAAATTGACTTAACGTACCACTAACTAGAAGTTTCTTGTTTGGGAGAGTAGTTATCAATTACACCTATTTTTTTTCAGTAAAAGTCAGTTTACACACGTTTTCATGGATAATGTCCCTAAACAAAACGTAACACAAAAAATAGAACTTCTACCCAGTCATGGTTGATGTAACAAGAACAACTTACTCACAAATTATTCAGTTTAAAATCCGTACCTGAAAAAGGTTGTAGGTTACTCGGCATAAACTTTGTGAATAGAACTATTAAAAAAACATCCATAAAAATCTAAATAAAATATCATTACTTTGAATCAATTTTTAAAAATAATCCTCAATGGATTTGTTTTATTAACTTTAAAGTCGATGCTGTAAAAATATTAATATATGCGTTGCGTTTGTGAAATGAGGTTTAATTAAGGAGTTAAATCGTAAGAAATTACCAACAAAAAGATATTTTACAAATCAACCAATAAATTAAAACTTTATTTGAACTAAACTAAAACTGTTTTCTGATTGACTAATTGTTGGATGTGAAAGTTAAAGAAATGCTAAATCCGATGCCTCCGTTCAGTCTCGAAAGACAAAGGATAACCCTTGCAGCTGCGTGTATAATTGTGAGGCAAGGATTGCGCAATCTTCAACCACACCTTTCCTGAATCGGCAAGGAAAAGTCCAGGACGACTGGAAACAATGCCGAGATAAGCGGAGAGCACATACAGCATCTGGAAGTTCCATATGGTCACCCATTTAGTACTGATCAGGTTCAACGTTACTTAACTTCATGATCCAGCGGGAACCGGTGTGTCAACGTGATTATGCCGTTCTAGTTCGAAGATGGTCAACGACTTTCTAGTCAGATAAAGTTTGAACGACATACTCTTTCTTAAATTAAGACATTTTAGGAAAGAAAAAAAGAGTACCACATAATTTTTAAAGTGTTGTACCCCCTCCCCCACCAGGAAATTGGTTCGAGTAAAAAGTAATCATTTTACAATAAAGTTTTATGCTAAAATGATTTCACACTCTAAAATAATTGCCTGATTTACGTGGGTCTTGCTCGGTAACGTTAACAAAATAAAATAAAGCAAACAACGGTAATAATTTCATATATTTTATTGTTTTATTTTTTTAATGGCAAATGTGTTTTTTCTGCTAATAAAAGTTTTGTTTCTTATAATTATTGAACAAATACATATTTTTGTGTTGTTTGTGTATGGAAAGTTATTTTGGTATTTTTTACAGACCTGTCCCAGTGTAGTATGAACACCCTCAATCTCCCATGTTAAGAACGGCTACGGAATAAACACCCCCAACCTACCCATGTTAGGGCGGCTTTCGATGTTGAGGGTGCTTATTACGATAGCCGGTCTTACCATGGAGAAGTAGAGAGTGTTCGAATTCCAGCCTTGAATTATTCATTTACTTCAATGTCAAAGATTTGTTGCTTGAAGAAGTGCAATGTTACTCTGCCGTTTCTTTTCTTCATAAATTTTTTTTTTAAAAACATTTTCCTTTTTTTTCTTTTTAAACTTTTTTAAAACTTTTTCCTTTCTTTTATTTTTAAGCTTTTTTTTTTGTAAACTTTTTCCTTTTTTTTTTCTTTCAATTTTTATCCTCTGTTCGCTCACGTATCTTTTCGCTCAATTGGTATAATGCGACAGTTTCCGTCGTTCGTCGGGCGTTGTTGAGTGTGACTCGGGGAAAAACGGGCTTTAAATTGCAGAAGTACCGATAGGATTTTAAAATTGAATTCAATTTTTGCGAAATCATTTTTTTTTTTAAATTGTTATGTGATTGGTTGGTTGGTTGTTTTTGTTTTACGTCATATCAACCCTTTTCAGGTTATTTAATGCCAAACCCAGTGATTTTGAAGAAAAGTTTTTCAAGTCAGTTTCTATTTAACCCATAGTGTGGACCCTAACAGGTACTACCACTCTGGGTCAGAGTGGACCTGGGAGCAATGGCAATTAAAGGGTGGCTCCACACTCCCCAAAGCCAGCAAACTGGGGCCTCACAATCGGATATAGTTTAAGGTCATATCCAGGACCAAAATTGTTATGTGAATTTACAGATTATTAAACAAAGCTACTTTCTCTTTGTTTGGTGTCCGTTTTAATTTGTATGTTTGGTTGTCCGTTTTTATTTGTATGTTTGGTTGTCCGTTTTTATTTGTATATTTGGTTGTCCGTTTTTATTTGTATATTTGGTTGTCCGTTTTTATTTGTATATTTGGTTGTCCGTTTTTATTTGTATATTTGGTTGTCCGTTTTTATTTGTATGTTTGGTTGTCCGTTTTTATTTTTATGTTTGGTTGTCCGTTTTATTTTTATGTTTGGTTGTCCGTTTTTATTTTTATGTTTGGTTGTCCGTTTTTATTTTTATGTTTGGTTGTCCGTTTTTATTTTTATGTTTGGTTGTCCGTTTTTATTTTTATGTTTGGTTGTCCGTTTTAATTTGTATGTTTGGTTGTCCGTTTTAATTTGTATGTTTGGTTGTCCGTTTTAATTTGTATGTTTGGTTGTCCGTTTTAATTTGTATGTTTGGTTGTCCGTTTTAATTTGTATGTTTGGTTGTCCGTTTTAATTTGTATGTTTGGTTGTCCGTTTTAATTTGTATGTTTGGTTGTCCGTTTTAATTTGTATGTTTGGTTGTCCGTTTTAATTTGTATGTTTGCTTGTCCGCTTTTTCTTTGTATGTTTGGTTGTCCGTTTTAATTTGTATGTTTGGTTGTCCGTTTTTTCTTTGTATGTTTGGTTGTCCGTTTTTTATTTGTATGTTTGGTTGTCCGTTTTTTCTTTGTATGTTTGGTTGTCCGTTTTTTCTTTGTATGTTTGGTTGTCCGTTTTTTCTTTGTATGTTTGCTTGTTCGTTTTTTCTTTGTATGTTTGCTTGTTCGTTTTTTCTTTGTATGTTTGCTTGTTCGTTTTTTCTTTGTATGTTTGCTTGTTCGTTTTTTCTTTGTATGTTTGGTTGTCCGTTTTAATTTGTATGTTTGCTTGTCCGTTTTAATTTGTATGTTTGCTTGTCCGTTTTAATTTGTCTCGTAAATTATTGGGCCGATATGACTGAAATGTTGCATAAACATTTGTTATCATAACGTGCAGTGACATAAATGTTTTGTTATCCGTTCGCTGCACAATCACTAATAGGGTGTTTGTATTTAATGCAAAATACGTGCAAAATTAATGTCGATGTTCAAAATGGATAAACATTTGGATCATCATTTTATTTAAAAATTCAACAAAAAATCAAGAAATTAACCAATTTTAATGACATTTTCATTATTTACAAATAATGAACACAGTATATAATGAACCCATTATTTTTATTTAAATCTTAGTGAAGATGTATTTTGTGTAAATAAAAAATACGTTTACTTAAGTTACGGTATTCAGTTAAAAAAAAAAAATAAATTTACTTTTACTTTTTTATGAAAATAAATCGTAACATCAATAAATGCAGAGTTAAAAATTTGACAAAATATCATCATTAGAATTAAATTTAATTTTGTAATTTTAAACACATTCAAATATTAATGGAAATTTCATAAAAACATATTTAGAAAAAAACTAATTCAAGTCATGTTTCACTTAATTTTACTTGAATTGCTGATGGAGACTTGCAACATGGTTTCTATTTTACATATTTTTACAAATATTAATTAAACATATTTGAAAAAAAACATTCTAATAATAATCTTACTTTTAACCAAGATATGTTCAGTTATTTGTAGACATTTATGCTGACGACACTACCATTTATGGTAGCACATCAAAGATAGTAAACGACCAAGTTCTCTCCGATTCTCTCTCCTGATCTTGAGCACGTAGTACAATGGGGAAAGGAGTGGCTGGTTACTTTTAATGCATCTAAAACCAAGCTTCTCTCCTTACATCATCAACATTCTAATCCAGTTCTGGCATCAATTGAAATGAATGGCTCTCATCTTCATGAGGTCTCAAGTTTTGACAAGCTTATGGACTTGACCATTACTCCTGATCTTAAATGGAACACGTACATCAAATCTGTTGCCAAGGCCGCTGGAAAAATGGTGAGATCTTTTTATCGATCTGGTAGATATCTCACTGCTGATGCAATTTTCTATCTATATAAGAGCCAGGTACGTCCAAGGATGGAATATTGTTGCCACATCTGGGCAGGAGCTGCTAGAAAGGACTTGTCCTGCCTTGATAGAGTTCAAAATAGACTTCGTAGCCTCGTAGATGTCCTTTTCTCTTCCCTGCAACCTCTATCTCACAGAAGAGATGTTGCGAGTTTGTCTCTGATGTATCGTTATTTTCACGGAAAGTGTTCGACTGAGCTTCAATCTATGCCGCCCCCTTGCCTAACTTTCACAAGAAACACTCGTCTAGCTGTAAATACTATCAATAATTCCCCCCACTCTTTATCTGTGCCTAAACCTAAACGTAGATTCCATGCTTCTTTCTTAGAACTGCACAGCTGTGGAATTGTCTTCCGTTTTCCTGCTTTCCGGCTGACTACAATATGGTTGTCTTCAAGTCTAACGTAAATAAGTTCCTGATGAGCCGTTCCATATAAGTTAACAAATTTACCGAATTTTCATTACTAATGATTACTATACTGTCCAATTTCTACTGTACACTCTTTAACCCTTATCCTTGAGTGCCCTCTTGGCCTCGATGATGTGGTGGTGCCTATGTAAAAAAAAAGTTAGATTGTCGTTGAGACTTTGTCGGTTTACTGGTCGCTCGTGTGTTTTGCCTGTTGTGAATGACATGATGAAGTTAATCTCATCGATTTTATATGAAAAATAGATGACGCAACTCCATCGGTCAAAATGAAACATTTTATTTCGTTCCCTCTCTCTCTCTCTCTCGCTCTCTCTCTCTCTCTCTCTCAGTGAATGCTTAATAACAAAACCGTTTTATTATTTAACAAATAAAAGTGACTTCCATTTTTATTTCTGTTCATTTCCTCATTTTTCTTCAAGCATTTAATTCCGATATAAACAAAATGTTTCAAAGAAAACAATTAGCTTACCCAAAATAATAACTCGAAACCGAATCCACAAACAATTCCCTCCAAAATGTTTCATTACACACTTGAAGACCTTATCATCACTCATAGGATATAAAAACATTTTCACTCATTCTTTTATAGTACCAAATAGTTGACCATTGTCCTATCAACACTTTACAATAAAGTAGATTCTTGCTTCCAAAATTATTAGACAATAGATTCTGTATTCCAAATTGCGTGTGAAAGTTCAATCCTTCAACATTATTACCATATCAGTCTCCTTTCTAAAACCCTTGAATTACTAATTTTTTGTGTTAAATTTCTTTTTACCATAATTATGAATTTACACAATTCTTTCTAATGTGGATATCCTAACCGCCATTGTTTAACTCATAAAAATACAAAGAAGCTAAAGAAAAAATAGAATAATTAAAAATCACATAATGTATATGCAACAGAAAGATGCAGGTTGTCATCTATACACCGTAAATTTAAACAACATGACACTAATTCGAGTGAACTCCAGGGGGCGTATCTAGGAACTTTATTATTCCGGGTCTTAATAAACGATATTTCTGATGCAATTGTGTCAGAATAAATTATGTTTGTCCACCACACTCTATTCTCAATATGTAGGCAAAACAACAACACAAACATCAAGTCAATCGTTGAATCCTAAATAATGACCTAAATTAATGGTAACATTGTATGTCACCAGGACAAAAACATTTTTGTTTAACAATTATAAAAAAACCTTTTCAAGTACAAAGTGGCATACTCTAGCTTTGTCCCCAACATTCAAACTCCTCCCTATAATATTCACAGATAACATGAATTTGAACAAATACATATACGATACAACGAAGATTGCCGCAAGAAAGTAAACTTCATTTATCGTGTTAGAAAACATATCACACCTGCAAGTCCTCTATATTATTACAATGCTATCATTTATCCATGTATGGCGGATCGTTTGTAAATCTGGGATCGTGCACTAACAACTAGTTTCTTCCTCTTAGAAAACACCCAAAAGGAATCTTTAATTTAATGGGTGTCACTATCTATCATGCTCCAGCACCTGTATCATCACCGCAATGACGCATGCATGTTCTTATTTTACAAATGATTTAATAAAATGTGTTTCGTAAAATCACTACCTTTAATGTCTACTCGACGAAAATTATCTTGACTAATCTGATAGTCAGCTACACCTCATTCATTCACTGGCGAGATACCCATATATTTCAAAGCTTTCAACTTTAAAATCTGCCATCCTCGAATCGTTGGCTATTGAAATTTCATCCTGTATCTCTGTTTTTCCAACCATACTGACATTCACAAATTTGAAATCGCTTGAGGATCCTTCTCATATCTAGGCTGGTGCACCAATAACTATTCTCTCTCTCTTACACAGTCCAAAAAAAAGAGTCTCTAATCTAATAGGTTCCAACCGTCTATCAAGCTTCAACCGCTGTACCATCACCGTCAATGATATTAACCTATCCGACAGTAAGCTACATTCCATTCATGCACTGTCGAGGCACCCATATATTGGAAAGCTTCCAACTCTAAAAGCTTCTATCCTCGAATCGCAAGCTTTTGGAAATTCTCATTGAATCTGTTTTCCCACCTATAGCGACATACATAAATGATTAAGTATACTGCAAGATTACTGAGGATTAAACTGAATACGTTTCTTTGGCTTTATTGAAACGCTTGTTAGTTTTATCAGATGTTGAGCATTTTGGCCTTTTTAAATTGCCTGGGCAGCCATGTCGGCATTCCCGGGTCGGGGTGCCTTATGCAGTAGGCAAGAAACTTTATTTACTCGAGACGAAGGCAATACCTGAGAGGGTGGACCTCCTAAAATTGCGCAGGACAAAAGATATTCCCTAGTTAACAAAGAACAAGCCATCTCAATAATAAAGCAGAAGTTGCGAGACGAATTAGAAATCGTATTTTGGACCAGTCGGGCATGCGCTGACTATTCCAATATAAACTCGACAAGATTCACTTAATCATGCCATTCACAGCAAGCAAAACCGGCGAAGTCACCACCACACAAGCAAATCGGAAATATGATTGGATAAATCTAAGTATAATATTATATGAATTAGTTTAATATTTTGTAAAATGTTTTATTAACTTTTCAAAATGATTACATTTTATTCTCTAATTGTGAAATTTGGCGTTGAAAAAGCGAAAAAAAACAAAAACACCGGCAACAAACTAAACCTTTTAATATGTATAATATTAAATTGTTAATTTAATTCTAATAATAGCATGTTGTTAATTGTTGAATAATGAATTGGTTGAATGTTTCTGCCGTTTTAAAAAAAAGTAAAATTTTCCTTGTGAAAAATACAGAATAATTAAAAGCCCTTAGCTTTGCACGTTAGTTTATTGAGGGTAAAAATACACGCATGAAAAATAAATTCTTAACTTTTATAATGTGTAATTCATCAAACCATTCATTTTATTTGCATGTCAAAAAAAAAAGAGTAGGATGAAAATCAGATATAAGTAAAAATATTAATTCTCATAAAATATTAATTCTCATAAAATATTAATTCTCTTTTATAATAATAAAACCGAATAAAAATAATGTAACACTCTGCAATAGCAAAACTATTAAATGCAAACTTTCAAAATAATTTCCTTTTTAATTTAACTTTGAATTTGAATTTCTTACGAATTAAAAAAAAAGACACGTAATTAATGAATTGACGAAATGGTTTTAGGACATAAATCAGAATTTAATTTTATGAATGAAGATAATTTGTGTGCTTCTATGAAGGGAGTAACAAGTCCCCTTATATCAATATCTGACTGGTGGTACTTCTGAATAAATCAAACAAAATCCTTGTTCCATATAAAATCGTTACATGTCATTCAAACTTTATCTGGTCGGAATGCGGTTGACCATCTTCCAAATAAGTTATGTTATACTTGTCTCTAACTGATTCACCCCAAAGTTATTAAGTCGGTTGATATAAAATAACACAATTATTTCTCTAGTTGTATGATTTGTTCAGTAATTGAACCACTGTCAAATGAACTAATGAATCGCCATCGTTGATTTCCCCCCCCCCATTTTTATTTGAATACCCGTGTGTGTATTCATATACATTGTTTCCGTAAATTTTTATTTATTTTCCACCTTAATAATCAACTTTAAACTGACAACTGTTACAGATTTACGGGTATGCTGAAACAAATATCGCATTTAAATGTTCTGGATATTAAGCAATGTAATTCCTTATGTTATAAGTGGATGCCATTGTTGTACGCAGAAGCATGCGCCCAAATATACTCATACTACAATGGCCACTACTTAAAACATAAGGTATTACATTATTTATTGATTAATATCCGGAAAACTCTTTGTTTATGAAATATTTGAATGCGATATTCATATTCAGCATACCCCAAAACCCATATAAATCGTAATTTAAAATGTGAAAGTAACAAAAAAAAACTTTGTTTTCCTTTGCTATGGCCTAACTTTTAACTACTGATTATAATTGTTGTTCTTTTTTACTTTGCCTCCCTACGAGGGCAGAGTTAGACATTAATGTCGTTTTTAATGTGGCTAAAAGGAACAAACATTAAAAATTGTCTCAGTCGTGAAGGATTACTCCGCCACTGAGAACAAAAGAATTGAAGTATAGCATCAAAACAGATACTACACTTTAATCTTGGCCCGCTGGCGTTGTGCAACCGGCTATTGTCATTCAAACTGGCCCTACAAACGACGGTGAACAAACCACAAACTAATACTATTTTATTTAAAATTTTATATTATTTCATTTAAATTCGAAAATGCAAATGGCGTCGTACTAATAAAATATATGATTTATTTTGCCTTTAATTTGTTTGTAACATAAAATTCATTTAATCTTTTTATAACTCTGTGATATGTACTATGTAATAATTTAATTTTATTAAAAAAAAAAATTCATTGAAATAAGTGTCTTAGCTTAGTTCAAATTTAATTTATTTAATCCTTTTGGTGTTTTTTCATTGCGGGCTTTTGTATTACTTAATACTTAGGCTACCTTAGTTAGAAATTGTTTCACAAACTCAACACACATTAATATTATTGCAATCCAAATTTAAACCTTATTAAAAATGAACAATATTTCAATAGAGAAGAAAATTACGACGAGAATTTAAAAAGAAAATGAATTCACTTTAACAAACACTAGTTATTCAGATCATTTGAATTATTTTCTCATCTTGGTTATTATATTAACGATGTTTAGCCCGATTTTACCTCCGACCTTATTCAAGTAAATCTTTTGGAATAGGCGGGGGAATTAATAGGGGAACTCTAAAGAAAAAAATACAAGGATTTCGGGCTGATCATTTTATCTAATTACGAATGTAGATTTTCCTTATTCCATCAGCCATAACCGGGTTGAAGTGCTACTTTAGTGTTATTCTTACTTAATATCGCTTATACAAGAAATGTTCTAAATGTAATGCCTCCTATTTTTATTCCGCCCAAATGGATCGGAGGGGGATTGCAAATTGTTTTATGATGACTGAACTCGTGCATTAATTACATGAAAGTGTTATCTTTGTTGCAGATATTGACGGTGTGAAACTCTAAAAAAGCAAATCATGGGAGATACGTGCGCCGTAAGCAGAAATGCGTTATTGAATTACTGGGAAAATGCATTTCCAATGGTAGTGACTATGAAGAAAAGTTTTGACCACAAAATGTTTGTTTTAATGCAACCAAGCTTGTCTTCATAGCGTTTAAAATTTTTTAGTTACAAAAACAGAACGACGCTAGTAATAAGGATTGAAACTGCAAAATCTTGATACGTGGCATAAAAATCGCACATGTAAAATGGGACACGTGGATGACTAGAAAAAGTTGGAAGAAAGTTCAGGAGGGGATGGTACTTGGCAAACTTCGATCTGTTTAAAATCTATATTTCTATAAAAGTTGAATTGTGTTTGTGTGTGCATTTCCCTGCCAAACTACTCTGTCAATTTTCAGTCTACAGACTCGAGATTTAACATAAGGAGTATTGATATTTAGGAAAATCTTTTTAATGACTTTCCGACCAGAAATTTGGCTGTCAAAGTTCAAGAATAAACTCCTCCGTAACTGGAAATTTTAGATATAGGTTACTTAAACATTGATTAAACTTTTAATTTGATTTGAGCCCAAAACAAATGGTAAGGGGTCATGATTGGGGTCAAAGTTTTAAAATTTGACCTCTGTGGTTTCTACCAAATTACTCAATTTTTGGTCTAAACATTTGAAAATTTGCATAAAGTGTATTCAGACGTAACGCAATTTTTTTCTCGTTTTTTGTTGTCGAAATGTGGCTGCCAAGGGTCGAAAATTCAAAAGATTTTACCTTTACGGTCTCTAGCAAACTATTCAGCCAATTTTTAGTGTAAACATTTTAAATTTTAGATTTGGGTTATCTGGACACGAGTCAAACCTTTTAATATATTTATATATACATATGCGCATAAGTTCTGAACGATACATAGGGTCCGAGCAAAGCCGGGTTGAACTGCTGGTAGGGATTAAATTTTAAGACTGAAAAGGACTTGTTTTACAACTAACCTTTAGTGAAACTGTGAATGGCAACCACCATCCCAAATCGAAATTATAGAGAGTAAGTAATTTTTAAAAAAAGTCTCATAACGATTTAGAAAATTGCTCCAATTTTCTCGTTTGAGTAAAAAAAATTTCAAAATATTGAATTGATTAAAAGAAAAAAAAAATTTAAAACAGTTTATGAACGTCGGTATATCGTCCTTTTAACAATCACACGACTGTTAGCTTTTTACCAATTAATCCGTTCTCAAGAAGAAACAATTGATTTTCCCCCCAAGATTCGGAAAAGAGGTAGCCTCTTTCCCTTAATTTTACATATGGACAAGACTAACTCCAAAATAATAGCGTATCTTTATTCTTATATTTTTTTTTTTTTAAATATATTGTAGCCTTTTCTACTGTTTATTTTGTGTCCATGTAACTTTCTCGGTGGAAAACAATTAAAAATAAGAATTATATTGCTGTAAAAACACCAGGCTCGGTAATTCAATTAAATTTACTATGATTGTTCATAATTAATAACTAAAATTAGGATTGGATTAGTTTGCATTAATGTTTAAACATGTCGGTTTTTATTTTGCAAAAAAAAAAAAAAAAAATGTTAATTCTCGGTTATTTTTTTAACTAAATATAATATTTAAAATAATTGTTTCGTTGTAAAAATTTGAAAGATCAATGAATTTTACGACAACTTCGTTAATTGTATTGTGTTTGTATTAATCTCTGTTTTATTTAAAACATACGGATGATGAAGTTTAGTTCGTCAGAATTTATTTTCTTTACTTCAAACAGTAAATACGTGTACTTATTTTTAAATATGGAGGCGATGTTCTAACTTGGGTTAAGAGACGTATTTTATTTGGCTACAACAAAACTAAGGGATTGTAGTAATGTAAAAGTGCGATTGTCTTTCTACCGAACCCCAAGAAACTTGCACAAAATTAATCTCTTAAAAGTAAATTCTTGATAAATGCACACACATCACTATTTGCTTTGACATTCAACCGAAAAAAATGTGGTAATTTAACGTTATGTTCACATGCGAAACGGATATCTTCGTCTTAATATTAAAATAATTATACAAGGTTTTAACACGTAATCATCTTTAAAAAGAACTGAGGAACGTAGTTAATAGTAATCATCTGCTTTTAAATGAATATATTTTTTCTTTCATTTTACAATGTTAATATATTCTTAATGTATTGCATCACTTATTTTTCTGCAAATTAAAAATCTAATTTTCAAAGTAGATGATAATAACTAATAACATAAAATGTAACATTTGTATGAATTTATCGATTAAAACAAATTTCTTTTAACTACGAAATTAATTCTTGTGCATGATTATCAGTTATTTCCAATCTGCTGTTGGGACATGCTAACTTGAAAGTTCATGCAATCATTTCTTTTGTTTTGCAACGATTATCAATCAGAATGAAGCAACTTTCACTTGTTGGGTTTAAACTTATTCATAATTAGCGGGGGTACCCGGCGTTGCCCGAGTGTTTGTTTCCGGGACGGGGGTGGAGTTTTAAAAAATGTTATGGTAGGTAAGTAGGAAGGATCAAACCCGGAGTCATGAGTAAAAGTAGGAAAATAAAGTGTGAAAAAAAAACAAAAAAAAAAAACATCTGCAACGTTAACAGTTTGGCCACCAAGAAAAGTCCATTCCAGTTGTTTAGGAAAAAAAACCCAAAAAAAACGACTACGGTAGGTCGGCGCGAACGTGAAAATATAATGTGAATTGTCCAGCACGCTAACCACTACGCCACAGAGCACTGCAGCTTAGTTTAGTGATTTTAAATAACTTCACATGAAAGAACTACGAAGCCAAACCGGTATTCTCTTCTCAACTGTTCCTTGTGAACGATCCCCAAACGGTGTTAAGTGGTGGCAGGGGGAGGAGGAATTTATTAGAGAGAAAATATTTTACCACTTCCATTGATCTTAACCGATTTTGGCCGTGACTTCTCAGCAGAAAAAGTATAGAAATCTAAGATTATCGAGGAATTTGAGAAATAATAAGCCTATAACACACCTCAGATATTGTTCTGTCGTTTGTGCATATTATATTTGCATGAAATATCTTTATTTTTAATCCTATTAATGTCAAAATCAGACGGGGAAAAATGAGTTCATTTTATTTATATAGAGAAGATTACGAAATAAGTCAGGCAAGACATTAAATTCGTTTAGTATTTATGAAATAAGTTAGGATATACATTAATAGATGAGGTAGATATAGCAGTCGTTTTGCATTTATGAAATAAGTTAGGATATTCAGTAATAGATGAGTTAGATATTGCATTCGTTTAGTATTTATTAAATAACGGATTAATATTTATTAAATAAGCCCTTAGATAATATATATATATATATATATATATATATATATATATACTTCTAGCTTTTCATAAAACATGTGCAAAATCCATATGCAAACAACAGAGTTTCTTAATCCACTTACACCTGATTATTTTTTACATTACTTAATTTTTTTAAAGCATTTTTTATTAAAAACAAGTCATATCAAATCAAATTGAAAAATGTTTTATTTTTTTTATGAAATCACAATATAAAAAGAGTAAAAGTAAATAACGTTTTCGATGAGTTATATTTATTCTGCTTTTGAAAAGTGAGAAATTGTACTAAAATATATTCAAATAAAATTAATTTGATTTTCGATGAGTTATATTTATTCTGCTTTTGAAAAGTGAGAAATTATACTAAAATATATTCAAATAAAATTAATTTGATTTAAAACATAACTTCCAAAAACCTACAAAATTTACTTTTTTTACAAATTCGTAAAATTATTGAAATCAGTTTTTTAATGACTACGTTTTATAAATGTTGAAAGATAACGAGAAACATGTATAATATTGTTCATCAACAAAACTTCTATTTATTCACAGGTCCATGGATGAACAACAAAGGATTGTTTTTAAAATACATACGGAACAAAACGGTCTCTTAGTTTTAAGGAGAAAAATATTTTTCTGAACAAGTTCATTTACAAAATAAAAGAAAACCTCGATAGAATTTTACGCTTCAAAGGTGTACACCTCTTGATTCTAAATATTTCTCACACGCCAACAAATACAAGAAAAAGCCCAATTTGTAAAGTGTATAATTTCAATTATCCAGAAAAATATATTTAAAATATGCACAAGCCGACAAACACTGGCGTAAATCCTTTTTCATGTAAAATGTGCAATTTATCATTTTCAAAGCAATCCCATTTGATAATCCATAAGATGACACACACAGTTGAGAGTAGGCATTCAAGTTCGCTCCTTGACAAACCTTTTGTTTGTGAATTTTGTCATTCTTCGTTTGCAAAAAAATATAATTTAACGAGACACAGACGGATACACACAGGTGAAAAACCTTATCATTGTGACAGATGTCCCTCTGTATTTTCACATAAATGCTCTTTAGATAGTCACATGCGAACACACACTGGCGAAAAACCTTTTGTTTGTGAAGTGTGCCACGCTGCATTTTCAGAGAAATCCAATTTACAAAAGCACATACGGATACACAGTGGCGAAAAACCTTATCTTTGTGACAGATGTCCCTCTTTATTTTCACATAAACAGTCTTTAGACAGTCACATGCGAACACACACTGGCGAAAAACCTTTTGTTTGTGAAGTGTGCCATATTGCATTTTCAGAGAAATCCAATTTACAACAGCACATACGGACACACACCGGCGAAAAACCTTTTGTTTGTGAAGTGTGCCACGCTGCGTTTGCAAGAAAATATCGTTTAACGAGTCACCTGCAGACACGCAAGCATGAAAACCCTTTTGTTTGTGAAGTGTGCCCCTCAACTTTTTCAGCAAAAGAAGGTTTAAGAAGGCACATGAAGAGACACTCTGACACGTTTTTACAAATAATTTAAACATTCACATGCAGTCAGACACTGTACATGGTTTTATGGCATAATACGGGTAAAGTAGCAACCCTAGTTTAAGTCAAAATATCAATATACCAAACTTGTCTGTCCGACAGCAACGGGGCCAATGAAAACGATTTAAAAACAAACCTGGTGAAAATGTGCAGGAGATATATAAAATAGTTCGCACAAGAGGACGGTTTGAATAAACTGAAATAATTCAGTTGGAGTTTATAAAAAGCGGGTTAATGTCTGCCAACCGAAGAGATGCTTCATCTCCAGCAATATAAATAAAAGTTAATTTAAACAAGATATTAGTTTTCGTGAACAAACAATTATAGGTTGGTTGTTAAATCGTTTTCATGGACCCCGTTGCTGTCGGACAGACAAGTTTGGTATATTGGTATTTTGACTAAAACTACGGTTGTTAATTTGGTTCTTAGTTATATTTATATAAATGTCCAAGTACTCTGCTATATCATCTTAAATATTTCCACGGGCATGCGAGCATTTTTAATAAATCTGTTTTACATTTATATATGCACGCCATAAAAATGTAGGTTTGTTTTATCGGAATTATTGCACAATGCCCAATAAATATTATTCTGCACAACGACTTCCATGTTGCCTTACACAATAAATATTCATATTTAAAATATTTTATATAGTTAATAATAAAATACAAAATTTACCCAATTTTAATTTAAAGTTTCTGAAAAATAAAAATGTACGAATCTATCATTTTTTATGATCACAAACGAATCACACATTTCAATTTTTAATCCTTTGTTTATAATTTTCTGTGATTTCCAATCTACAATGGTTAATATCTTTTAAGGAAAATGTTTTCATGAATCATTTACAATATTTCTGTTGTGTTTCATTGAGTTGCAAGAAAATAATGTCCAGCTTATTTTAGAGGCTTAGATTACTCTGAAAAACTCTGACGCTTTTTTAGTTAGACTTGATGTAAAATAATTGGTGTCACCATTTCTGTTAAGTAATTATTACCTGCGAATTCTACCCAACACTTTAAAACTGATACATGTCAAAAGATCGGGGAATGCATGTAGCCTGCGCGTCTAGATTTTAGAAAGGAGCTCAACGCCCTCCATTGTTGGCATTGACAATAATATCTTTACAAAACTCAAACTCTACATCTTTTTCTTTCTTCATTGTTATAACAACCGAGAAACAGTCGAAAAATGTGTTTCTTATATTTGCAATTGTTGTATTCGACTAAAAACTTAGAGTAACATCATCTGACGTCATTTTCTTCTTTATATGAAATCATCAGGCAGTCGTTATGTTGGTTGCAATACAAAGTCGATGTTTTTCAAGATTACAAAGACAATATGGTGTAAGAAACGATATTAAAAAGGCAAGACACTACACACCGAAACGTTAAAAACCATAACAAGTCAAGATGAAAACAAAATAGTACAGAACGATAAAATGAGTAGAAATGAACTCACCCAGCACGAAAAGTTAAACTTCGGCCAACGTGAACAAGTTGAAAAACTAAAAGAATTATTTTTATTCTATGAATTTAAAAATAATGAGTTTAAGATTTTAAAAGCCAAACTCCTAAAAGTATTACAAACTCTTAAAAATCATGTGAATTTAAATAACTTAAATAATTATCAAATAGAAATTAAAATAATTGGAAAAAGGGCAAATACAATTTTTGAAGTTCATACTTCAAAGAAATTCAAATGTAGTCAAATGTTACCTGATAAAAGTTTGTATGAGCTACTGCTACCCTCTTTCCTTCTCCATTCTTAAGCTTACTTTTCCCTGTAGTATTAATTCTTCTAATGTACTCACCTCCAAAAGACAGTCTGCTTTGTTTGTTGTCAACACACAGGGGCTGGGAGAGGAAAAGAGAAGCATTAGACGTTGGTGCTTTTATGGGAAAGAGGGCGAGACTAACCGCGAGAATTCCCGAGATTTGAAAGCAATAAAAGACCGAACTCAGATGGATAGACGACCGTGCTTTTGCTCAAGCAGTGAAAACAGTGAGAGGAGAAAAATGTTCCTTCCGCAAATAAGTTCCAGCTCGAAGTGAGGCTGAAGGACCCAGCAGATTTCAAGCTATTTCGGCTTACAAATGGCAGGCAAAGCATTTGATATCCGTCTTATCCCTGAATTTCATGGCATCTCACCTGATCACACTGTGTCCAAATGGTTGAAACAGGTGGAACTGGTGTGTGAAATGTGTGGGGTTGACAATATGGGTTAAGCAAGTAAAACGGAGATTGGTCATGGGTTTGAAGCAAGTAAAACGAGCCCTATTCGTGGCTTTTGCCGGATCCTTTTGTGACATATGACAAGTTTGTCTCTCGCCATTTGCGCCCTGGGGAAACTGTCGATTAATACATGGGTGACCTGCAGTATCTTGCACTGTTAATAGAAGAAACCCCCTCTGATCGATGGCTTAGTTGCGCTTTGGGGTCAGGACTCCCAATTTCTGTTAGCCAACAGTTGCGGAGATCTTTCAGAATGAAACGGATGGCCCTGGAGCAGATTCTTGGGAATACCTGGGCTCTTATCACGGAGGAAGCAGGAGTGGAGGAACCCGTCGCTGCAGCAATATGGAGACGCAGAATTCTTCCTCATGGACCAGTGGACCAAACTTCGACCATGACCAGCAGGATCCGGTTACCGCGCAGTGCCACAAGTGTGAAGATCCCAATCAATTTGCCAGAAACTGCCAACAGCCCGGGGCAAAGCAGGCTGGATGCTTCCAGGGATATACTGTTATCGATGCAAAAATCAAGAACATGTGGCATCAAGTTGTCCGGGAAACGAGGCAAGGGGCGAGAGGCCAGCACCACTTTCTCTTCACATAAACTAGAGGAGGTGCTCCCCGTGATAAAGGTAAAGATACACGAGCTAGATAGGATAGCGCTTGTGGATTCCGGCAGCTCATCATCGGTTGTGAGTGGGTCTTTATGTCAACCTATGATACGGAAGAATACCACAATTCTGACGGCAGGACGGAATTGTGTGTTAAATCATGAGGTTGGCAGCATAGCATTAATATTATCCAACAGGAAGTCTCTGAAGACTGACGTACTAGTGGTGGACAGCAAAGCATGGGGGTTTTATCTCATTCTAGAGACGATAATGCTGAGCTATAGGCCTAGATCATTAATGAACGCTACAACGGCATTACTTACAATTGGACAAGGTTTCATGTGTGTACTATCAATAAAATTTACCATACGAAAAAGTCTGGTAACTTATGTGATTGTTTTCGAACAAAATAAGAGGAACAGAACCACAACTTTCGAATGTGGATGGAGGAAGCATAGACTGCACGTCTCATATTTAACAGTAACAAAAAGTCAAATTCTTTGGTACTATCATCGTGCGGCTCGTGTTAGGAAAGAAAAAAAGAGAACATAAAAATGGCCGCCCTCTGGTATTTATGGATTGAAAATCACGTGATGTGACGAGAAAGGGAGGGGATATGCAAATGAGATGTGGTTGGGTCTCTCTATAAAAGAGCCGTCTTCTTTATTTTGGGCGTCAGTGTGGAAAGTGCAGAGAGAAGAGAACAGTTGGATTTGAGTTTGAGACTTTTGATCTGGGCTTGAGTTCAAATTTAACGTCAAGCTATTTCGGCGTTTTGACAAAAATGGGTGACCCAGTAAGATTGAGCACCGATATCCTGAGGCCATTTACTGGAGAAGGTGACGTGGTTGCGTGGCTTAACAAGCTGAAGTTGGTGGCAAGGCTGCAGAAGATCGAGGATGCAGCCATGTTAATACCAATGTATTTGGAAGGGAGTGCTCTAGGGTCTATCTAGAAATGGGAGAGACGGATCAGGCCATTGCTGAGAGCATTGAAAACCATGTAAAAGACGGCATTTTCCTTGAGCGCGTTTGAGGCTTACAACAGGATTGGCTGGATATGGGGGACGCAGCCTTGAGAAGACTGTAAAGCTGGCGCTTGTAACTGGTTTCCCTAATCGCATCTCCATGAAACTGCAACGACTTTCTGATATTGAAACCTTGGAGGTGGAGGAGTTTCTAAGGCATGCTAGAGTTTTGGCGAAACAGCCCGGTGAGCTGGGGGCAGTCGCGGCTGCTGTGGCAAGCAGATAGGAGCGACCAGTGATGAAGCAAGGCCGTGGACTTACCGGTAAATGCTTTTGATGTCAAGGACAACACCTGATGAGAGACTGTTGGGAGCCACGGCCAGACATTATCTGTTTTCGGTGTGGCCAAGTAGGGCACATTAGCAGGAATTGCCCTTCGCTTCCGGGAAACGAGTAAAGGGGTGCTATTGTGCCAGTAGTCACCCCCTTTATACTGAAAAGGCGTATGAGAGTTTGTTGCCACAGTTAGTGGTCACAATCAATGGAAAGAGGGTTAGAGCTCTTGTTGATACTGGATGTACAACAACTCTTATTACTACGAGCGTCGCCAACTCTTGGAATGGAACCAGAAACGTTAGAGCGGTGGATGACAGAGAAGTGGAACGCTGTGGAGAGGCTGCTGCGGAGATTGTAGTAAGGAATATGCCATTGCGACTAAGAGTGATCGTGCTGGATAGACTGGTTGCAGGAACTGATGCGGTGCTGGGCCTGGACGCGATAGACCGACTGGGAGGACCTACTATTGCTAAAGGCCAGGTGAAATTTGACAATCAGAGTGCATCGGGAATAACAGGAAGTGTAACAAGGAATGATACCAACCAACCGTCGAAACCCTGGCCATGTCTGATTGAGGATGATGACTTTCGAGCCTGCTTCGATGGCGAAAAATGGATGGTAGAATGGCGATGGACCGCGGAGCCACCTGTATTGACGAATCGGGTCAACTGCTACAAAAGCACACTGAAAGGAGCTGCGGAGCCGCAGTTTGAAAAAAAAGTTTAGAGATGGATATATGAAGGAATATTAATGCCGTGGTCAGGGAAAGTTGAAGGAATTTTGCCACTCATGGCTGTGGTCTAACCTATTAAGAAAGTTAGGCCAGTGTTGGATTTCCGTGAGCTGAACAAGTTTGTCGCTTGTCACACAAAGGACGGAATCGACGTGTGTGAAGAAGTCGTAAGAAAGTGGAGGAGGATGAAGCAGGCAACTAAAATTGTGGACCTGAAGGCAGCCTACCTCCAACTTCATGTGGATGAGAAATTGTGGAAATATCAATTGGTAGAGTACAAAGGTCAAGTTTATTGTCTGAACAGATTAGGATTTGGTCTGAACTCCGCACCAAAGATAATGACGGCAGTTCTTAAGACAGTGTTGGCCAAAGACGATGCAGTGAAGAGAGACACCTGCTCTTACATCGACGATGTATTTTTTGACGAAACAGAGGTGACTGCGGAAAGGATGAGAGAGCATATCAAAGCATATGGACTGACGACAAAACCGCCTGAGTCACTGGAAAACGGAATGGCTTTGGGACTTCGACTATAGAACAATAAGGCAGGAAAATTAATGTTTGGGCGAGGAAATGAGATCCCTGAAACCAAGGTAAACCTAGCCAAGAGAGAGCTTTTCTCTATATGTGGAAAGCTGGTTGGTCACTACCTAATAGCTGGATGGTTGCGAACTGCGTGCAGTTTTATTAAAAGGCAGACTGTGACAGACAGTTGGGAAGATGCAGTTGATCAAGATACGCAAAAAGAATGATAGCGCCCATATCAATGTTGCGGAACTCGATGCTGTGATGAAAAGCATCAATCTAGCTCTAAAATAAAGGATACAGATAATGAACATTAAAACAGACTGTGCAACAGTGGTGTCGTGGATTAAATCGGAGCTGTCTGGTGATAAGCGGATCAAAACAAAAGGAGATGCGGAGATGCTTATCAAGCGTAGACTTGGAGTGCTGGGAGACTTGATTCGAGAATTCGAACTAAAGGTAACTATTACTTTAGTTCTGTCACAAAAAAATAAAGCAAGAGTAAAGAAAGCCTGGCTACACAAGGAAAAAGACGGGGCTTCAGCATGTTGTGCAGTAGAGAATTTAAAAGACCTGCATAACCTGCATCATTTTGGAAAGGAACGGACCCTTTACCTGGCAAGAAAAGTAAACCCGCACGTCATAATGCAAGACGTCCAAAAGGTGGCGGAATAATTTAAAGAATGCCAATCAATCGACCCTGCACCGGCTAGACATGAAAAAGGGGAACTGTATGTTGAAGAGAATTGGCGGAGATTGGCCATTGACATCACACATTATCAACATTAACCGCACGTAACTATGATAGATTGTAGGCCTGGGAGAGTAGCGATATGGCGGAAAATCAAGGATGAAACAGCAGAAGAGGTACAGAGAGTTGTCGAGGAGGTTTTTATGGAAAGGGGGTCAGTAGAAGAGGTGTTGGTGGATAATGGTACGTCTTTCCGCTCGGAAGTTTTTAGAGACTTATGTGCGAAGTGGAATGTGGGGCTATATTTTAGAGCTGCATACCGTCCAAGTGGAAATGGGATTATAGAGAGGCACCATAGCACTATAAAAGCTGTGGCATCAAGAAGCCAGATTTCGCCCTTAGAAACAGTTTTTTGGTGTGAAACCACCCAATTCTCGTTGCACGACTCGCTGGGGGAAAAGGTACAGTGACTGAAGTACTCTCCAAAAACAAGGTAGCTATTGACGGAATGCGTCGTCACATTTTAGATATACGGAGAGTCTCCTTGCAATCAGAGGAAGGGGAGGTTGATGCTGATGTTGAAGTGTCTGAAGAAGAGCCTCTTCGACGATCGCACGTGAACAGAGATGCACAGCGTTGATGGCAGACTATGATACTAATTGTTGATCTTAGAGATCAAGGGGGCGTGTGGTTAAAAGTAAAGAACCTTACCTCATGCATCGTACGGCTCGTGTTAGGAAAGAAAAAAAAGACAAAATAAAAATAGCCGCCCCCTGGTATTTATGGACTGAAAATCACGTGATGTGACGAGAGGGGGAGGGGGTATGCAAATGAGATGTGGTTAAGTCTCTCTATAAAAGAGTCGTCTTCTTTATTTTGGGCGCCAGTGTGGAAAGTGCAGAGAGAAGAGTACAGTTGGATTTGAGTTTGAGACTTTCAAATTTAACGTCACTATCTTCAACAAAAACGCAATGCACCCAAATCCCCAAAATATGGAGAGAATAAAATCACTTCCACCCACAAGGAACGTATCAGAGTTACAAAATGTACAAGAAACCATTACCTATATGACGTGTTTCATTTATAGGCGTTCGGGCGTCACAGCAAATATCAGGGAACTCCTGAAAAAGGAGGCTGAATATGAGTGGGGCAGTAGTCAGCAGTAAATGATTTGATATGCAAGGAAATGCTACTCTACGCCAATATCGAGCATGGTTTGTAGCTGTAGTATTCAGATGTGAAGGATTTCGCACATACATTTAAGACTGCTCGTACGATATTGCAAATGACCACAAATTTTGGGGAAATTATCTGTCTAAAGAACCAAACCGCTGCACCTCCACAACTTCAACGAATGCTCTGAAAACTCCAGTATGATCATCAAATATCGTGCAGGCAATATTGTTGAGAAATTAACGCAGGCCCAGCAAGTGACGAATACCAGAACCTTGCAGACGCGATAAATGCAAGCTTAGGATGAAAACCTGTTTTCTTGAATAATATAAATAACGAGATTGACAGAGAAATACAACCTTGAACCATATGTTAAGAACAACAGAAATCTACAACTGCTAAATCTCTCATGCCTCATGATATCTCAGTACGACCGTGGCAATTATTTAAAATACATTTTATCCGAAAACTAAAGGGATTTTCCAGTGATAAAGTTATCAGTGTGACCAAGCAAATCTTTGCTTATCAACGAGTTTCAGAAAGTCTTATCAACAACAATAAGTTATATTTTAGCTTTCACCGTTTCAAAGAATTGACTAAAGAATGTGATTTACAGCACATCACCTCTTCTCTCAGATTTCCAAAATCGAACGGCATAACAGAACGGTGCATACGGATCGTAAAGACAGCTATGAAGAGTCATATTAGGCAAGCGAGATATAGACGGGAGTCTACTATATCTCGGATCCGTCCCATCTCTCGGAGAACTACTATACCAGCATAAACTGCTTGACAGTCTCCTCGCCAAATGCTTCAACAACAATACCCTGAAGAAGGTAATTAAGGATCGTCTACTTCAGTTGTTGCAGATAACCTAGCTCTACTAACACGCGAAAGATCTCATGGACATATATACAAGAAAACTAGTACGAGTAAAATACCAGAGTACAAGAAAAATACATTCCAGCGTTTGTTAGACAAACTGCAATGAAACACGAAACTAGAACAGGACAGGTTTCTAGTAGAAACGTAAAATATCTAAAGAAAGATGTTAGCAATTCCGATAAAATACAAACATTTCTTTATAAAACATATCCACGTCAAAGTTCCACCTTTACACACCATCCACAGAACCTGCTAAACCGTCCAACACACACACACACACACACACACACACACACACACACACACACACACACACACACACACACACACATTGGTCAACAAAGCGTCAAACGAAAGTAAGTCCAATAATAACGTACCACCGGGGCAACAACCTGGTCAAGTCATGTCATAAGACCTCCCCCAAATATGTCATGTATGAAAAATTATTTATGGTAACATTCATTAGTTAACATTCTAGCGGAAGAGATATAGTATGACATGTTAGCCTTCTTTGGATATGAGTTATTTGCTCTTGAATAAAACGGGTGAGTATGCTTTTTGGATGCGTCCCTTGTACATGCTCTTGTGTTTTTTCTTGTACCCTTACTAACAAAAACTTTAACATGGTGGCGGCGGTGTGATTAAATAGATAAAAAGTGTACATAAAAGATCACGTCTGACATAAACAGAGAACAGTTAGGTTGCTTTTATGTCTGGCAGTATTTTGTTTTTGGTTGTTTCAAGCGTTTAAGAAAAATAAAGGACGCCATATTAAAAACTCGGTGAATAAAAGCATAAGTGACCTTTTCTTTTCACGAATTTGTATTGTGCAAAATAATACAAGAAAACATCAAATTTGATAGAAACACGCTATTTTTTTCAAACAATAATTTAACTTGCACTTCTCCGTGAAATGTATCCCCAAAGACAGGCAAATCGACCATATTTTTTATTATCTAGAAAAAGGGGTTTAAGGCTGTATATCTCGTGGTCATTCAATCGATAGGTGCGATCTAGGGGCAACTGAGGAACGTATTTACTTGCAAAATTACGCGCCAAGGGAATCCGAGAACATCGGTGATTTTCTAGAGAGATGCAAGCTGCAGGCACAAAAATGCAAAAAAAAAAAAAAACCCAAAAAAACCCAAAAGACAAGCGTGAAATGGATAACTAAATAAACGACCATATCATTGCTGGAACAAAATATCCGGAATTGCAAAAACAGCTACTTAGCAAAATCGAGACAGGATCTATGCCAGAATTTCCCAGTCTCGAGGCCTCAGTAAATTCCGAAGAAGACGGGCAAATTACAAGAGAGATGTGACAAATTAATGCAATTAAGGACATAGCGATGAATACATGTAAAAAATATGGACGTATTTACAAGGTCTAAAAGAACAAACACTTCATTCCGATATAGCACACTTATAATAAACGACATATATATAAAAAATAAATAATATTTATGTACAGAACAAAATACATAACGACTTTGATAAAATGTTTTTGTTAACTTTTGGCAATTATGGTGGACACAAGTGTGGAAGGTAATCATTTTACAATAATGTTTTATGCTAAACTGAACCCACACTCTAAAATTAGTTTGTCTCCCAAAGGTTTTCATTGTGTCACAGCACCGTGTCATTTACATTCGCCACATTGGCTGTAATACTACCAAACAGGGAATCGGCGCATGAATTGACAATTATGATGGACACAAGTGTGAAAGGAAATACACTCTTTTTGCAAATATTCAGCAAATGTTTTCGAAATGCATAGACCAAAATGGATAACCATGTCCTGTCGCGACGCTGAAAGAATCTGCAGTGCTCAGGACTTACAACGGATCCAGTATCCAACAACATGGATCAGTATGGGTTCGATGCGCCAACCAGGGAGTTGTGGCGCAATTATTTCTCTGTAGTGACCTCACAACTATATACAATACTAGAACTAACCTCCCTCCAGGATTTGCAGCTTGTCACCCTACACTGCTCCATCCAAAGTATAAAGTTTGCCCCCACTACATTATGCAATACATACTCTTTCAATCGATACTCCAATCAACTCCAGGAAAAATCCGTGTCATTTTTATCTGCATAATTTTTCTCCTGCACTGCTATAACATATTTCCAGAATTTGCAGATTCAATACTTATAATAAGCGATAATAACAAAGAATAACAAAAAAATAAAAAATAAAAACGAATTTCTATCCGGTCATAGCTGATGTAACAAGAAATTACAATTTATTCAGTTTAAAATCCGTACCTGAAAAAGGTTGTAGGTTAAATCGGCCTAAACTTTGTGAACGGAACTAATGAGAAAAATAGGCATAATAACCTCAATAAAATATCATTTTTTTTAGTGAATCTATTTTTAAGAATTATTCTCAATGGATTTGTTTTATTAACTTTAAAGTCGATATTGTAAAAATATTAATATGTGAGTTGCGTTTGTGAAATGACGTTTAATTAAGAAGTTAATTAGTAACAAATTCGCAACAGATATTTTATAAATCAACCAATAAATTAAAACTTTATTTGAACTAAACAAAAACTATATCTTCTGACTTACTAATCGTTGGTTATGCAAGCATAATAAATAATTGTTATGTTTGGAAGTCAACGATTTTCCAGTCAGACAAAGTTCGACCGACATAAATCATGTTAAATAAAGACATTTTAGGAAAGAGAAAAGAAGTGCCATTTTGACTTGATTTTAAAATGATTTTTTTACCCATCAGTTAAAGGTAATTATTTTACAATAATTTTTTTTATGCCAAACTGATCTAATTGTCTTTAGTTTGTCTCTCTAAGGTTTTCATTGTGTTTACAGGTAATCGCTTAAAAAATAGAATCTCTTTTGTGGTGGTAGCTGAGGGTCGTAATCTACAAATTTATCTTACTTGTAAATGTAGATACAGTTCCTTTTTTCTGATTTGGCACACATTTTATGTGTTTTTTTTTTTTAATTTAATTCTTCGTTAAATTCATGTTGATATTCCCATTTCTATATTTGACCATCTTCCATTTTGTTATCTATTCATGCACTTGTGTCATAATTAGGGATATGACAACAGCATATTATTTTCCTTGTTTTGATTATCAGGTATATATCGATTGATATCTTATATGTTTTTATGTAGAATGGTGTGGTTTGGTTCTCGGTTGATTATTTGTGTCTGTGTCGGATATATACTCAAGAGTAAAAACAATGGAAAGAATATGCTGTTGTCCTAGCTCTAGTCATAACTAAATTCGGTAGAAATACTTTGCTATAAACCACCCTTGTGCATAAATATTATTTCCTGAGAATTTCAACACACACACATACGTCTGCTCTTTTATTTATATAGATTTTAATGGATAAAAAATAGAATATGACATGCAATGCATACACCCCCTTCCTTTAATTGTGTTTATGACCGTTTTTTTTTTTTGTTTTTTTTTTTGTACATATTGCTATTAACACTAATATTAGCAACGAGAGAGAGAGAGAGAGAGAGAGAGAGAGAGAGAGAGAGAGAGAGAGAGAGAGAGATTTGTTTTGATGCGCATGCGCGGTTTACTCCGTCTACTTACAGTCTTACGGAAATGTCCTTCATCACAAAATACGCCATCGACCATTAGATAAATGTAAGTATAATTTTATTTCAATGAAAAAAAAAAAAAATCACAGCTGACATACACGAGTGCTAAATACGCATCGGCTCCGATGTTGTACGCAGTTCGACTTGGGGAGCAAGTAAACAATTTTTGCGTGTGTGGTCTAGTTTTTATTTATTTATTTTGGCTTGAACTTTGCGCTTTGTGAATTATTTTGTTATTATGATGTTTTCTTTTCTTTTTTTTGCATGGATATATATATATATATATATATATATATATATATATATATATATATATATATATATATATATATATATAGCAAGTGGGGGGCGCGTTTTTTAGAAGAAAGTAGCGTATATCTCGATCATTCGATCAACATTTCACCCATCAGCCATGTCATATTTTATTATTTCTCCATAAAACTATAAAAATTTTGTGCAAATAAAAAAATATCTTTTGGCTTGATATTCATCGAAGAAACCGACCGTTTTGCAATGGTGCATTTAAATTAATTCGGCTTTAATTTACTGCGAACCTGCTTTTCCGGCTGACATTTTAATTTTGGACGGTAGTAGTGCACTTATTAATCCGCGCTGAAGTAATAATGTTATTATTTAGAAAGCCATTCTTAACATGTGGGAGGGGATGGTGTTTTGTACCTATTCTGTACTTTAACCTTACAATTTATTAAAACCAGATATCAAAAAACTTTAATTAAACTGGAAAATACTATTTAAAAAATAGTGCAGATCAATAAGTGCATTTTGGTATCGTTTTGACGTCCACTCGTGAAAGTCATCCCGTTTAATTTATACATTCCATAATCCATAATCGTTTCTTTCTTGAACTGAATGTGTCAAACAAAAGGTAAGTATTACTTGAATCTAATTGCTTTTATGTTGTTTTTTTCATACAAGGCACGTCCGAAGCGGCAGATTTTCTGTTTAGTTGTACAAATAGCCTCCAACCCTGTTATAAAAATAAATAAATAAATAAATAAATAAAGGGACACGTTGGGGTCGTCACCGATAAATTTCCATAAGTTTATTTTCGTATAATTTAGTTTAGATTAACCACATTGTTTAACAAATCAAAGGATTAAATGTTTTTAATTATTTAAAACTTTCATTGTATAATTAAAAATTTAAAACGTTAAACAATACAAATAATACGTTAACAAATAAAAAGGAAATGAAAAATGCAGTTTTACAATGATTAAATGTGTTTTATTTTATAATTAATTTTTTATTTATTTTATGATTTAACCTTTAAAACATTGAACAATACAAATAAGATTTTGGTTTGATTTTAAATTTTATACTGTTCTCCAATATGCATATGATGATGCGCGAAACACTTCTTCCTTGTTCCTGCATCTCCACAAGAATTCAATATTTAACTTCAACTTTCATTATTTCTTTTCGAGAAGAAAACGAACATTTTATTTATATTGTTCATTGTTTTTATTTTTAAATTATAAAATAAAACACAGTTAATCAGTTTGTCTTTTTCTTTTTTGTTAAACAACGTGGTTAATTTTAATTAAATTTTTATCATAAGATTACATTTTCAATAATCACGTAAATATAAACAAAATCTGTTTCTTGGCCTTTTGGTCAAGATCAAAGTGTAGTATCTGTTCTTCAGATGCTGCACTTCCATATCTTGTTCTCTTTCAGTGGAGGATCAGTCCTTCACGACTGAGACAATTTTTTTTATTTTTGTACCTTTCCTCCACGTTAAAAAACGACCCTGGTGTCTAACTCTGTCCCGTGGGAAGACATAGTAAATAGGTACAATATATACACCGGTGTCCATCCAACGTGTCCCTTTTTTTATATAACAGGCTTGAAATCTATTTGTACAACTAAACGGCAAATATGCCTCCGAATCATTATGCTTCCCTTTTTAATGTAGAAATTAGTCAATGTGTCGAGTTTGCATGTAAAAAAAAACACAAAAAACAAAATAAACAACAAAAAAAGGTCATTTTAGACATTCGGCTCAAATTAATTATTTTAAATATTTATTCTTTTGTCTTGTCTTCTTGCTTTGTTTACAGGTTCATAAGGGGCAATTGTAACTTTAAATCTTTGAAAATACGTACCCTCAGTTTAAATCTAATGGGTTATATACATAAAAAAAAACAGTTTTGGAGATTTTATGCAGTTGTAATCTTCCATCTGCAGCGCAGTTACATAAAAATGTCAATAAATAAATAAATTACATTATTTAAAAGAAAATTTTTAATATTTATAACGAAATAATTTTTCATAAATGATACAATAGTACTCATTTAAAAATATCTACAACAAATCATAATTCAAGACTCAGACTGGGATAAATGTGTAGTATCCTTGTTTGTCACCAGTCAGAGGAGGAGGAATGCTTTTCTACTAAATGGATGTGAGGTTAGTCGGATATCCCATTAAAAACAACCTTATATCTAACGTGTCTCTTATTAGGCACAAGACCGTTTTTAATGTGGGGTAAAAACCAGCTCCCCTAAAAGTAGGCAAAAAGAGAGCACTCTGGTTACTAAAAATAATAATTGTCCCAGTATAGAGGGTTTCCCTTCCATTGACTGGTACAAATTATCTTAAGTGCAGCATCTGCAGAACAGATACTACACTTTGATCTCGGACCGAAGACCAAGAACAACAGAAAAAGGCAAGTTATTTTCAAATAACGTTTGTATTTTAGTTTATGTCAAAATCTTATTCAACAATATAAACTGTTTTGTAATAAGAAAATGTATAAATTAAATATTTTATGGCTTATAAAACAGGTTAATAGTTTCTTTTATTAATATGATATAGCAGATGAAAACTTTATATGATTTTTATATATCGCACAATTTATCTTCAAATATTTATCGATTTATTTGTAGAAAAATTCAATCACGCATGATGTGTGTCAGTACTAATCAGTTAATGAAGGTCAACGAAATTTGTCCATTCATATATTTTTATTTATTGATGGTCAACCAAATTTGTACATTCATATATTTTTATTTTTATTTATTGATGGTCAACCAAATTTGTACATTCATATATTTTTATTTTTATTTATTGATGGTCAACCAAATTTGTCCATTCATATATTTTTATTTATTGATGGTCAACAAGATTTGTCCATTCATATATTTTTATTTATTGATGGTCAACCAGATTTGTACATTCATATATTTTTATTTTTATTTATTGATGGTCAATCAGATTTGTCCATTCATATATTTTTATTTTTATTTATTGATGGTCAACCAGATTTGTCCATTCATATATTTTTATTTTTATTTATTGATGGTAAACGAAATTTGTCCATTCATATATTTTTATTTTTATTTATTGATGGTCAACCAAATTTGTCCATTCATATATTTTTATTTATTGATGGTCAACGAAATTTGTCCATTCATATATTTTTATTTTTATTTATTGATGGTCAACCAAATTTGTACATTCATATATTTTTATTTTTATTTATTGATGGTCAACCAAATTTGTACATTCTTATATTTTTATTTTTATTTATTGATGGTCAACCAGATTTGTCCATTCATATATTTTTATTTTTATTTATTGATGGTCAACCAAATTTGTACATTAATATATTTTTATTTTTATTTATTGATGGTCAACCAGATTTGTACATTCTTATATTTTTATTTTTATTTATTGATGGTCAACCAGATTTGTCCATTCATATATTTTTATTTTTATTTATTGATGGTCAACGAAATTTGTACATTCATATATTTTTATTTTTATTTATTGAGTGTCAACCAAATTTGTCCATTCATATATTTTTATTTTTATTTATTGATGGTCAACCAGATTTGTCCATTCATATATTTTTATTTTTATTTATTGATGGTCAACCAAATCTGTCCATTCATATATTTTTATTTTTATTTATTGATGGTCAACCAGATTTGTCCATTCATATATTTTTATTTTTATTTATTGATGGTCAACCAAATTTGTCCATTCATATATTTTTACTTTTATTTATTGATGGTCAACCAAATTTGTCCATTCATATATTTTTATTTATTGATGGTCAACCAAATTTGTCCATTCATATATTTTTATTTTTATTTATTGATGGTCAACCAGATTTGTACATTCATATATTTTTATTTTTATTTATTGATGGTCAACCAAATTTGTACATTCATATATTTTTATTTTTATTTATTGATGGTCAACCAAATTTGTCCATTCATATATTTTTATTTTTATTTATTGATGGTCAACGAAATTTGTACATTCATATATTTTTATTTTTATTTATTGATGGTCAACCAAATTTGTCCATTCATATATTTTTATTTATTGATGGTCAACCAAATTTGTCCATTCATATATTTTTATTTTTATTTATTGATGGTCAACCAGATTTGTACATTCATATATTTTTATTTTTATTTATTGATGGTCAACCAAATTTGTCCATTCATATATTTTTATTTATTGATGGTCAACCAGATTTGTACATTCATATATTTTTATTTTTATTTATTGATGGTCAACCAAATTTGTCCATTCATATATTTTTATTTATTGATGGTCAACCAGATTTGTACATTCATATATTTTTATTTTTATTTATTGATGGTCAACCAGATTTGTACATTCATATATTTTTATTTTTATTTATTGATGGTCAACCAGATTTGTACATTCATATATTTTTATTTTTATTTATTGATGGTCAACCAAATTTGTACATTCATATATTTTTATTTTTATTTATTGATGGTCAACCAGATTTGTACATTCATATATTTTTATTTTTATTTATTGATGGTCAACCAGATTTGTACATTCATATATTTTTATTTTTATTTATTGATGGTCAACCAAATTTGTCCATTCATATATTTTTATTTTTATTTATTGATGGTCAACCAGATTTGTACATTCATATATTTTTATTTTTATTTATTGATGGTCAACCAAATTTGTCCATTCATATATTTTTATTTATTGATGGTCAACCAGATTTGTACATTCATATATTTTTATTTTTATTTATTGATGGTCAACCAGATTTGTACATTCATATATTTTTATTTTTATTTATTGATGGTCAACCAAATTTGTACATTCATATATTTTTATTTATTGATGGTCAACCAGATTTGTACATTCATATATTTTTATTTTTATTTATTGATGGTCAACCAGATTTGTACATTCATATATTTTTATTTTTATTTATTGATGGTCAACCAAATTTGTCCATTCATATATTTTTATTTATTGATGGTCAACCAGATTTGTACATTCATATATTTTTATTTTTATTTATTGATGGTCAACCAGATTTGTACATTCATATATTTTTATTTTTATTTATTGATGGTCAACCAAATTTGTCCATTCATATATTTTTATTTATTGATGGTCAACCAAATTTGTACATTCATATATTTTTATTTTTATTTATTGATGGTCAACCAAATTTGTCCATTCATATATTTTTATTTATTGATGGTCAACCAGATTTGTACATTCATATATTTTTATTTTTATTTATTGATGGTCAACCAGATTTGTACATTCATATATTTTTATTTTTATTTATTGATGGTCAACCAAATTTGTCCATTCATATATTTTTATTTATTGATGGTCAACCAGATTTGTACATTCATATATTTTTATTTTTATTTATTGATGGTCAACCAGATTTGTACATTCATATATTTTTATTTTTATTTATTGATGGTCAACCAAATTTGTCCATTCATATATTTTTATTTTTATTTATTGATGGTCAACCAGATTTGTACATTCATATATTTTTATTTTTATTTATTGATGGTCAACCAAATTTGTCCATTCATATATTTTTATTTATTGATGGTCAACCAGATTTGTACATTCATATATTTTTATTTTTATTTATTGATGGTCAACCAGATTTGTCCATTCATATATTTTTATTTTTATTTATTGATGGTCAACCAGATTTGTACATTCATATATTTTTATTTTTATTTATTGATGGTCAACGAAATTTGTCCATTCATATATTTTTATTTTTATTTATTGATGGTCAACCAGATTTGTACATTCATATATTTTTATTTTTATTTATTGATGGTCAACCAAATTTGTACATTCATATATTTTTATTTTTATTTATTGATGGTCAACCAGATTTGTACATTCATATATTTTTATTTTTATTTATTGATGGTCAACCAAATTTGTCCATTCATATATTTTTATTTATTGATGGTCAACCAAATTTGTACATTCATATATTTTTATTTTTATTTATTGATGGTCAACGAAATTTGTACATTCATATATTTTTTTTTTTATTTATTGATGGTCAACCAGATTTGTACATTCATATATTTTTATTTTTATTTATTGATGGTCAACCAAATTTGTCCATTCATATATTTTTATTTATTGATGGTCAACCAGATTTGTACATTCATATATTTTTATTTTTATTTATTGATGGTCAACCAGATTTGTACATTCATATATTTTTATTTTTATTTATTGATGGTCAACCAAATTTGTCCATTCATATATTTTTATTTATTGATGGTCAACCAAATTTGTACATTCATATATTTTTATTTTTATTTATTGATGGTCAACCAGATTTGTACATTCATATATTTTTATTTTTATTTATTGATGGTCAACCAAATTTGTCCATTCATATATTTTTATTTTTATTTATTGATGGTCAACCAGATTTGTACATTCATATATTTTTATTTTTATTTATTGATGGTCAACCAAATTTGTCCATTCATATATTTTTATTTATTGATGGTCAACCAGATTTGTACATTCATATATTTTTATTTTTATTTATTGATGGTCAACCAGATTTGTACATTCATATATTTTTATTTTTATTTATTGATGGTCAACCAAATTTGTCCATTCATATATTTTTATTTATTGATGGTCAACCAGATTTGTACATTCATATATTTTTATTTTTATTTATTGATGGTCAACCAGATTTGTACATTCATATATTTTTATTTTTATTTATTGATGGTCAACCAAATTTGTCCATTCATATATTTTTATTTTTATTTATTGATGGTCAACCAGATTTGTACATTCATATATTTTTATTTTTATTTATTGATGGTCAACCAAATTTGTCCATTCATATATTTTTATTTATTGATGGTCAACCAGATTTGTACATTCATATATTTTTATTTTTATTTATTGATGGTCAACCAGATTTGTCCATTCATATATTTTTATTTTTATTTATTGATGGTCAACCAGATTTGTACATTCATATATTTTTATTTTTATTTATTGATGGTCAACCAAATTTGTCCATTCATATATTTTTATTTTTATTTATTGATGGTCAACCAGATTTGTACATTCATATATTTTTATTTTTATTTATTGATGGTCAACCAGATTTGTACATTCATATATTTTTATTTTTATTTATTGATGGTCAACCAAATTTGTCCATTCATATATTTTTATTTTTATTTATTGATGGTCAACCAGATTTGTACATTCATATATTTTTATTTTTATTTATTGATGGTCAACCAAATTTGTCCATTCATATATTTTTATTTATTGATGGTCAACCAAATTTGTCCATTCATATATTTTTATTTTTATTTATTGATGGTCAACCAAATTTGTCCATTCATATATTTTTATTTATTGATGGTCAACCAAATTTGTACATTCATATATTTTTATTTTTATTTATTGATGGTCAACCAAATTTGTACATTCATATATTTTTATTTTTATTTATTGATGATCAACGAAATTTGTACATTCATATATTTTTATTTTTATTTATTGATGGTCAACCAGATTTGTACATTCATATATTTTTATTTTTATTTATTGATGGTCAACGAAATTTGTACATTCATATATTTTTATTTTTATTTATTGATGGTCAACCAAATTTGTCCATTCATATATTTTTATTTTTATTTATTGATGGTCAACCAAATTTGTCCATTCATATATTTTTATTTATTGATGGTCAACCAAATTTGTCAATTCATATATTTTTATTTTTATTTATTGATGGTCAACCAGATTTGTACATTCATATATTTTTATTTTTATTTATTGATGGTCAACCAAATTTGTACATTCATATATTTTTTTTTATTTATTGATTTTCAACCAAATCTGTACATTTATATATTTTTATTTTTATTTATTGATGGTCAACCAAATTTGTACATTCATATATTTTTATTTTTATTTATTGATGGTCAACCAAATTTGTCCATTCATATATTTTTATTTATTGATGGTCAACCAGATTTGTCCATTCATATATTTTTATTTTTATTTATTGATGGTCAACCAGATTTGTACATTCATATATTTTTATTTTTATTGATGGTCAACCAAATTTGTCCATTCATATATTTTTATTTTTATTTATTGATGGTCAACCAGATTTGTACATTCATATATTTTTATTTTTATTTATTGATGGTCAACCAAATTTGTCCATTCATATATTTTTATTTATTGATGGTCAACCAGATTTGTACATTCATATATTTTTATTTTTATTTATTGATGGTCAACCAGATTTGTACATTCATATATTTTTATTTTTATTTATTGATGGTCAACCAAATTTGTCCATTCATATATTTTTATTTTTATTTATTGATGGTCAACCAGATTTGTACATTCATATATTTTTATTTTTATTTATTGATGGTCAACCAAATTTGTCCATTCATATATTTTTATTTATTGATGGTCAACCAGATTTGTACATTCATATATTTTTATTTTTATTTATTGATGGTCAACCAAATTTGTCCATTCATATATTTTTATTTTTATTTATTGATGGTCAACCAGATTTGTACATTCATATATTTTAATTTTTATTTATTGATGGTCAATCAGATTTGTCCATTCATATATTTTTATTTTTATTTATTGATGGTCAACCAGATTTGTCCATTCATATATTTTTATTTTTATTTATTGATGGTAAACGAAATTTGTCCATTCATATATTTTTATTTTTATTTATTGATGGTCAACCAAATTTGTCCATTCATATATTTTTATTTATTGATTGTCAACGAAATTTGTCCATTCATATATTTTTATTTTTATTTATTGATGGTCAACCAGATTTGTCCATTCATATATTTTTATTTTTATTTATTGATGGTCAACCAGATTTGTACATTCTTATATTTTTATTTTTATTTATTGATGGTCAACCAAATTTGTACATTCATATATTTTTATTTTTATTTATTGATGGTCAACGAAATTTGTCCATTCATATATTTTTATTTTTATTTATTGATGGTCAACCAAATTTGTACATTCATATATTTTTATTTTTATTTATTGATGGTCAACCAGATTTGTACATTCTTATATTTTTATTTTTATTTATTGATGGTCAACCAGATTTGTCCATTCATATATTTTTATTTTTATTTATTGATGGTCAACGAAATTTGTACATTCATATATTTTTATTTTTATTTATTGATGGTCAACCAAATTTGTCCATTCATATATTTTTATTTTTATTTATTGATGGTCAACCAGATTTGTCCATTCATATATTTTTATTTTTATTTATTGATGGTCAACCAAATCTGTCCATTCATATATTTTTATTTTTATTTATTGATGGTCAACCAGATTTGTCCATTCATATATTTTTATTTTTATTTATTGATGGTCAACCAAATTTGTCCATTCATATATTTTTACTTTTATTTATTGATGGTCAACCAAATTTGTCCATTCATATATTTTTATTTATTGATGGTCAACCAAATTTGTCCATTCATATATTTTTATTTTTATTTATTGATGGTCAACCAGATTTGTACATTCATATATTTTTATTTTTATTTATTGATGGTCAACCAAATTTGTACATTCATATATTTTTATTTTTATTTATTGATGGTCAACCTAATTTGTCCATTCATATATTTTTATTTTTATTTATTGATGGTCAACGAAATTTGTACATTCATATATTTTTATTTTTATTTATTGATGGTCAACCAAATTTGTCCATTCATATATTTTTATTTATTGATGGTCAACCAAATTTGTCCATTCATATATTTTTATTTTTATTTATTGATGGTCAACCAGATTTGTACATTCATATATTTTTATTTTTATTTATTGATGGTCAACCAAATTTGTCCATTCATATATTTTTATTTATTGATGGTCAACCAGATTTGTACATTCATATATTTTTATTTTTATTTATTGATGGTCAACCAGATTTGTACATTCATATATTTTTATTTTTATTTATTGATGGTCAACCAAATTTGTCCATTCATATATTTTTATTTATTGATGGTCAACCAGATTTGTACATTCATATATTTTTATTTTTATTTATTGATGGTCAACCAGATTTGTACATTCATATATTTTTATTTTTATTTATTGATGGTCAACCAGATTTGTACATTCATATATTTTTATTTTTATTTATTGATGGTCAACCAAATTTGTACATTCATATATTTTTATTTTTATTTATCGATGGTCAACCAGATTTGTACATTCATATATTTTTATTTTTATTTATTGATGGTCAACCAGATTTGTACATTCATATATTTTTATTTTTATTTATTGATGGTCAACCAAATTTGTCCATTCATATATTTTTATTTTTATTTATTGATGGTCAACCAGATTTGTACATTCATATATTTTTATTTTTATTTATTGATGGTCAACCAAATTTGTCCATTCATATATTTTTATTTATTGATGGTCAACCAGATTTGTACATTCATATATTTTTATTTTTATTTATTGATGGTCAACGAAATTTGTCCATTCATATATTTTTATTTTTATTTATTGATGGTCAACCAGATTTGTCCATTCATATATTTTTATTTTTATTTATTGATGGTCAACCAAATTTGTCCATTCATATATTTTTACTTTTATTTATTGATGGTCAACCAAATTTGTCCATTCATATATTTTTATTTATTGATGGTCAACCAAATTTGTCCATTCATATATTTTTATTTTTATTTATTGATGGTCAACCAGATTTGTACATTCATATATTTTTATTTTTATTTATTGATGGTCAACCAAATTTGTACATTCATATATTTTTATTTTTATTTATTGATGGTCAACCAAATTTGTCCATTCATATATTTTTATTTTTATTTATTGATGGTCAACGAAATTTGTACATTCATATATTTTTATTTTTATTTATTGATGGTCAACCAAATTTGTCCATTCATATATTTTTATTTATTGATGGTCAACGAAATTTGTCCATTCATATATTTTTATTTTTATTTATTGATTGTCAACCAGATTTGTACATTCATATATTTTTATTTTTATTTATTGATGGTCAACCAAATTTGTCCATTCATATATTTTTATTTATTGATGGTCAACCAGATTTGTACATTCATATATTTTTATTTTTATTTATTGATGGTCAACCAGATTTGTACATTCATATATTTTTATTTTTATTTATTGATGGTCAACCAAATTTGTCCATTCATATATTTTTATTTATTGATGGTCAACCAGATTTGTACATTCATATATTTTTATTTTTATTTATTGATGGTCAACCAGATTTGTACATTCATATATTTTTATTTTTATTTATTGATGGTCAACCAGATTTGTACATTCATATATTTTTATTTTTATTTATTGATGGTCAACCAAATTTGTACATTCATATATTTTTATTTTTATTTATTGATGGTCAACCAGATTTGTACATTCATATATTTTTATTTTTATTTATTGATGGTCAACCAGATTTGTACATTCATATATTTTTATTTTTATTTATTGATGGTCAACCAAATTTGTCCATTCATATATTTTTATTTTTATTTATTGATGGTCAACCAGATTTGTACATTCATATATTTTTATTTTTATTTATTGATGGTCAACCAAATTTGTCCATTCATATATTTTTATTTATTGATGGTCAACCAGATTTGTACATTCATATATTTTTATTTTTATTTATTGATGGTCAACCAGATTTGTACATTCATATATTTTTATTTTTATTTATTGATGGTCAACCAAATTTGTACATTCATATATTTTTATTTATTGATGGTCAACCAGATTTGTACATTCATATATTTTTATTTTGATTTATTGATGGTCAACCAGATTTGTACATTCATATATTTTTATTTTTATTTATTGATGGTCAACCAAATTTGTCCATTCATATATTTTTATTTATTGATGGTCAACCAGATTTGTACATTCATATATTTTTATTTATTGATGGTCAACCAGATTTGTACATTCATATATTTTTATTTTTATTTATTGATGGTCAACCAAATTTGTCCATTCATATATTTTTATTTATTGATGGTCAACCAGATTTGTACATTCATATATTTTTATTTTTATTTATTGATGGTCAACCAAATTTGTCCATTCATATATTTTTATTTATTGATAGTCAACCAGATTTGTACATTCATATATTTTTATTTTTATTTATTGATGGTCAACCAGATTTGTACATTCATATATTTTTATTTTTATTTATTGATGGTCAACCAAATTTGTCCATTCATATATTTTTATTTATTGATGGTCAACCAGATTTGTACATTCATATATTTTTATTTTTATTTATTGATGGTCAACCAGATTTGTACATTCATATATTTTTATTTTTATTTATTGATGGTCAACCAAATTTGTCCATTCATATATTTTTATTTTTATTTATTGATGGTCAACCAGATTTGTACATTCATATATTTTTATTTTTATATATTGATGGTCAACCAAATTTGTCCATTCATATATTTTTATTTATTGATGGTCAACCAGATTTGTACATTCATATATTTTTATTTTTATTTATTGATGGTCAACCAGATTTGTCCATTCATATATTTTTATTTTTATTTATTGATGGTCAACCAGATTTGTACATTCATATATTTTTATTTTTATTTATTGATGGTCAACGAAATTTGTCCATTCATATATTTTTATTTTTATTTATTGATGGTCAACCAGATTTGTACATTCATATATTTTTATTTTTATTTATTGATGGTCAACCAAATTTGTACATTCATAAATTTTTTTTTTATTTATTGATGGTCAACCAGATTTGTCCATTCATATATTTTTATTTTTATTTATTGATGGTCAACCAAATTTGTCCATTCATATATTTTTATTTATTGATGGTCAACCAAATTTGTACATTCATATATTTTTATTTTTATTTATTGATGGTCAACGAAATTTGTCCATTCATATATTTTTATTTTTATTTATTGATGGTCAACCAGATTTGTACATTCATATATTTTTATTTTTATTTATTGATGGTCAACCAAATTTGTCCATTCATATATTTTTATTTATTGATGGTCAACCAGATTTGTACATTCATATATTTTTATTTTTATTTATTGATGGTCAACCAGATTTGTACATTCATATATTTTTATTTTTATTTATTGATGGTCAACCAAATTTGTCCATTCATATATTTTTATTTATTGATGGTCAACCAGATTTGTACATTCATATATTTTTATTTTTATTTATTGATGGTCAACCAGATTTGTACATTCATATATTTTTATTTTTATTTATTGATGGTCAACCAAATTTGTCCATTCATATATTTTTTTTTTATTTACTGATGGTCAACCAGATTTGTACATTCATATATTTTTATTTTTATTTATTGATGGTCAACCAAATTTGTCCATTCATATATTTTTATTTATTGATGGTCAACCAGATTTGTACATTTATATATTTTTATTTTTATTTATTGATGGTCAACCAGATTTGTACATTCATATATTTTTATTTTTATTTATTGATGGTCAACCAAATTTGTCCATTCATATATTTTTATTTATTGATGGTCAACCAGATTTGTACATTCATATATTTTTATTTTTATTTATTGATGGTCAACCAGATTTGTACATTCATATATTTTTATTTTTATTTATTGATGGTCAACCAAATTTGTCCATTCATATATTTTTATTTTTATTTATTGATGGTCAACCAGATTTGTACATTCATATATTTTTATTTTTATTTATTGATGGTCAACCAAATTTGTCCATTCATATATTTTTATTTATTGATGGTCAACCAGATTTGTACATTCATATATTTTTATTTTTATTTATTGATGGTCAACCAGATTTGTCCATTCATATATTTTTATTTTTATTTATTGATGGTCAACCAGATTTGTACATTCATATATTTTTATTTTTATTTATTGATGGTCAACCAAATTTGTCCATTCATATATTTTTATTTTTATTTATTGATGGTCAACCAGATTTGTACATTCATATATTTTTATTTTTATTTATTGATGGTCAACCAGATTTGTACATTCATATATTTTTATTTTTATTTATTGATGGTCAACCAAATTTGTCCATTCATATATTTTTATTTTTATTTATTGATGGTCAACCAGATTTGTACATTCATATATTTTTATTTTTATTTATTGATGGTCAACCAAATTTGTCCATTCATATATTTTTATTTATTGATGGTCAACCAAATTTGTACATTCATATATTTTTATTTTTATTTATTGATGGTCAACCAAATTTGTACATTCATATATTTTTATTTTTATTTATTGATGGTCAACGAAATTTGTACATTCATATATTTTTATTTTTATTTATTGATGGTCAACCAGATTTGTACATTCATATATTTTTATTTTTATTTATTGATGGTCAACGAAATTTGTACATTCATATATTTTTATTTTTATTTATTGATGGTCAACCAAATTTGTCCATTCATATATTTTTATTTTTATTTATTGATGGTCAACCAAATTTGTCCATTAATTTATTTTTATTTATTGATGGTCAACCAAATTTGTCCATTCATATATTTTTATTTTTATTTATTGATGGTCAACCAGATTTGTACATTCATATATTTTTATTTTTATTTATTGATGGTCAACCAAATTTGTACATTCATATATTTTTATTTTTATTTATTGATTTTCAACCAAATTTGTACATTCATATATTTTTATTTTTATTTATTGATGGTCAACCAAATTTGTACATTCATATATTTTTATTTTTATTTATTGATGGTCAACCAAATTTGTCCATTCATATATTTTTATTTATTGATGGTCAACCAGATTTGTCCATTCATATATTTTTATTTTTATTTATTGATGGTCAACCAGATTTGTACATTCATATATTTTTATTTTTATTTATTGATGGTCAACCAAATTTGTCCATTCATATATTTTTATTTTTATTTATTGATGGTCAACCAGATTTGTACATTCATATATTTTTATTTTTATTTATTGATGGTCAACCAAATTTGTCCATTCATATATTTTTATTTATTGATGGTCAACCAGATTTGTACATTCATATATTTTTATTTTTATTTATTGATGGTCAACCAGATTTTTACATTCATATATTTTTATTTTTATTTATTGATGGTCAACCAAATTTGTCCATTCATATATTTTTATTTATTGATGGTCAACCAGATTTGTACATTCATATATTTTGATTTTTATTTATTGATGGTCAACCAAATTTGTCCATTCATATATTTTTATTTTTATTTATTGATGGTCAACCAGATTTGTACATTCATATATTTTTATTTTTATTTATTGATGGTCAACCAAATTTGTACATTCATATATTTTTATTTATTGATGGTCAACCAGATTTGTACATTCATATATTTTTATTTTTATTTATTGATGGTCAACCAGATTTGTACATTCATATATTTTTATTTTTATTTATTGATGGTCAACCAAATTTGTCCATTCATATATTTTAATTTTTATTTATTGATGGTCAACCAGATTTGTACATTCATATATTTTTATTTTTATTTATTGATGGTCAACCAAATTTGTCCATTCATATATTTTTATTTATTGATGGTCAACCAGATTTGTACATTCATATATTTTTATTTTTATTTATTGATGGTCAACCAGATTTGTCCATTCATATATTTTTATTTTTATTTATTGATGGTCAACCAGATTTGTACATTCATATATTTTTATTTTTATTTATTGATGGTCAACGAAATTTGTCCATTCATATATTTTTATTTTTATTTATTGATGGTCAACCAGATTTGTACATTCATATATTTTTATTTTTATTTATTGATGGTCAACCAAATTTGTACATTCATATATTTTTATTTTTATTTATTGATGGTCAACCAGATTTGTACATTCATATATTTTTATTTTTATTTATTGATGGTCAACCAAATTTGTCCATTCATATATTTTTATTTATTGATGGTCAACCAAATTTGTACATTCATATATTTTTATTTTTATTTATTGATGGTCAACCAAATTTGTACATTCATATATTTTTATTTTTATTTATTGATGGTCAACCAGATTTGTACATTCATATATTTTTATTTTTATTTATTGATGGTCAACCAAATTTGTCCATTCATATATTTTTATTTATTGATGGTCAACCAGATTTGTCCATTCATATATTTTTATTTTTATTTATTGATGGTCAACCAGATTTGTACATTCATATATTTTTATTTTTATTTATTGATGGTCAACCAAATTTGTCCATTCATATATTTTTATTTATTGATGGTCAACCAAATTTGTACATTCATATATTTTTATTTTTATTTATTGATGGTCAACCAGATTTGTACATTCATATATTTTTATTTTTATTTATTGATGGTCAACCAAATTTGTCCATTCATATATTTTTATATTTATTTATTGATGGTCAACCAGATTTGTACATTCATATATTTTTATTTTTATTTATTGATGGTCAACCAAATTTGTCCATTCATATATTTTTATTTATTGATGGTCAACCAGATTTGTACATTCATATATTTTTATTTTTATTTATTGATGGTCAACCAGATTTGTCCATTCATATATTTTTATTTTTATTTATTGATGGTCAACCAGATTTGTACATTCATATATTTGTATTTTTATTTATTGATGGTCAACCAAATTTGTCCATTCATATATTTTTATTTTTATTTATTGATGGTCAACCAGATTTGTACATTCATATATTTTTATTTTTATTTATTGATGGTCAACCAAATTTGTACATTCATATATTTTTATTTTTATTTATTGATGGTCAACCAGATTTGTACATTCATATATTTTTATTTTTATTTATTGATGGTCAACCAAATTTGTCCATTCATATATTTTTATTTTTATTTATTGATGGTCAACCAGATTTGTACATTCATATATTTTTATTTTTATTTATTGATGGTCAACCAAATTTGTCCATTCATATATTTTTATTTATTGATGGTCAACCAAATTTGTACATTCATATATTTTTATTTTTATTTATTGATGGTCAACCAAATTTGTCCATTCATATATTTTTATTTTTATTTATTGATGGTCAACGAAATTTGTACATTCATATATTTTTATTTTTATTTATTGATGGTCAACCAGATTTGTACATTCATATATTTTTATTTTTATTTATTGATGGTCAACGAAATTTGTACATTCATATATTTTTATTTTTATTTATTGATGGTCAACCAAATTTGTCCATTCATATATTTTTATTTTTATTTATTGATGGTCAACCAAATTTGTCCATTCATATATTTTTATTTATTGATGGTCAACCAAATTTGTCCATTCATATATTTTTATTTTTATTTATTGATGGTCAACCAGATTTGTACATTCATATATTTTTATTTTTATTTATTGATGGTCAACCAGATTTGTACATTCATATATTTTTATTTTTATTTATTGATGGTCAACCAAATTTGTACATTCATATATTTTTATTTTTATTTATTGATGGTTAACCAAATTTGTACATTCATATATTTTTATTTTTATTTATTGATGGTCAACCAAATTTGTACATTCATATATTTTTATTTATTGATGGTCAACCAGATTTGTCCATTCATATATTTTTATTTTTATTTATTGATGGTCAACCAGATTTGTACATTCATATATTTTTATTTTTATTTATTGATGGTCAACCAGATTTGTCCATTCATATATTTTTATTTTTATTTATTGATGGTCAACCAGATTTGTACATTCATATATTTTTATTTTTATTTATTGATGGTCAACCAAATTTGTACATTCATATATTTTTATTTTTATTTATTGATGGTCAACCAAATTTGTACATTCATATATTTTTATTTTTATTTATTGATGGTCAACCAGATTTGTCCATTCATATATTTTTATTTTTATTTATTGATGGTCAACCAGATTTGTACATTCATATATTTTTATTTTTATTTATTGATGGTCAACCAAATTTGTACATTCATATATTTTTATTTTTATTTATTGATGGTCAACCAAATTTGTACATTCATATATTTTTATTTTTATTTATTGATGGTCAACCAGATTTGTACATTCATATATTTTTATTTTTATTTATTGATGGTCAACCAAATTTGTACATTCATATATTTTTATTTTTATTTATTGATGGTCAACCAAATTTGTCCATTCATATATTTTTATTTATTGATGGTCAACCAAATTTGTCCATTCATATATTTTTATTTTTATTTATTGATGGTCAACCAGATTTGTACATTCATATATTTTTATTTTTATTTATTGATGGTCAACCAAATTTGTACATTCATATATTTTTATTTTTATTTATTGATGGTCAACCAGATTTGTCCATTCATATATTTTTATTTTTATTTATTGATGGTCAACCAGATTTGTACATTCATATATTTTTATTTTTATTTATTGATGGTCAACCAAATTGGTACATTCATATATTTTTATTTATTGATGGTCAACCAAATTTGTACATTCATATATTTTTATTTTTATTAATGGATGGTCAACCAGATTTGTCCATTCATATATTTTTATTTTTATTTATTGATGGTCAACCAGATTTGTCCATTCATATATTTTTATTTTTATTTATTGATGGTCAACCAAATTTGTACATTCATATATTTTTATTTTTATTTATTGATGGTCAACCAGATTTGTACATTCATATATTTTTATTTTTATTTATTGATGGTCAATCAAATTTGTCCATTCATATATTTTTATTTTTATTTATTGATGGTCAACCAGATTTGTACATTCATATATTTTTATTTTTATTTATTGATGGTCAACCAGATTTGTACATTCATATATTTTTATTTTTATTTATTGATGGTCAACCAAATTTGTCCATTCATATATTTTTATTTTTATTTATTGATGGTCAACCAAATTTGTCCATTCATATATTTTTATTTTTATTTATTGATGGTCAACCAAATTTGTACATTCATATATTTTTATTTTTATTTATTGATGGTCAACCAAATTTGTCCATTCATATATTTTTATTTTTATTTATTGATGGTCAACCAGATTTGTACATTCATATATTTTTATTTTTATTTATTGATGGTCAACCAAATTTGTACATTCATATATTTTTATTTTTATTTATTGATGGTCAACCAAATTTGTCCATTCATATATTTTTATTTTTATTTATTGATGGTCAACCAAATTTGTACATTCATATATTTTTATTTTTATTTATTGATGGTCAACCAAATTTGTCCATTCATATATTTTTATTTTTATTTATTGATGGTCAACCAAATTTGTCCATTCATATATTTTTATTTTTATTTATTGATGGTCAACCAAATTTGTCCATTCATATATTTTTATTTTTATTTATTGATGGTCAACCAGATTTGTACATTCATATATTTTTATTTTTATTTATTGATGGTCAACCAAATTTGTCCATTCATATATTTTTATTTTTATTTATTGATGGTCAACCAAATTTGTACATTCATATATTTTTATTTTTATTTATTGATGGTCAACCAAATTTGTCCATTCATATATTTTTATTTTTATTTATTGATGGTCAACCAAATTTGTCCATTCATATATTTTTATTTATTGATGGTCAACCAAATTTGTCCATTCATATATTTTTATTTTTATTTATTGATGGTCAACCAGATTTGTCCATTCATATATTTTTATTTTTATTTATTGATGGTCAACCAAATTTGTACATTCATATATTTTTATTTTTATTTATTGATGGTCAACCAAATTTGTACATTCATATATTTTTATTTTTATTTATTGATGGTCAACCAAATTTCTCCATTCATATATTTTTATTTATTGATGGTCAACCAAATTTGTCCATTCATATATGTTTATTTATTGATGGTCAACCAAATTTGTACATTCACTTTTTCCCTCGAGTAAAAATAATAAAAGAGCAATGTAAATTAACTGCCAAATTTATTAACTCAGTTCGAAAATATTAGTTAAAAACTGTTTTAATTATAAACATATATTTGTTTTTAATAGTATTCGAAATAATTTATTACTATTGCAAATTTATTACTTTTGTAAACTACAAAAAATATATATAAATTATTAACAAACGAAAGTTAGGATATTTTGGGTTAGGTTTTGTAGATTTATCCTCAATAATATCTGGAAATAGGAAATTCATGTAATTAATAAATAATTATTGCAACAAATGTCCACATTCTTTTTTAAATTAAACAATAATTAATTTTGAACTTCTTTACCGAATTGTACATAACTAAAATGTTATCTTATATTACCAACACTGAAACCCAACACTGATGTGATCGTTTCAAACATATTTGCCCATTTACTTGCTCAACAACTGAATTATTATTTAGTTTGCAAAGAACATGTATAAAATATTTTTATTTAAATGTTTCTATTTCTTTTATATTTGCAAGAACTTAAATAAAAATCAAATGTATTATTGACTGTGAATGGATTTCCATTACTTTATGTTTTTATGATATTTTTTTCTTATTTTCAGAATTCACTTATAAGAAGAACAAGTATGTTTGGATTTGAAATAATAAAGATTGGCTTGGTAAATTGAGAAATGGAAGGAAACTATACAAATGCATTACGGAAAAATATTTTGAATTTTTTTTGTAAATTATCAAGAGTGTAATGCGTAAAACGAGAGAAGTCTTTGTAAACTATACAAATCGTTTTTCTCGTGGGATTTGGTGATTTTATAATGAAAAAGATTTTCTAATCAAATACATATACATTTCTCCAGTTTTTATCTTCTGTTACACGGACCCCACGTCTGATATATATATATATATATATATATATATATATTACAGTTAAAACTGGTAATGTGTTCCTGAAACATGACAAAATTCGCAATGACTAGATTCAATTACTTTGAAAAGTTCAATGTTAAAATAATTGAAACAAATTTGTGAATGTTTACTAATTCATACCTTTTTGCACAACAGAATAATATGAAAATAGAAAGAAAAAAAATCTCACATATTTTGACTTAAAAAATGAACTATAAATCTTATACTGGAGATAGACCATATAGTTGTGAAGTATGTGGCTCTTCTTTTACAAGGAAAAACCATCTGTTGGAACATATGCGAAAACATACTGGTCAGAAAACATATACTTGTGAAATATGTGGTAACGCTTTTACAAGGGAACAATTTATGTTGATACATATGCGAACACATACTGGAGAGAAACCATATACTTGTGAAATATGCGGCTCTTCTTTTACACAGAAACCTAATATGTTGACACATGTGCAAACACATACTGGAGAGAAACCATATTCTTGTGAAATATGTGGTATTTCTTTTACAAGGAAACAAACTATGCTGCGACATGTACAAATGCATACTGGAGAGAAGCCATATTCTTGTGAACTGTGTGGTTATTCTTTTACACTGAAACAAAGTGTGGTTCGACATATGCGAACACATACTGGAGAGAAACCCTTTTCCTGTGAAGTATGTGGGTATAGCTCTATAATAAAACAAAATATGTTACAACATATGCGAATGCATACTGGAGATAAACCATATTCTTGTGAAGTATGTGGCTCCTCTTTTGCTGGGAAGCAAGATCTGTTGCGACATATACGAACACATACTGGAGAGAAACCATATTGCTGTGAAATATGTGGCTCTACTTTTACACAAAAACCTAATATGCTGCAACATATGAAAACGCATACTGGAGAGAAAATATATTCTTGTGAAATATGTGGTTCTTCTTTTACGATGAGACAAAATATGTTGGTACATATGAGGACACACACTGGAGAGAAACCATATACTTGTGAAGTATGTGGTTCTTCCTTTACACAGAAACACAGTATGTTGCGGCATATGCGGAGGCATACTGGAGAGAAACAATGCCAACATTCCAAAAACAACGGAAACCAGAGGCAAAAGACAAAATACCACGCTGGAAACAAAAGATCCAAAACCAGCTAAACCTGTGCCGAAGGGAATTGTCCCAGATTAAACAATTCCTAGCCGCCCCTGCTGTACAGGGACGACTGAAGAACATCATCGGCAAACTCAGCAGGAAATATGGTACAAAAGCAGGACAGCTACAAAACGTAGCTAGAGAATTAGAAGGAAAAATTCCAGCACTTTCCAAACGCATTAAGAAAAGAGAAAGCAAGAATAGGGCAAAGCATGAAAACAAAATATTTAAGCAGAATGCTCGGTTATTTTACCGTAACCTAATAAGGGAAATTATCACGGTGAATAACCCGCCCAAAATGCAAGAGCTGGAGGATTATTGGAGGCCTATCTTTGAGAACAAGATCACCCATAACAAAGAGGCTCAATGGACCCATACCATTGAGAGGAGCCTAGAAAATAAGCCAGAGATGCCGAAGCCAAAAATAACAGCTGACACTATAAAAACGAAGCTAAATGGCGTCTCAAATTACAAAAAGCCTGGCATAGACAATCTCCCCAATTTCTGGCTGAAACAACTAACATCATTACATAGCCATTATAGCAGTTGTTTCAACAGAATATTGAGCGGTGAAGAAACCACACCAGAATGGCTATTAAGAGGAGATACAACCCTCATAGCAAAGACAAAAGAAACGCAACGCCCTAATAAATACAGGCCCATTTGCTGTCTCACTACCACCTAAAAACTCTTCACTGGCCTTGTTGCGGACAGTATATACCAACACCTCTCCTGCGCCACATGTCTTGAAAAAGAACAAGCAGGCTGTAGGAGGGACTGTCTAGGTACCAAAGACCAGCTCTTAACAAATAAAACTATCTTGGAAAACTGTAGGAAGAGGCAGCGAAATTTAAGTATGGCTTGGATTGATTATCAGAAGGCTTATGACAGTGTACCACACACGTGGCTTCTACGCTGTCTAGAGCTATATAAGATACACCCGATAATAAAACAGGCCATAGCTACACAAATGAAAATGTGGCAAACAAACATGACATTAAGCCACACAAAAGGAAATATAAGGGTCACGGACGTAAACATCAGGCGAGGAATCTTCCAAGGAGATAGTTTATCCCCTTTACTCTTCTGCTTGGCAATAGATCCGTTAAGCAAACTTTTAAACAAAATCAAATGTGCTTACAATCTAAGCCAGGACCGCCGACAAGACCCAAACAAACGAATTAAACACCTGCTCTTCATGGATGACCTCAAGCTGTATGCCAATTCTGATGCCGACTTAAATGAACTCTTGCAAGTCGTACATAACTTCTCCAGAGATATTGGCATGAAATTTGGACTGGACAAATGTGCCAAGTGCTCCATCAAATCTGGGAAAAAGATCGAAACTGAAAATATACAGCTTGATGAATATACCACCATACCTAGAAGGGCAGGAAGGATAAAAATACCTTGGCATAGAAGAGAATGATACCATCCAGCATGCCAAGATGAGAAACAAAATTGGAAGTAAGTACATACGCCGAGTCAAGAAGGTATGCAAAACAGAACTCACAGCCAGAAACAAAATAACTGCCATTAACCAACTAGCCATGCCAGTGGTAACATACAGTTTTGGTATTGTCGACTGGCCACAAAAAGACATAAATAGACTAGACACTAAGACACGTAAAATGCTGACAATGTATAAAGTAATATACAGAAACCAGTGTCTGTCTAGAATGTATCTGCCCAGATGGAAAGGAGGTATGGGGCTCTCGGAGATTGACCATCAACATCGTGCAAGTATTGTGAGCACCGGACAATATCTGATAAGCTCTAAAAACCCAACTCTCAAGATGGTACACCAACATCAGGAATCAAGAGCCAGTAGAACAACATCCATCACAAAACTGGCCAAACATTTTGGGGAAGACTGTCTTACAAGTGAGACAGGAACAGAAAAGATACCTGCGACTGAAATAGCCAGAAAAAGTCGCCAGAAATACACTAAAGCTTTCCATGACAAGAAAGTTGAAGAATGGGCCAACCAACAACGGGCCAAGTATTTTCTGGACGAATATAACCAAGACTATATTGATAAGGAAGGGTCTATAAGCTGGCTAAAGGATGGATCGCTCCACTATGACCAGGAGAAGTTTATAATAGCTGCCCAAGATCAAGGCTTGATGACCAATGCGTTTAAAAAAATGAGTGATCTCAGCAAAGACAACAAATGCAGGTTCTGCCACACAGAAGTAGAGAGTGTGAGCTACCTGATTTCTAGCTGTAAGGTTCTGCTAGGGGACAGCTACTATACAATGCGACACAATGAAGTATGCAAATATCTCCACTGGACGATCTGCAATAAGTTAAATATCGAATGCAGTAAGAAGTCATGGGAACATATACCTGAGAGAACAGTCGGAAACAAGTCATATACCATCCACTATGACTATGCAATCCCTACAGCCACATACCTAGAAAACGGAGCTATAAAACCCGACATTGTAATATGGGACAAGAAGGAGAAGGAGGCACCCTTGGTGGAAGTTAGTGTCCCGAATGATGCTGGGTTAAACAGAGCTGAGAGGGAAAAGATTACTAAATACCAGGGTCTTATGTATGACATGAAAAGAAACTGGAACCTTAAGAAGATCTCTATCATTCCAGTAATTATAGGAGCAACCGGACTTATGAAAAAGAATTTTACAAACTATCTTACAAATATACCAGGTAAACCAAGTGCAAAGGAGATTCAAACAATTGCACTTAAAGGGACGGTTAGAATCTTAAAAAGATCTCTCGGTTGGAGTGTCTAAAATAGCAGGTGTATGTTTGGCATCTGGTAGGATGCCCCATCCCTCATCCCTGGCTTAAACAAAATGATAAGAAAAATGAAAAAAAAGAGAGAAACAATATTCTTGTGAAGTATGTGGTTCTTGTTTTCCAATAGAACAAACTATGTTGCAACATATGCAAACACATACCAGAGAGAAGACTTGATGACCAATGTCTTCCTGAAAAGAGTGGTCTCAGCAATGTCAGCAAATGCAGGTTATGCTACAAAGAACTAGAAAGTGTGCGTCACCTAACATCTGACTGGCTACTATACAATGCAGCATAATAATGTGTGTAAATACTGATTAATTTGTAAAAAGTTGAACCTGTGAACAGAAGCAACATATAGTAGAAATAATAGCTGAAAATAAGTAATACACAATTGAGAATTACTATGTAATGCCTACAGATACGTACCCTGATCATAGAGCCAGGAACACTGATATAATCATGTAGGAAAAGGTGAAAGAATCAACCTTACTCAAAGTAAGTCTCTGATGCTGAGTTAATCAGAATTTAAATGGTAATTATAACAAAATAATAAGGTCTTATTTAAAACAATATAAGAGATTATATATGAGAAATTGGATTCATGTAAAAGAATTTTCCAAAAATTACTGAAAAATATTCCTGATGAAGCAAGTGCAATGGAAATTCAAGTAATTGCACCGAATGGAACGGTCAGAATTTTAAAAAGATCTCTTGGTTGGAATATATAAAATAGTGGGTGAATGTTTGGCATCCTCAGCTTGATAAGAAAGTAAAGATAGGAACGATATTTTTATAAAGTATTTTATGATGAAACAATGCAACATATGCAATCATACTAGATAAAAATCAAATGCCTACTAGACATTATCCGCCAAGCGATGTTACATCAAGTAACAGCACGAAATTGGATGAAATCCACCAAACAATGAATTCTAGTCCTGTTATTTAATGAAGAGACGTCAAGAAATCAATACTATGAAATATTTAAATCGTTAATTGGCGAGAGGAAAAGTATGGTTGCAACTTATTGACTAACTTAGTGTTTGAAATGTAAGGAAAACTTTAATGGAATATTCAAATGTAGAGATCAAGAGTTGCCCACAATGAAAGGGACGTTTTGATTTACGAGAATGCTGAAGTAAAATGAAAAACCCAAGAGAAAATCATAGAATAAGCTAGCTTATTAAATTTAGATTTTTCAACGAAATCCAATATGTGGCATGCAAACGTATACTGTAAACCAACACATCCTTGTAAACTATATAATTTTTAATTATTACAAATATACAGTATGTTTAAACACACAGGAAAACATATCGCATAAAAAATGTAAACTATATCATTTTTAATTATTACACATATACAGTATGTTTAAACACACAGGAAAACATTGCATAAAAATTGTAAACTATATAATTTTTAATTATTACACATATACAGTATGTTTAAACACACAGGAAAACATTGCATAAAAATTGTAAACTATATAATTTTTAATTATTACAAATATACAACATGTTTAAACACACAGGAAAACATATTTCATAAAAATTGTAAATAATAGAATTGTTAATTATTACAAATATACAATATATTTAAACACAGAGGAAAACATATTGCATAAAAATTGTAAAAGAAAATGATGTTTACGAGAAATCTTGTCCTAAAAATATTTTTTATAATTAATGAGATTACATATGTAGAAATACGCGAGTAAAACTGCGTTATTATTTCATGTGTGCTTCTCTTATATATTGCACGGAGGGAATATCTATTCTTCTTAAATAAAGTATGTTACATCACACAAAACTATTATTAAATTGGTGACTCTTCTTTTTCAATTAAAACAAATTTCCCAATAATATACCAGTCCATCAATTACAAGCATGTCCAAACAATTGCACTTAAATTTTTGTCTTAAATTGAAAGCCATGTTTAATTTCAGAAGAGTTTCCGATGGGTAGCTTTTCTGTACAAGTCCTGAAGATGAAGACTTTTCACTAGGAAACTGTTGTTGCAGGCAAAGAGCAAACGATCCTTCTATTCAAATGTGTAAAGTTAAACACGTTGAAACATGTAAAATAAAAACAGAAACAGCATTTAGTCAATTCAGATATTAAAATTTGAGCATGTCAAAATTGGAAGCCATTTTTAATTTTCGTAAAATGTTAACGAAAAATGTGTTAAAAAATAAAATTATTTTTTTATTTTTACCTTGAAATGGTGAGCATGTGAAAAGAAAGCGATTTAAAATTTGAAATCCCGCCTTGTACTGTTCTATTCCTGGTTGTAGTCTTTTTTGTAAAGATTCATCAAGAAGCAATGATCTGTTTATCCTTTGGGAGAATCACGACGAAAAATATATTTTTCTTTTAATGCATATATTTCATTTTCCATCGCAATTCTCCATTGCTGACAATATTCTGAATTTATTGTTCTGTTAACACCTTTTGGCCAATTATTCATAGAATAGTCGACTTGATAGTCTCCTAACTTATCGATCACAAAATATCAATTCTTTTTTTTTAATGTTCTGATATGAAATTAAACGTGTCTGAAATTTTACACATCGGATTGTTTTTATTTCATTTTTGTCTAAAAAGATACTAACTTGATTGGTTTGTCTTTGTATTTACCATAGAATATACCTCAACCAATTTTGCTATTTAATTTGCTTTGCTTATCTACAAATGCGAATCAATTTGAACCAAATATGTGACTTAACGTCATGTGTCGTGGTATGTTTTGTTAACTGTTTTTCTTATAGCCGGATCATCATTTTCTCGCTATCGAGTGTCGATTGAACACATGTGGGTTCAGAAAGTCGAAATATTAAAATAAAACAAACACGAAAAACACAAACGCCAACATTTCACATATATTTGACCGTTGGACTTGTGAGCGTATGTGTCTTTTCCCCGTTCTATCGATGTTATGTTCGTCTGTCCGTCGCAATTCGTCTCTATTTCTCTTTTCCATTCAACTCTAAAAACTGTCTAACTGTTGTTGCTATTAACTCATATCACCCGCAGACGGCATCTAGTTGTCAACTAACATTCTTTGTATCGGCATCTGAAGTCGCCCTCACCCCCGACCACTTGGAAGCTGGCATTTTCTTGTAATCTGTGGGCTTGTATTGTCATTGTTAAATATGTAGGCTTCTATTGTCATTGTCAAATCTAAAAGGCTCGATCTAAAAATACCTACAGATTCATTGTTTGCTACTTCCTATTTCATTGTACATTTGTATGAGACTTCCTATCTATTGTTCCCCTTCAACTCTTAGTGACTCATGGGTCACCTTTAGAGTATCACAAATGCATGCATTATGGCAGAAAGTTTTATATGGACTTTTAAGGACCGGTTGCGCATATATGCAGCAATTATTAGTTCATACGTCCAGAAGTTTTTTTTTGGGGGGGGGGAATTTCGATTTAATGAGTAGACATCTTGAAATTTAAAAAAAGTTTCCGCCATCATCTGTCTGCGGGTACATGTTAGTGAGATAAATTAGGGGCTGATTTTGCATGTTTGATACGATGGTTTATTCATAAAAGTTCAAAATCTCTATTAGTAAATGCTGTATTATTTCCAAAGCAGATAAACTTTACTGCACCACAGGAGCGCATATCAGCTAAGTATTTTCTAGTTACTAGCAAGGTATCAGATGTATTCATTAATAAATAGAAGATTATTAAACCAGAACAATTGTCTACAAAAATTTATGCTTACCTGAAGTTTTCTTTGCACATAGGTTCCTAGGAAGCATTCAAGTTACAATGTATGAGTGAAAAAATTTTCTTGTCTGGCATCTTGTTTTCGTACTTTGCCATTTTGCCTCGCCATGTTTTCATACTTTGCCATTTTGCCTCGCCATGTTTACATACTTTGCCATTTTGCCTCGCCATGTTTTCATACTTTGCCATTTTGCCTCGCCATGTTTTCATACTTTGCCATTTTGCCTTGTCTTGTTTTCATACTTTGCCATTTTACCTCGCCATGTTTTCGTACTTTGCCATTTTGCCTCGCCATGTTTTCGTACTTTGCCATTTTGCTTCGCCATGTTTTCGTACTTTGCCATTTTTCATCGCCATGTTTTCGTACTTTGCCATTTTGCATCGCCATGTTTTCATACTTTGCCATTTTGCATCGCCATGTTTTCGTACTTTGCCATTTTGCCTCGCCATGTTTTCGTACTTTGCCATTTTGCCTCGCCATGTTTTCGTACTTTGCCATTTTGCCTCGCCATGTTTTCGTACTTTGCCATTTTGCCTCGCCATGTTTTCGTACTTTGCCATTTTGCATCGCCATGTTTTCGTACTTTGCCATTTTGCATCGCCATGTTTTCGTACTTTGCCATTTTGCCTCGCCATGTTTTCGTACTTTGCCATTTTGCATCGCCATGTTTTCGTACTTTGCCATTTTGCATCGCCATGTTTTCGTACTTTGCCATTTTTCCTCGCCATGTTTTCGTACTTTGCCATTTTGCCTCGCCATGTTTTCGTACTTTGCCATTTTGCTTCGCCATGTTTTCGTACTTTGCCATTTTGTCTCGTCTTGTTTTCGTACTTTGCCATATTGTCTCGTCTTGTTTTCGTACTTTGCCATTTTGTCTCGTCTTGTTTTCGTACTTTGCCATTTTGTCTCGTCCTGTTTTCGTACTTTGTCATTTTGCCTTGTCTTGTTTTCATACTTTGCCATTTTACCTCGCCATGTTTTCGTACTTTGCCATTTTGCTTCGCCGTGTTTTCGTACTTTGCCATTTTGCCTCGCCATGTTTTCATACTTTGCCATTTTGTCTCGTCCTGTTTTCGTACTTTGCCATTTTGCCTAGTCTTGTTTTCGTACTGTACCATTTTTACCGTGTGTTTGTGAAGATTTGAGAAGTTTTATTTAACCACACTGTTTAAAAATATAGTATTCCATTTTATTTAATATCGAACACAATTCCATACAGTCACACTAGTTTGGATTTATTGGAGCTAAGGTTTATATTTGCTCCTTCTTTTTTGCGGTTTGTACAGCAAATATAATTTGTTTATATTTTGGGATGAAAAGAGGGTTCTCTTAAATACAGAAACAAAGTCCACCTTTGTTATTCCTAACCCAGTTTTTATTATCACCTCTCTTCAAAACGTTTACTCATCTGCTAGGTGTATCAGAATTTTTGTAGGAATTTTTGACAGGCCTAACACGAAACTGCGAATAAAATAGAAAAAAAACTCTCCTTTAAAAGTGGGTCGTTTATTTTCTTTATGGATTATACTTCCAAAATAAACTATTAAAGTTGTATAAAAAGTAATAGAAATATTATTTTTTTATTTTTTAAAAAACAGTAAAAAAATTAATTGAATTTTACTGGCTCAGTATTTTTCAATATTTAAACTTTAAAAATGTATCAAAATTTTTCTATTGATCTTATTTTTACGATATTTTCAGGGTCAATGTGAAATTTTATTCTCTTTCCAATAGACCGAATATAATATTTTAGAAAAACATTTTTGTTTAATTCACGCCCCCTATTTTGAATGTCTATTAAAAAGTAAATAATTAATTTACTCAAAGTTTTATATATCACAAATTGAAGATAAAAGATCAATAAATAATATATTCTAATTTAAAACAAAGAAGTAGTGTTTTTTTTTAGAAATTTACCTGTAAAATCTGAAGTTTAAAACCTATTTTTTAACACGTTGTTTGTTGCTTTTTTTTTCTTTAAATGAAACCTTGATCCTTGTTCCTTTGATTGAAAAAAATAGGGTTTAATTAAAATTTTCGAGTAGTTATAAGCTTGGAAAAGAGGGGGTGGAATAATTCAATATTTTTCACGAAGTTTCTGACACACCTACTCATCAGCTAGTTCGTCGAAGTGAGAGGTAAAGTTCGGAAGTAAATGTTGCTCCACAATCGAAAAATGTTGTTAATGATTGTTGAAGTTTCAAACGCACATGAAAATAAAAATCTTTGTTCACTTACAGAGAGATTAAGTACGTAATTACATATGGCCTTGAACCACAATTGAAAAATGTTGTTAATGTTTATTTCAGAATATTGAAATGTTTAATAAACTAACAAAATACAGTTGAAATTATTAAAAAATATTGAAATGTTTAATAAACTGACTTAATACATTTGAAACTGTCAAAGAATATAGAAATTTTTAATAAACCAATCTAATACCTTTGGAACTATTTAATAATATTAAAATCTTTAATAAACCGACATATTTGAAATTATTTTAAAATATTGAAATGTTTAATAAATCGATCTAATATATTTGACATTATTTAAGCATATTGAAATGTTTAATAAATCGATCTAATATATTTGAAATTATTTAAGAATATTGAAATATTTAATAAATCGACCAAATATATTTGAAACTATATAAGAATATTGAAATGTTTAATCAATCGACCAAATATCTTGGTTTTAACTCCGGATACCTTCCACAACTTGATTCGTTAGCATCGACTTATAGCATTAGAGAGCAAATTACAGATTTCTCATAGGAGTCATAAGTCATTGTAGAAGGCGTCGAAGATTTCCCCCTCCTGCTTCCTCTGACGAAACACAAACCTGTCGTATGTGTGCGGTTAAACACTCCAATATAAAATGCATTCACTGCTTGTTATGAAAATAACAAATAAATAAAATAAAAATCTAATTACGCGTGCAAACAAAAAAATGATAAATTTAAGAGGCGCAAACATTAAAAAACAGCTTACTCAGTTTTATGACGACATTTAGTTCTGAGTCTGTAATTGAGAAAATGTGTTTTCGTTTACCAAAGCTGCAACCATATTACGGAATTAGACATTAGTATAAAATGGACCTCTATTGATATATACAACACGCTAGGTTTCACCCTAAATGAATGCAGAAACAGACGTCATCAATCAGCACACATAACGCGGACGATATTGCTTTGTTCGCGAACAACACTGCTGATGCGCAAACACTGTTTCATAAGTTAGAAAAGTCTTCAAATGACATTGTCTTATCCACATTAATGTGGAGACCAAAGTTTATGACTTTCAATGTGAAAGGAGAGATCAGGGCTCTGGTTGGATCAACACTGAAAGAAGTCGTTGAGTTTACGTATCTGGGCAGCAACATTGTTTCCACAGAGAGAGATATCGGAATTCGCATCTCAAAAGCATGGGCCGCACTGGATTGGTTGCGTTCAGTATGGACTTCAGGACTAAATAACAAACTGAAAAGGCAGTTGTTTAGGGCAGTGGTAGAGTCTGTCCTTGTTTACGGTACTACAACCTAGACACTCACCAAATGATTGGAAAGAAAATTAGATGGCACATACACCCGTATTGTACGAACAGTATTAAATATATCTTGGCAAAATCATCCCACGAACTTTATGGCAACCTACCTGCCATATCTAATACCATCTGAGAAAGACGCCTACGATTTGGTAGTCATTGTCTGAGGAGCAAACATAAATTGGTGAATGATTTATTGCTATGGACTCCACGACACATCCGCGGAAGCAAAGGACGACCTAGATCAATGTACATCCAGCAAATAGCACACGATGCCAACTGTGAACCTGAAGATATGAGTCAGCGGATGGAAGACAGGAAACTCTCGAGATGAAGAGTCATATTGGTCCAAGCAAGGAGCCCGTCATGATAATGATGATGATGATAAAATGGACAAACGATAAATACATAGAAATAAAAATATACAGTAATGTCGGCCATAGCGGAAGTCGTATTCTCTCAAATGATGCGAAATGGAAGATTCAATAAAGAAATTCTTAATTCAATTTAAGACTTTTTATTGGTAACACAAAGAAGAACTTATCAAAAGTGTAGATTATTTAAGCTTTTGATCAGATCGAAGATTATTTTGCAAATGCCCAATCGTTTTATGCAATAATTGAAATTGTAAAATATAATCTCTTTAAAATAAGTTATTTTATTTCAATTAAAACAGCAACAATTGAAACGTGTAAAATATAATATATTTTTTTAAATAATTTTTTATTTCAACAAAAATAGCAACAATTGAAACTGTAAAAAATATTTTTTTAAAATAAAAATTAGTTCAATAAAAATGACAATAACTGAAAATGAAGAATATATATTTTTTTAATAAAATATATTTTTATAAATATAGCAACAATTGAAACTGTAGAATATATTTTTTACATAAAAATTATTTCAACAAAAATAGCAACAATTGAAAATGAAGAATATATTTTTTTAAATAAAAATTATTTCAACAAAAATAGCAACAACTGAAAATGAAGAATATATTTTTTAAATAAAAATTATTTCAACAAAAATAGCAACAGTTTATACTGGAGAATATATTTTTACATAAAAATTATTACAACAAAAATAGCAACAATTAAAACTGTAGAATATTTTTTTAAATAAAAATGATTTCAACACGAATACCAACCAGTGACGGCTCGTGCATGGAGCTGTGGGACTGCAGCACCCCCAAGTTATTTCTACACAATATCAATGATAAAATTAAAAATAATACGTTTGTTTTTTTATTATTATTTTATTTTTTTCTATGTGTACATTATAAAATCATTAAGTTTAATGTATCTCGAAATTCATATGAAAATAAAAATAAAACTAGCTTCGAGCTATGAAATTCACAGTTACACTTTCTTAATGAAATTCTCTTGTGCGCATGCGCGCTTTAGACGCTTTAGACAGCCGATGAAAGCCGCTTGAGAAACCGTCGCTTGTCGCAGCTCCGCGTCGTGAAATTCGTTGTTTGCTTAGAGTGTGTGCCTGTATAGATATGATAACATTGTTATTGAAAAAAATCAAAAAGGAGGTCTACATATAATTTTTTAATTATTATTAAAAACATCATATAACGTGTTCTTGTACATAAAATATTGTGCTCTTTCTTTTCTTTTCTTTTTTAAATACGCACACTTTTAGCGTTGCGATTTAATTCGGTAGCAGACGGAAATATATAATATGCAAAAACTGTTTTTTTTATTAAAAGTATTCGGGGATTTAGCAGTGAAGCTAACAAGCGATCTAGGATAAAAATCAAATATACAATAAATAAATCTTACCATAAAAATAAAGTTACTTTTCCATCTACCTGCCGTTTTATTTGTTTGTTTTAAGTAGTTTTAAATGGTATTTATTTTGCAACAACTAAACTTTACAAAAAAAAACAAAACAAAAAAACTGTTTACATTTTTTCCTAGAAGTAAACAAGCGAAGAAACAGTTTATGTTGAAAATACATTTTAGTTAGAAATCTTTTTAACTTGTATGTTTTAGATATAGAAAAATAGCATTTATTTGCCTCCAACGAGAACAATGTGAGAAATTTTACACTTTGAAAAATGGATTTTTTACACAAGGTTTTTTTAAAATTAAAATGTGTTTGTAAGTAAAAAAAAAACAGTTTTTATAATTATGCATTTTTAAACTTTACATTGAATTAGTTTTAAAAATTAGTTAGTAGATGGGGCAGATAATACGCATTAGAAAAAAGAAAATAGAAATCCTTCTGGACTGAGACAATTTTAATTTTTTGTTTTCTTTGGGGAGAAAGCTACATTCAAATTCGATGTTTTATAATGCTTATATATGACATCCCATTTTCTTATAATACATCTCCAATTTATGTCGATCTTTACCGTCATGGGAAGGTCAGTAAATAGCCAAGTCTGTTTGTTCTTTTTATATAAAATGCAAGTTGTTAAAAGATTTCTAAATAAAATTTTGTATCTTTAAATATTTTTGTTTGTTCACTATATAAAAATGTAAAAAAAATTATTTTGTATTTTATTTACAAATACGTTTTGTTATAAATACATTTTTAAAAATAAATTTTGTAAATAAAATTGTTATTAAATAAAACACTATTTTCAAATAGTAAACGCCTAAATTAACCCTCGTAGGTAGGCAAGTAAATTTCAAAGTTTTTCTTTTTTTTTATAAAAAAATAAGTTATTTTTAAAAATGTTTTTAGTTTGTTTGCAAAAAACAAAAAAAAACGCGAAGTTTTATTTAATCTGAAAAGTTTAAAAGGAATAAATGTATATATTACTTTTATTATTCTGTAAAGTGTACATAATTAAAAAATATTTTTAATAAAAATTTTTTTGCGTATTATCCATTTTTGATTGATTATTTGTCTTTGTTATATATTTGAATATTTATTTGAATGTTTGTTTATTATTTGCTTAAATATATATTTATATATTCGAATTTCTTTTACACGATATTAAAAAAATACGTAAAATTTTCGAAGCAGCACCCCCACTAGTCTCAGGCACGAGCCGCCACTGATGCCAACAATTGAAAATTCAGAATATATTGTCTTTTCACAATAAATAATTTTATTTCAATAAAAACAGCAACAGTTGAAACTGCAGAATATATATATCTGTAAATAAATAATTTTTTTTCAACAAAAACAGTAACAATTTAAATGCAGAATATATTTTCCTTTAATAATAAATTTTTATTTCAACAAAAACAGTAACGATGTAAATGTAGAAAATATATATACATTTTTAAATAAATAATTTTATTTCAACAAAAACAGTAACAATTGAAACTGCAGAATATATGTACATTTTTAAATAAATAATTTTATTTCAACAAAAACAAGTAACAATTGAAGCTGTAGAATATATATATTTTTAAATAAATAATTTTATTTCAACAAAAACAGTAACAATTGAAACTTTAGAATATATATTTTTAAATAAATAATTTTATTTCAACAAAAACAGTAACAATTGAAACTGTAGAATATATACATTTTTAAATAAATCATTTTATTTCAACAAAAACAGTAACAATTGAAAGTTTAGAATATATATTTTTAAATAAATAATTTTATTTCAACAAAAACAGTAACAATTGAAACTGTAGAATATATATATTTTTAAATAAATATTTTTATTTCAACAAAACCAGTAACAATTGAAAGTTTAGAATATATATTTTTAAATAAATAATTTTATTTCAACAAAAACAGTAACAATTGAAAGTTTAGAATATATATTTTTTTAATAAAAAATTTTATTTCAACAAAACCAGTAACAATTGAAACTGTAGAATAAATTTGATTTTAAAAATAAATTTTATTTTAAAAATAAATTTTTATTTCAACAAAACAAGTAACAATTGAAACTGTAGAATATATATATTTTTAAATAAATCATTTTATTTCAACAAAAACAATTGAAACTTTAGAATATATATTTTTAAATAAATAATTTTTATTTCAACAAAATAAGTAACAATTGAAACTGTAGAATATATATTTTTTTAAATAAATATTTTTATTTCAACAAAACCAGTAACAATTGAAACTGTAGAATAAATATATTTAAATAACTAAGTTTATTAAAAAAAAAACAGTAACGTGTAAATTAAAGATTTGTTCATATCATTTTTGAATTTTTGTTTAAAGACATATCAACAAAATATCGATTCTAAATTTTAAAAAAAATATCATACTGATGCGTTTTGAAAAGTTTTGCAATATTTTAATCTTTAGTTGTAAACTATTGTTAAATAGTTCAAGATATCATCATCAAAGCTGACATTGGAGGAGGTTGGCCTTTCTCTATATTCTCGACAACTCGGCGATTTGCATTCATCCTTTGCACATGTCTCAGCTTTAATGTTTTGGTTAAATTCGCTAGGAATAAGGATTACATGGCTAGAAAGCTTTAGCTTCGATTCTAACTAAAACTTGCTTTATAGTTTTTCTAAGATGTGTCAACCAACAAAACAGCTAAATATTAGTTTTTACAAACTAAACCAAAACACAGGTTAAAGAATGCTTCAACTTTGATTCTAAGTAAAACTTACTCTAGAGTTTTTCTAAGTTGTTTCAGCCAACAATATAGTTGAACCCTAGTTTTTGACTAATGGCCCGCTATGCCAAATAATTTGTATACCAAATGCATTCGTTTGCCGAGTGTATAACACAAGAAGATTTTGAAATTAGTTTTTATCGCACGGTTTCTGTGATGCTTACTGAAATAGTAGATATCTTCATCAGATTCTAATTTCTTTTCATGTCGTACGTAAAAGTTTTGTATATTATTATGTGCTCCACCTCAGCTCATTTCAAATCAGCTTAATTTGTTGACATTGATTTCGATTAGAGTTGCTATTGTCTCATTTCATTTCACTATGTTTTATGTGTTTTTGAATGCAAATGTTTAAACTAAGTGTAAATAGCTTTCACCATGGTGTCTCGGCATGTGCCTTATTAAGCTACTCTTTTTTTTGTTTTTGAATGCAAATGTTTAAACTAAGTGTAAATAACTTTCATCATGGTGTCTCGTCATGTGCCTTATTAAGCTACTCTTTTCTGGAAAAGTTAAAGTACACAATTTACAAGCAAAAGGTGTTTCGCTACTATGTGACCGAATCATGTGATATTGTAAAGTTGATTTCTGTGAAAATGCAGAGTGACACACGAAACAAACAAAAGGTTTTTCACGAGTGTGTACTCGCCTGTGGTGTTCTAACGATTCATTGAATAAAAATGCAAAACTACACCATTGACAAGTATAAGGTTTTTCAACTGCGTGTATTTTCCTGTGAATTTCAAGATCACATTTTTGTGAAAATGCAGAGTCACACCAGCTACAAACAAACGGTTTATCTCCTGTGTGTGTCATCTTATGGATTATCAAAGTGGATTGTTTTGAAAATGATAAATTACACATTTTACACGAAAAAGGCTTTTCCTCAGTGCTTGTGTGCATGTTTAAGATGTAAATTATTTAGAAAGTTTTACGCTGCACAATGTGTCTTTTATTGTATTTGTGTGTTTTTATTAAGACTTGCGTTGAACTTTCATTTGTAAAGGAATGTTCACAGGAAGTTATTTTTCCTTAAAAACAAACATCGTTTTATTTAGTATAGTTAGAACATCCTTTTTTGTTCATTCATGGACCTGTGAATAAATAAGAGTTTTATAGGTAAAAAATATAAATTAACATTTTTCATTATTTTCTAATAATTTATTTACGTAATTCATCGATAACATAATGAGTTTATAATTTTATTATTTTGTAAAAAAATACAACGGTTTAATATGGTGCGTTATTAAAAATTCTGTTATAAATTCTATTTGCATACATTTTAATGCAACTTATATTTTGGAAATCAAGATAAACGTTATTTACTTTTATTCTTATGTTAGGTCTTGATTTCATTTTTACAAGTAAATAAATTGAAATCAAGATAAACGTTATTGTTGTGGTTGCAAGGTTGAACAATAATTAGTAAGGAAATACAATGATGACGAAAACAATAAGATAACGCAATAAGTGTATTAAAGAAAAGGTATATTTACAATATGCACAAATGACGGTGTCGAGTCAGAGAGTCTTGGTGGGAGGACATGTACGCTCTTCGGCGTCACTTCTGGTGGCATTTGAGTAAGACACCCCAAGGCCAACCTAGGCTTGCCATTTATAGTGTTATGTTATTCGCATATGCAAATAAGTGGTTGCCACCACAACACCCCCCTCCCAAGATTTGAAGTCACACAGATTTCAACATATTTTTCTTTTTGGGTTTGGTAGGGAGTAATGGTGATCTTTTAATAGGGAGTTGACCCCGGTCGAAAAGTCTGCGCACACTCTAACTTCGTCATTCTTTTTCTTTACGTATACGGTGGGGGCTGCCCACTCGCTGTGTTCTATTTTTGATAGAATTCCCGTCTGTTCCAATCTATTTAATTCTTTATCAATCTTTAGCAACCCAGCGAACGGAACATTTCGCTTTTTTCTAAAAATTGGGCTGGCGTTTTCTTTAAGTTCAAACGAGGCCTTGAATTTATTGCAGCGACGTAAATTAGTCGTGAATGCCTCAGGAAATAAATCTTTTAAATCGTCTTTTATATTTACTGTTGTTGGAGAAGAACATTCTAATGTTTTACAGAATGTATTGATTGGCTTATCCCATAGTCCGAATTTCTCAATTAAATATATTCCAAACAGATTTTCACTATTTTTTAGTACGAATATTTTAATTTCTTCGAAATTTACGTATTTTCGCCAATCTTTGTCCAATTTTGTATTTGCTTTTGTTTGCTGTACTCTTTTTCTGGTGTAATCTTTATATCTGCAGCAATCGCTTTTGTGTCTCACCTTCTTACAAATGTAGCATTTTTCTTCTTATAAGTACAATCTGATTCCCAATGCTTTTCTGCACATCTCTTACAGTTATATCTAGGAAGAGGCTTGTTATATTCTGTACTATATTTATGGTAATTATCTTTGAAATATCCCGTTCCATTGCTTTTCTTTGTAAAGTTCTTGGTTGGTGCGTATGGTTTTCTAACTTTTCTTACATATGCCACTCCGGATTCTTCTATATTTTTTAATCCTTTTTTAGTGTAATGGCCCTTTCACAGTCCTCTGCTAGTTTCTGGAGGGTTAAATCTTGCTCAGATTCCAGCTTAGACAACACTCGTCTGCGTATTTCTGCATTTTTCGTGGAAACTAACCCTTGAGCGAAGATTAGACATTTAAAATCTTCTACCGTTAGTTCTGCAAGCTTAAAATTATCGCAGTTTTTATTGACAACTGATGCGTATGTCAAATAATCTTGGTTGTCCATCTTTCTTAGATTCATGCACAGCCATCTTTTATGAAAAAGAGATATATTTGGATTAAATAATTCTTTTAGTAATTTTACAGCTTCCATGAACTCTAATTCCGCAGTTTTTTTAGGTAATATGCAATCTACGAATTTGCTGTGTTCTGATGTACCCAATTTTCTGAGTAAGAGGCTCACTTTCTGACTATTTGGCCAATTTTTACAGTCCAGTTGAAAAACATCCTCGTATCTTGTGTAGTATGCTTCAAAATTCTTCTCTTCCTCAGGCACATAATGAAATGTGTCCATGCTATTAAAAATAGTTGTATGAGAGAAATTAACACTATCGACATTTTCTCGATTACTCTTTAGTAGTTCCAGTGTTTTAGCAAAACGTTCGTCTTGTCTTTCTTCATAGTCCAATTGTAGTTTCTTATGCCTTTCTTCCTGTTCCAATTGCAGTTTTTTCTGCTTTAATTGTGCCATTTTCTGCTTTTCTTCTTGTTCCTGCTGCCATTTCAATAATCTGTCCTCTCTCTTTTCCTCGCGGTCAGCGTGTGCCTGTATTTGTGTTTGCAAAAACTCGTTTTGTGTAGCTTGTCTGCGTTCATCCCGCTCAGCCTGTGCTTGTAAAAATTGCATGAACATTTTTGATAAGTCTTCCATGTTTTTTTTTGTTTTTGTTTTTTTGTGTGTAGTTAAAAAAAGTAGTGTACCATGTACAATATACACCGGTTTGGGTTACAACAAAAAAGCAAATTGCTGTAAGCTCCTGTTTTCAATAATAATATCGCTGCTTGCAATAATATATTCTTTTTGCGAGTCACGCTGCAAAAAAAAAATAAAACAGGTTTATCTGGAATCACGAAATGGAATTGACTTTCCGTTTTTAGGCTCTTACTAATAAGTAACTCTTTCCACAAAATAAAAGTTTTCGTTTTTTTTTATCGAGTCACAATTGAATAAATGTATTCAGTACATTTAGTTCTTTGAGTTTTTTTGGTTTTTTTTTCTCTAGTATTTTAGTAATTAAAATACCTCTTAAATTGAGATTACCTTTTTTTCCGTGACGTTTTACTGTATTATCCGTTATTCAGTTACAACTTCAAGAAAAAAATCCTTTCCTTGAATTTTAGTTTTAGCTGTGGTATTTCCTTTTAGTACCGACGTCAACCAAAACATTAATTAAAAAGTCCTTTAGTTCTTGTTTTGTTTACGGAGAACAGTAATTAGAATCCACTGGTGAACTTTTTTCGTAGGTTACTTCCTTGCTTTTCGTAATACGGGTCTGACATGTCGTTTTTGCGACAGAACAAAGTTCGCTTTTCGTTTGCAAGTTGGTCCTTTAGTCAGATTTGTTGTGTAGCCACAAAACAAAAATTCACTTTTACATTCGTTTGCAAGTCGGATTCCCAGAAAACGGCGTAAATTGTCGCTTTTGCCACGTTAGAGTTTTTTTTTTCACTTGAGTTGAAACTTCTCTTTAGCGTAAAATCCGTTTGCTCGTCAACACTTTGCATTCCTTAAAAAAAATGGTCAACCTTTGCGTTGTACTTTTTTTTTAATAGTTCTTCGTCAAACTGTTATATTTGACGCTTCATATCTCGTCGCTAACTGTTGTGGTTGCAAGGTTGAACAATAATTAGTAAGGAAATACAATGAAGACGCAAACAACAAGATAACGCAATAAGTGTATTAAAGAAAAGGTATATTTACAATATGTACAAATGACGGTGTCGAGTCAGAGAGTCTTGGTGGGAGGACATGTACGCTCTTCGGCGTCACTTCTGGTGGCATTTGAGTAAGACACCCCAAGGCCAACCTAGGCTTGCCATTTATAGTGTTATGTTATTCGCATATGCAAATAAGTGGTTGCCACCACAACAGTTATTTACTTTTATTCTTATGTTAGGTCTTGATTTCATTTTTACAAGTAAATAAAATGAAATCTGTGTTTAACTTGATTTGCTATGAGAAAGACAACTTAAAAATCTTTTTGTATTAATGGAAAAGGTAATTGTGTGTAATTAGATTAAGAAACCCTATTGTTCGAATATAAAGCTGTATTACACACACATACAGACACACACACACACACACATATATATATATATATATATATATATATATATATATATATATATATAGATATATATAGATAAACGGCTATTACGAGTATTATATGATAAATAATCTTTTGTATTAATGGAAAAGACATTTAGGTAATTAGATTAAGAAACCCTATTGTTCGCATATTTATCTATATTACCTATTTACAAAATTCTTTAAACGATTATATATATATATATATATATATATATATATATATATATATATAGCGGGTATTCAGATTATTATATATTAATTATTCTTAAGCAAACATTTAAAATCTCAAAATAAAGATTTTTTTAAATTAATTTTTAAAATGGATAATGTTCTGTTTTACTTTCTGCAAACTTCCACCTTCCTGTTTCAGTATCAAGTACCGTTTATAGGGTCCGGGCAAATTTTATCATCACTGCCTAACCAATTAAACTTGCTTTCGTCGCTAAAAAACACTTTTACCAAATTGAAGAGTCGTGATCTTCATTGCATCTGACGAAGACCAGACGGCGCTTTCTTTTCTTTACAGAAATCATTGGCTTGCGTATTGCAACATATTCTCGCAAATAAAATTCCTGCGATAATTTAAGCTAGTTTTAAGCGAATTTGTTTCTGCTGACTTTCTTTTTGCTTCCTCAATTTTAAGTTATTTTTTTTTAAAATTGACGTGAACGCTACAATATTTCAATTAAAAGTCAAATATGAACAGGTAAAATTATAGAGGCATAAAAGGCGAATCAGATGAGGTATAGGTTGTTAAAACAGTTACATTAAATTTACTTTAAATTTGCTGTTTAAAAAAATACAAGTGCGGACTTTCTTTTTGCCGGAACTTAATATATATATATATATATATATATATATATATATATATATATATATATATATATATATATATTAGGTGCGTGCAAAATGAATAGCCGATGCTCAAAATGTATAAACATCTTCAACCCTCCTTTTCCTTAAAAAAATCACAAAAAAATCAGGAAATTTACCAATATTAATGAATTTTTTAGTATTTATCAAATAATGATCACGGAATATAATGAATTGATTATTTTTTATCTAAATCTTAGTGAAAATGTATTATTTTGTTTTAACAAAATAATTTCAGTAAATTTATGTGTTTTATTAGTAAACCAAAAAAATAATTTTGCTTTTTTTATGAAAATTATCCATCGCAAGTTGTAAAAAGAAAAAAAAGAAAAATTATTTTTTCAGGAACATTAAGGAAAAATCCCATGAATTCATATTTAATGAATTAAGTATAACTCAAAGAAAAATCAATTTCTCGACCAACGTATTTTATCATTGAATTAAACATTGTTTGCGTAATATTTTCACACAAAAATTATAATTGCAAAAATCATTTCTAGTTTTTTTTAAGTTATATATTTCACATATATAACGGAACATAATTCTCATATAATCTTGAAAAAAAAATGTTATTTTTAAACAGGAAAAAGAAAAAATAATTGAAGGAAAACTTGTAAAATAATACAAAGTTTACGATATGAATGTACGAATACACGGCTCAGGAATAATAAATAACACCTGCTAACCCTCATCTAGATATCTGGCATCATTTTCAGACAGCCTATTGATTTTCTGACATTTTGATCTTCCGTAGAATCCACACGTAGAAAGATTTTGTTTGTTCTGATTCTGCAAAGTCAGAATCTCTCGCTTATAGGGGCTATTTTTTGTATAAACAAGGTTTTTATTTATTTAATTCAATAATTAAGGACTTTACGAATTATCTTTGAAATATATCCAGAAAGCACATTAATATTTCAAAGGATTTTTACAATGAATTTATTTAACTTCAAAATTTATCTGAATTTGTCAGCTTCCGAATGTCACCGTGAAAACACATTAATATTTCAAAGGATTTTTACAATGAATTTATTTAACTTCAAAATTTATCTGAATTTGTCAGCTTCCGAATGTCACCGTGAAAACACATTAATATTTCAAAGGATTTTTACAATGAATTTATTTAACTTCAAAATTTATCTGAATTTGTCAGCTTCTGAATGTCACCGTGAAAACACATTAATATTTCAAATAATTTTTACAATGAATTTATTTAACTTCAAAATTTATCTGAATTTGTCAGCTTCCGAATGTTGTTGTGAAAACACATTAATATTTCAAAGGATTTTTACAATGAATTTATTTAACTTCAAAATTTATCTGAATTTGTCAGCTTCCGAATGTCACCGTGAAAACACATTAATATTTCAAAGGATTTTTACAATGAATTTATCTAACTTCAAAATTTATCTGAATTTGTCAGCTTCCGAATGTCACCGTGAAAACACATTAATATTTCAAAGGATTTTTACAATGAATTTATTTAACTTCAAAATTTATCTGAATTTGTCAGCTTCCGAATGTCACCGTGAAAACACATTAATATTTCAAAGGATTTTTACAATGAATTTATTTAACTTCAAAATTTATCTGAATTTGTCAGCTTCTGAATGTCACCGTGAAAACACATTAATATTTCAAATAATTTTTACAATGAATTTATTTAACTTCAAAATTTATCTGAATTTGTCAGCTTCTGAATGTCACCGTGAAAACACATTAATATTTCAAATAATTTTTACAATGAATTTATTTAACTTCAAAATTTATCTGAATTTGTCAGCTTCCGAATGTCACCGTGAAAACACATTAATATTTCAAAGGATTTTTACAATGAATTTATTTAACTTCAAAATTTATCTAAATTTGTCAGCTTCCGAATGTCACCGTGAAAACACATTAATATTTCAAAGGATTTTTACAATGAATTTATTTAACTTCAAAATTTATCTGAATTTGTCAGCTTCCGAATGTCACTGTGAAAACACATTAATATTTCAAAGGATTTTTACAATGAATTTATTTAACTTCAAAATTTATCTGAATTTGTCAGCTTCCGAATATCACCGTGAAAACGCATTAATATTTCAAAGGATTTTTACAATGAATTTATTTAACTTCAAAATTTATCTGAATTTGTCAGATTCTGAATGTCACCGTGAAAACACATTAATATTTCAAAGGATTTTTACAATGAATTTATTTAACTTCAAAATTTATCTGAATTTGTCAGCTTCCGAATGTCACCGTGAAAACACATTAATATTTCAAAGGATTTTTACAATGAATTTATTTAACTTCAAAATTATCTGAATTTGTCAGCTTCTGAATGTCACCGTGAAAACACATTAATATTTCAAAGGATTTTTACAATGAATTTATTTAACTTCAAAATTTATCTGAATTTGTCAGCTTCCGAATGTCACCGTGAAAGCACATTAATATTTCAAAGGATTTTTACAATGAATTTATTTAACTTCAAAATTTATCTGAATTTGTCAGCTTCCGAATGTCACCGTGAAAGCACATTAATATTTCAAAGGATTTTTACAATGAATTTATTTAACTTCAAAATTTATCTGAATTTGTCAGCTTCCGAATGTCACCGTGAAAGCACATTAATATTTCAAAGGATTTTTACAATGAATTTATTTAACTTCAAAATTTATCTGAATTTGTCAGCTTCCGAATGTCACCGTGAAAACACATTAATATTTCAAAGGATTTTTACAATGAATTTATTTAACTTCAAAATTATCTGAATTTGTCAGCTTCTGAATGTCACCGTGAAAACACATTAATATTTCAAAGGATTTTTACAATGAATTTATTTAACTTCAAAATTTATCTGAATTTGTCAGCTTCCGAATGTCACCGTGAAAGCACATTAATATTTCAAAGGATTTTTACAATGAATTTATTTAACTTCAAAATTTATCTGAATTTGTCAGCTTCCGAATGTCACCGTGAAAGCACATTAATATTTCAAAGGATTTTTACAATGAATTTATTTAACTTCAAAATTTATCTGAATTTGTCAGCTTCCGAATGTCACCGTGAAAACACATTAAAATTTCAAAGGATTTTTACAATGAATTTATTTAACTTCAAAATTTATCTGAATTTGTCAGCTTCCGAATGTCACCGTGAAAACACATTAATATTTCAAAGGATTTTTACAATGAATTTATTTAACTTCAAAATTTATCTGAATTTGTCAGCTTCCGAATGTCACCGTGAAAGCACATTAATATTTCAAAGGATTTTTACAATGAATTTATTTAACTTCAAAATTTATCTGAATTTGTCAGCTTCCGAATGTCACCGTGAAAGCACATTAATATTTCAAAGGATTTTTACAATGAATTTATTTAACTTCAAAATTTATCTGAATTTGTCAGCTTCCGAATGTCGCTGTGAAAACACATTAACATTTCAAAGGATTTTTACAATGAATTTATTTAACTTCAAAATTTATCTGAATTTGTCAGCTTCCGAATGTCACCGTGAAAACACATTAATATTTCAAAGGATTTTTACAATGAATTTATTTAACTTCAAAATTTATCTGAATTTGTCAGCTTCCGAATGTCGCTGTGAAAACACATTAAAATTTCAAAGGATTTTTACAATGAATTTATTTAACTTCAAAATTTATCTGAATTTGTCAGCTTCCGAATGTTGTTGTGAAAGCACATTAATATTTCAAAGGATTTTTACAATGAATTTATTTAACTTCAAAATTTATCTGAATTTGTCAGCTTCCGAATGTCGCTGTGAAAACACATTAATATTTCAAAGGATTTTTACAATGAATTTATTTAACTTCAAAATTTATCTGAATTTGTCAGCTTCCGAATGTCACCGTGAAAGCACATTAATATTTCAAAGGATTTTTACAATGAATTTATTTAACTTCAAAATTTATCTGAATTTGTCAGCTTCCGAATGTTGCTGTGAAAACACATTAATATTTCAAAGGATTTTTACAATGAATTTATTTAACTTCAAAATTTATCTGAATTTGTCAGCTTCCGAATGTCGCTGTGAAAACACATTAATATTTCAAAGGATTTTTACAATGAATTTATTTAACTTCAAAATTTATCTGAATTTGTCAGCTTCCGAATGTTGTTGTGAAAGCACATTAATATTTCAAAGGATTTTTACAATGAATTTATTTAACTTCAAAATTTATCTGAATTTGTCAGCTTCCGAATGTCGCTGTGAAAACACATTAATATTTCAAAGGATTTTTACAATGAATTTATTTAACTTCAAAATTTATCTGAATTTGTCAGCTTCCGAATGTCACCGTGAAAACACATTAATATTTCAAAGGATTTTTACAATGAATTTATTTAACTTCAAAATTTATCTGAATTTGTCAGCTTCCGAATGTCGCTGTGAAAACACATTAAAATTTCAAAGGATTTTTACAATGAATTTATTTAACTTCAAAATTTATCTGAATTTGTCAGCTTCCGAATGTCACCGTGAAAACACATTAATATTTCAAAGGATTTTTACAATGAATTTATTTAACTTCAAAATTTATCTGAATTTGTCAGCTTCCGAATGTCACCGTGAAAGCACATTAATATTTCAAAGGATTTTTACAATGAATTTATTTAACTTCAAAATTTATCTGAATTTGTCAGCTTCCGAATGTTGTTGTGAAAGCACATTAATATTTCAAAGGATTTTTACAATGAATTTATTTAACTTCAAAATTTATCTGAATTTGTCAGCTTCCAAATGTCGCTGTGAAAACACATTAAAATTTCAAAGGATTTTTACAATGAATTTATTTAACTTCAAAATTTATCTGAATTTGTCAGCTTCCGAATGTTGTTGTGAAAACACATTAAAATTTCAAAGGATTTTTACAATGAATTTATTTAACTTCAAAATTTATCTGAATTTGTCAGCTTCCGAATGTCGCTGTGAAAACACATTAAAATTTCAAAGGATTTTTACAATGAATTTATTTAACTTCAAAATTTATCTGAATTTGTCAGCTTCCGAATGTCACCGTGAAAACACATTAATATTTCAAAGGATTTTTACAATGAATTTATTTAACTTCAAAATTTATCTGAATTTGTCAGCTTCCGAATGTCGCTGTGAAAACACATTAATATTTCAAAGGATTTTTACAATGAATTTATTTAACTTCAAAATTTATCTGAATTTGTCAGCTTCCGAATGTCACCGTGAAAACACATTAATATTTCAAAGGATTTTTACAATGAATTTATTTAACTTCAAAATTTATCTGAATTTGTCAGCTTCCGAATGTCACCGTGAAAACACATTAATATTTCAAAGGATTTTTACAATGAATTTATTTAACTTCAAAATTTATCTGAATTTGTCAGCTTCCGAATGTCACTGTGAAAACACATTAATATTTCAAAGGATTTTTACAATGAATTTATTTAACTTCAAAATTTATCTGAATTTGTCAGCTTCCGAATGTCACTGTGAAAACACATTAATATTTCAAAGGATTTTTACAATGAATTTATTTAACTTAAAAATTTATCTGAATTTGTCAGCTTCCGAATGTCACCGTGAAAACACATTAATATTTCAAAGGATTTTTACAATGAATTTATTTAACTTCAAAATTTATCTGAATTTGTCAGCTTCCGAATGTCACCGTGAAAACACATTAATATTTCAAAGGATTTTTACAATGAATTTATTTAACTTCAAAATTTATCTGAATTTGTCAGCTTCCGAATGTCACCGTGAAAACACATTAATATTTCAAAGGATTTTTACAATGAATTTATTTAACTTCAAAATTTATCTGAATTTGTCAGCTTCCGAATGTCACCGTGAAAACACATTAATATTTCAAAGGATTTTTACAATGAATTTATTTAACTTCAAAATTTATCTGAATTTGTCAGCTTCCGAATGTCACCGTGAAAACACATTAATATTTCAAAGGATTTTTACAATGAATTTATTTAACTTCAAAATTTATCTGAATTTGTCAGCTTCCGAATGTCACCGTGAAAACACATTAATATTTCAAAGGATTTTTACAATGAATTTATTTAACTTCAAAATTTATCTGAATTTGTCAGCTTCCGAATGTCACGGTGAAAACACATTAATATTTCAAAGGATTTTTACAATGAATTTATTTAACTTCAAAATTTATCTGAATTTGTCAGCTTCCGAATGTTGTTGTGAAAACACATTAATATTTCAAAGGATTTTTACAATGAATTTATTTAACTTCAAAATTTATCTGAATTTGTCAGCTTCCGAATATCACCGTGAAAACACATAATTATTTCAAAGGATTTTTACAATGAATTTATTTAACTTCAAAATTTATCTGAATTTGTCAGCTTCCGAATGTCACCGTGAAAACACATTAATATTTCAAAGGATTTTTACAATGAATTTATTTAACTTCAAAATTTATCTGAATTTGTCAGCTTCCGAATGTCACCGTGAAAACACATTAATATTTCAAAGGATTTTTACAATGAATTTATTTAACTTCAAAATTTATCTTAATTTGTCAGCTTCCGAATGTTGCTGTGAAAACACATTAATATTTCAAAGGATTTTTACAATGAATTTATTTAACTTCAAAATTTATCTGAATTTGTCAGCTTCCGAATGTCACCGTGAAAACACATTAATATTTCAAAGGATTTTTACAATGAATTTATTTAACTTCAAAATTTATCTGAATTTGTCAGCTTCCGAATGTCACCGTGAAAACACATTAATATTTCAAAGGATTTTTACAATGAATTTATTTAACTTCAAAATTTATCTGAATTTGTCAGCTTCCGAATGTCACCGTGAAAACACATTAATATTTCAAAGGATTTTTACAATGAATTTATTTAACTTCAAAATTTATTTGAATTTGTCAGCTTCCGAATGTCACCGTGAAAACACATTAATATTTCAAAGGATTTTTACAATGAATTTATTTAACTTCAAAATTTATCTGAATTTGTCAGCTTCCGAATGTCACCGTGAAAACACATTAATATTTCAAAGGATTTTTACAATGAATTTATTTAACTTCAAAATTTATCTGAATTTGTCAGCTTCCGAATGTCACCGTGAAAACACATTAATATTTCAAAGGATTTTTACAATGAATTTATTTAACTTCAAAATTTATCTGAATTTGTCAGCTTCCGAATGTCACCGTGAAAACACATTAATATTTCAAAGGATTTTTACAATGAATTTATTTAACTTCAAAATTTAGCTGAATTTGTCAGCTTCCGAATGTCACCGTGAAAACACATTAATATTTCAAAGGATTTTTACAATGAATTTATTTAACTTCAAAATTTATCTGAATTTGTCAGCTTCCGAATGTCACCGTGAAAACACATTAATATTTCAAAGGATTTTTACAATGAATTTATTTAACTTCAAAATTTATCTGAATTTGTCAGCTTCCGAATGTCACCGTGAAAACACATTAATATTTCAAAGGATTTTTACAATGAATTTATTTAACTTCAAAATTTATCTGAATTTGTCAGCTTCCGAATGTCACCGTGAAAACACATTAATATTTCAAAGGATTTTTACAATGAATTTATTTAACTTCAAAATTTATTTGAATTTGTCAGCTTCCGAATGTCACCGTGAAAACACATTAATATTTCAAAGGATTTTTACAATGAATTTATTTAACTTCAAAATTTATTTGAATTTGTCAGCTTCCGAATGTCACCGTGAAAACACATTAATATTTCAAAGGATTTTTACAATGAATTTATTTAACTTCAAAATTTATCTGAATTTGTCAGCTTCCGAATGTCACGGTGAAAACACATTAATATTTCAAAGGATTTTTACAATAAATTTATTTAACTTCAAAATTTAGCTGAATTTGTCAGCTTCTGAATGTCACCGTGAAAACACATTAATATTTCAAAGGATTTTTACAATGAATTTATTTAACTTCAAAATTTATTTGAATTTGTCAGCTTCCGAATGTCACCGTGAAAACACATTAATATTTCAAAGGATTTTTACAATAAATTTATTTAACTTCAAAATTTATCTGAATTTGTCAGCTTCCGAATGTCACCGTGAAAACACATTAATATTTCAAAGGATTTTTACAATAAATTTATTTAACTTCAAAATTTATCTGAATTTGTCAGCTTCCGAATGTCACCGTGAAAACACATTAATATTTCAAAGGATTTTTACAATGAATTTATTTAACTTAAAAATTTATCTGAATTTGTCAGCTTCCGAATGTCACCGTGAAAACACATTAATATTTCAAAGGATTTTTACAATAAATTTATTTAACTTCAAAATTTATCTGAATTTGTCAGCTTCCGAATGTCACCGTGAAAACACATTAATATTTCAAAGGATTTTTACAATAAATTTATTTAACTTCAAAATTTATCTGAATTTGTCAGCTTCCGAATGTCACCGTGAAAACACATTAATATTTCAAAGGATTTTTACAATGAATTTATTTAACTTCAAAATTTATCTGAATTTGTCAGCTTCCGAATGTCGCTGTGAAAACACATTAATATTTCAAAGGATTTTTACAATGAATTTATTTAACTTCAAAATTTATCTGAATTTGTCAGCTTCCGAATGTCACCGTGAAAACACATTAATATTTCAAAGGATTTTTACAATGAATTTATTTAACTTCAAAATTTATCTGAATTTGTCAGCTTCCGAATGTCACCGTGAAAACACATTAATATTTCAAAGGATTTTTACAATGAATTTATTTAACTTCAAAATTTATCTGAATTTGTCAGCTTCCGAATGTCACTGTGAAAACACATTAATATTTCAAAGGATTTTTACAATGAATTTATTTAACTTCAAAATTTATCTGAATTTGTCAGCTTCCGAATGTCACTGTGAAAACACATTAATATTTCAAAGGATTTTTACAATGTATTTATTTAACTTCAAAATTTATCTGAATTTGTCAGCTTCCGAATGTCACCGTGAAAACACATTAATATTTCAAAGGATTTTTACAATGAATTTATTTAACTTCAAAATTTATCTGAATTTGTCAGCTTCCGAATGTCACCGTGAAAACACATTAATATTTCAAAGGATTTTTACAATGAATTTATTTAACTTCAAAATTTATCTGAATTTGTCAGCTTCCGAATGTCACCGTGAAAACACATTAATATTTCAAAGGATTTTTACAATGAATTTATTTAACTTCAAAATTTATCTGAATTTGTCAGCTTCCGAATGTCACCGTGAAAACACATTAATATTTCAAAGGATTTTTACAATGAATTTATTTAACTTCAAAATTTATCTGAATTTGTCAGCTTCCGAATGTCACCGTGAAAACACATTAATATTTCAAAGGATTTTTACAATGAATTTATTTAACTTCAAAATTTATCTGAATTTGTCAGCTTCCGAATGTCACCGTGAAAACACATTAATATTTCAAAGGATTTTTACAATGAATTTATTTAACTTCAAAATTTATCTCAATTTGTCAGCTTCCGAATGTCACGGTTAAAACACATTAATATTTCAAAGGATTTTTACAATGAATTTATTTAACTTCAAAATTTATCTGAATTTGTCAGCTTCCGAATGTTGTTGTGAAAACACATTAATATTTCAAAGGATTTTTACAATGAATTTATTTAACTTCAAAATTTATCTGAATTTGTCAGCTTCCGAATATCACCGTGAAAACACATAATTATTTCAAAGGATTTTTACAATGAATTTATTTAACTTCAAAATTTATCTGAATTTGTCAGCTTCCGAATGTCACCGTGAAAACACATTAATATTTCAAAGGATTTTTACAATGAATTTATTTAACTTCAAAATTTATCTGAATTTGTCAGCTTCCGAATGTCACCGTGAAAACACATTAATATTTCAAAGGATTTTTACAATGAATTTATTTAACTTCAAAATTTATCTGAATTTGTCAGCTTCCGAATGTTGCTGTGAAAACACATTAATATTTCAAAGGATTTTTACAATGAATTTATTTAACTTCAAAATTTATCTGAATTTGTCAGCTTCCGAATGTCACCGTGAAAACACATTAATATTTCAAAGGATTTTTACAATGAATTTATTTAACTTCAAAATTTATCTGAATTTGTCAGCTTCCGAATGTCACCGTGAAAACACATTAATATTTCAAAGGATTTTTACAATGAATTTATTTAACTTCAAAATTTATCTGAATTTGTCAGCTTCCGAATGTCACCGTGAAAACACATTAATATTTCAAAGGATTTTTACAATGAATTTATTTAACTTCAAAATTTATTTGAATTTGTCAGCTTCCGAATGTCACCGTGAAAACACATTAATATTTCAAAGGATTTTTACAATGAATTTATTTAACTTCAAAATTTAGCTGAATTTGTCAGCTTCCGAATGTCACCGTGAACACACATTAATATTTCAAAGGATTTTTACAATGAATTTATTTAACTTCAAAATTTATCTGAATTTGTCAGCTTCCGAATGTCACCGTGAAAACACATTAATATTTCAAAGGATTTTTACAATGAATTTATTTAACTTCAAAATTTATCTGAATTTGTCAGCTTCCGAATGTCACCGTGAAAACACATTAATATTTCAAAGGATTTTTACAATGAATTTATTTAACTTCAAAATTTATCTGAATTTGTCAGCTTCCGAATGTCACCGTGAAAACACATTAATATTTCAAAGGATTTTTACAATGAATTTATTTAACTTCAAAATTTATCTGAATTTGTCAGCTTCCGAATGTCACCGTGAAAACACATTAATATTTCAAAGGATTTTTACAATGAATTTATTTAACTTCAAAATTTATTTGAATTTGTCAGCTTCCGAATGTCACCGTGAAAACACATTAATATTTCAAAGGATTTTTACAATGAATTTATTTAACTTCAAAATTTATCTGAATTTGTCAGCTTCCGAATGTCACGGTGAAAACACATTAATATTTCAAAGGATTTTTACAATAAATTTATTTAACTTCAAAATTTAGCTGAATTTGTCAGCTTCTGAATGTCACCGTGAAAACACATTAATATTTCAAAGGATTTTTACAATGAATTTATTTAACTTCAAAATTTATTTGAATTTGTCAGCTTCCGAATGTCACCGTGAAAACACATTAATATTTCAAAGGATTTTTACAATAAATTTATTTAACTTCAAAATTTATCTGAATTTGTCAGCTTCCGAATGTCACCGTGAAAACACATTAATATTTCAAAGGATTTTTACAATAAATTTATTTAACTTCAAAATTTATCTGAATTTGTCAGCTTCCGAATGTCACCGTGAAAACACATTAATATTTCAAAGGATTTTTACAATAAATTTATTTAACTTCAAAATTTATCTGAATTTGTCAGCTTCCGAATGTCACTGTGAAAACACATTAATATTTCAAAGGATTTTTACAATAAATTTATTTAACTTCAAAATTTATCTGAATTTGTCAGCTTCCGAATGTCACCGTGAAAACACATTAATATTTCAAAGGATTTTTACAATAAATTTATTTAACTTCAAAATTTATCTGAATTTGTCAGCTTCCGAATGTCACCGTGAAAACACATTAATATTTCAAAGGATTTTTACAATAAATTTATTTAACTTCAAAATTTATCTGAATTTGTCAGCTTCCGAATGTCGCCGTGAAAACACATTAATATTTCAAAGGATTTTTTACAATGAATTTATTTAACTTCAAAATTTATCTGAATTTGTCAGCTTCCGAATGTCACTGTGAAAACACATTAATATTTCAAAGGATTTTTACAATGAATTTATTTAACTTCAAAATTTATCTGAATTTGTCAGCTTCCGAATGTCACCGTGAAAACACATTAATATTTCAAAGGATTTTTACAATGAATTTATTTAACTTCAAAATTTATCTGAATTTGTCAGCTTCCGAATGTCGCCGTGAAAACACATTAATATTTCAAAGGATTTTTACAATGAATTTATTTAACTTCAAAATTTATCTGAATTTGTCAGCTTCCGAATGTCACCGTGAAAACACATTAATATTTCAAAGGATTTTTACAATAAATTTATTTAACTTCAAAATTTATCTGAATTTGTCAGCTTCCGAATGTCACCGTGAAAACACATTAATATTTCAAAGGATTTTTACAATGAATTTATTTAACTTCAAAATTTATCTGAATTTGTCAGCTTCCGAATGTAACCGTGAAAACACATTAATATTTCAAAGGATTTTTACAATGAATTTATTTAACTTCAAAATTTATTTGAATTTGTCAGCTTCCGAATGTCGCCGTGAAAACATATTAATATTTCAAAGGATTTTTACAATGAATTTATTTAACTTCAAAATTTATCTAAATTTGTCAGCTTCCGAATGTCACCGTGAAAACACATTAATATTTCAAAGGATTTTTACAATGAATTTATTTAACTTCAAAATTTATTTGAATTTGTCAGCTTCCGAATGTCACCGTGAAAACACATTAATATTTCAAAGGATTTTTACAATGAATTTATTTAACTTCAAAATTTATCTGAATTTGTCAGCTTCCGAATGTTGCTGTGAAAACACATTAATATTTCAAAGGATTTTTACAATGAATTTATTTAACTTCAAAATTTATCTGAATTTGTCAGCTTCCGAATGTCACCGTGAAAACACATTAATATTTCAAAGGATTTTTACAATGAATTTATTTAACTTCAAAATTTATTTGAATTTGTCAGCTTCCGAATGTCACCGTGAAAACACATTAATATTTCAAAGGATTTTTACAATGAATTTATTTAACTTCAAAATTTATCTGAATTTGTCAGCTTCCGAATGTTGCTGTGAAAACACATTAATATTTCAAAGGATTTTTACAATGAATTTATTTAACTTCAAAATTTATCTGAATTTGTCAGCTTCCGAATGTCACCGTGAAAACACATTAATATTTCAAAGGATTTTTACAATGAATTTATTTAACTTCAAAATTTATTTGAATTTGTCAGCTTCCGAATGTCACCGTGAAAACACATTAATATTTCAAAGGATTTTTACAATGAATTTATTTAACTTCAAAATTTATCTGAATTTGTCAGCTTCCGAATGTTGCTGTGAAAACACATTAATATTTCAAAGGATTTTTACAATGAATTTATTTAACTTCAAAATTTATCTGAATTTGTCAGCTTCCGAATGTCACCGTGAAAACACATTAAAATTTCAAAGGATTTTTACAATGAATTTATTTAACTTCAAAATTTATCTGAATTTGTCAGCTTCCGAATGTCGCTGTGAAAACACATTAATATTTCAAAGGATTTTTACAATGAATTTATTTAACTTCAAAATTTATCTGAATTTGTCAGCTTCCGAATGTCACCGTGAAAACACATTAATATTTCAAAGGATTTTTACAATAAATTTATTTAACTTCAAAATTTATCTGAATTTGTCAGCTTCCGAATGTCACCGTGAAAACACATTAATATTTCAAAGGATTTTTACAATGAATTTATTTAACTTCAAAATTTATCTGAATTTGTCAGCTTCCGAATGTTGCTGTGAAAACACATTAATATTTCAAAGGATTTTTACAATGAATTTATTTAACTTCAAAATTTATCTGAATTTGTCAGCTTCCGAATGTCGCTGTGAAAACACATTAATATTTCAAAGGATTTTTACAATGAATTTATTTAACTTCAAAATTTATCTGAATTTGTCAGCTTCCGAATGTCGCTGTGAAAACACATTAATATTTCAAAGGATTTTTACAATGAATTTATTTAACTTCAAAATTTATCTGAATTTGTCAGCTTCCGAATGTTGCTGTGAAAACACATTAATATTTCAAAGGATTTTTACAATGAATTTATTTAACTTCAAAATTTATCTGAATTTGTCAGCTTCCGAATGTCGCTGTGAAAACACATTAATATTTCAAAGGATTTTTACAATGAATTTATTTAACTTCAAAATTTATCTTAATTTGTCAGCTTCCGAATGTTGCTGTGAAAACACATTAATATTTCAAAGGATTTTTACAATGAATTTATTTAACTTCAAAATTTATCTGAATTTGTCAGCTTCCGAATGTCGCTGTGAAAACACATTAATATTTCAAAGGATTTTTACAATGAATTTATTTAACTTCAAAATTTATCTGAATTTGTCAGCTTCCGAATGTCGCTGTGAAAACACATTAATATTTCAAAGGATTTTTACAATGAATTTATTTAACTTCAAAATTTATCTGAATTTGTCAGCTTCCGAATGTTGCTGTGAAAACACATTAATATTTCAAAGGATTTTTACAATGAATTTATTTAACTTCAAAATTTATCTGAATTTGTCAGCTTCCGAATGTCGCTGTGAAAACACATTAATATTTCAAAGGATTTTTACAATGAATTTATTTAACTTCAAAATTTATCTGAATTTGTCAGCTTCCGAATGTTGCTGTGAAAACACATTAATATTTCAAAGGATTTTTACAATGAATTTATTTAACTTCAAAATTTATCTGAATTTGTCAGCTTCCGAATGTTGCTGTGAAAACACATTAATATTTCAAAGGATTTTTACAATGAATTTATTTAACTTCAAAATTTATCTGAATTTGTCAGCTTCCGAATGTTGCTGTGAAAACACATTAATATTTCAAAGGATTTTTACAATGAATTTATTTAACTTCAAAATTTATCTGAATTTGTCAGCTTCCGAATGTCGCTGTGAAAACACATTAATATTTCAAAGGATTTTTACAATGAATTTATTTAACTTCAAAATTTATCTGAATTTGTCAGCTTCCGAATGTCGCTGTGAAAACACATTAATATTTCAAAGGATTTTTACAATGAATTTATTTAACTTCAAAATTTATCTGAATTTGTCAGCTTCCGAATGTTGCTGTGAAAACACATTAATATTTCAAAGGATTTTTACAATGAATTTATTTAACTTCAAAATTTATCTGAATTTGTCAGCTTCCGAATGTCGCTGTGAAAACACATTAATATTTCAAAGGATTTTTACAATGATTTTATTTAACTTCAAAATTTATCTGAATTTGTCAGCTTCCGAATGTTGCTGTGAAAACACATTAATATTTCAAAGGATTTTTACAATGAATTTATTTAACTTCAAAATTTATCTGAATTTGTCAGCTTCCGAATGTTGCTGTGAAAACACATTAATATTTCAAAGGATTTTTACAATGAATTTATTTAACTTCAAAATTTATCTGAATTTGTCAGCTTCCGAATGTTGCTGTGAAAACACATTAATATTTCAAAGGATTTTTACAATGAATTTATTTAACTTCAAAATTTATCTGAATTTGTCAGCTTCCGAATGTCGCTGTGAAAACACATTAATATTTCAAAGGATTTTTACAATGAATTTATTTAACTTCAAAATTTATCTGAATTTGTCAGCTTCCGAATGTTGCTGTGAAAACACATTAATATTTCAAAGGATTTTTACAATGAATTTATTTAACTTCAAAATTTATCTGAATTTGTCAGCTTCCGAATGTCGCTGTGAAAACACATTAATATTTCAAAGGATTTTTACAATGAATTTATTTAACTTCAAAATTTATCTGAATTTGTCAGCTTCCGAATGTTGCTGTGAAAACACATTAATATTTCAAAGGATTTTTACAATGAATTTATTTAACTTCAAAATTTATCTGAATTTGTCAGCTTCCGAATGTTGTTGTGAAAACACATTAATATTTCAAAGGATTTTTACAATGAATTTATTTAACTTCAAAATTTATCTGAATTTGTCAGCTTCCGAATGTCACCGTGAAAACACATTAATATTTCAAAGGATTTTTACAATGAATTTATTTAACTTCAAAATTTATCTGAATTTGTCAGCTTCCGAATGTCGCTGTGAAAACACATTAATATTTCAAAGGATTTTTACAATGAATTTATTTAACTTCAAAATTTATCTGAATTTGTCAGCTTCCGAATGTTGCTGTGAAAACACATTAATATTTCAAAGGATTTTTACAATAAATTTATTTAACTTCAAAATTTATCTGAATTTGTCAGCTTCCGAATGTCACCGTGAAAACACATTAATATTTCAAAGGATTTTTACAATGAATTTATTTAACTTCAAAATTTATCTGAATTTGTCAGCTTCCGAATGTCACCGTGAAAACACATTAATATTTCAAAGGATTTTTACAATGAATTTATTTAACTTCAAAATTTATCTGAATTTGTCAGCTTCCGAATGTCACCGTGAAAACACATTAATATTTCAAAGGATTTTTACAATGAATTTATTTAACTTCAAAATTTATCTGAATTTGTCAGCTTCTGAATGTCACCGTGAAAACACATTAATATTTCAAAGGATTTTTACAATGAATTTATTTAACTTCAAAATTTATCTGAATTTGTCAGCTTCCGAATGTCACCGTGAAAACACATTAATATTTCAAAGGATTTTTACAATGAATTTATTTAACTTCAAAATTTATCTGAATTTGTCAGCTTCCGAATGTTGCTGTGAAAACACATTAATATTTCAAAGGATTTTTACAATGAATTTATTTAACTTCAAAATTTATCTGAATTTGTCAGCTTCCGAATGTTGCTGTGAAAACACATTAATATTTCAAAGGATTTTTACAATGAATTTATTTAACTTCAAAATTTATCTGAATTTGTCAGCTTCCGAATGTCACCGTGAAAACACATTAATATTTCAAAGGATTTTTACAATGAATTTATTTAACTTCAAAATTTATCTGAATTTGTCAGCTTCCGAATGTCACCGTGAAAACACATTAATATTTCAAAGGATTTTTACAATGAATTTATTTAACTTCAAAATTTATCTGAATTTGTCAGCTTCCGAATGTTGCTGTGAAAACACATTAATATTTCAAAGGATTTTTACAATGAATTTATTTAACTTCAAAATTTATCTGAATTTGTCAGCTTCCGAATGTCACCGTGAAAACACATTAATATTTCAAAGGATTTTTACAATGAATTTATTTAACTTCAAAATTTATCTGAATTTGTCAGCTTCCGAATGTCACCGTGAAAACACATTAATATTTCAAAGGATTTTTACAATGAATTTATTTAACTTCAAAATTTATCTGAATTTGTCAGCTTCCGAATGTTGCTGTGAAAACACATTAATATTTCAAAGGATTTTTACAATAAATTTATTTAACTTCAAAATTTATCTGAATTTGTCAGCTTCCGAATGTCACCGTGAAAACACATTAATATTTCAAAGGATTTTTACAATGAATTTATTTAACTTCAAAATTTATCTGAATTTGTCAGCTTCCGAATGTCGCTGTGAAAACACATTAATATTTCAAAGGATTTTTACAATGAATTTATTTAACTTCAAAATATATCTGAATTTGTCAGCTTCTGAATGTCACCGTGAAAACACATTAATATTTCAAAGGATTTTTACAATGAATTTATTTAACTTCAAAATTTATCTGAATTTGTCAGCTTCCGAATGTCACCGTGAAAACACATTAATATTTCAAAGGATTTTTACAATGAATTTATTTAACTTCAAAATTTATCTGAATTTGTCAGCTTCCGAATGTTGCTGTGAAAACACATTAATATTTCAAAGGATTTTTCCAATGAATTTATTTAACTTCAAAATTTATCTGAATTTGTCAGCTTCCGAATGTTGCTGTGAAAACACATTAATATTTCAAAGGATTTTTACAATGAATTTATTTAACTTCAAAATTTATCTGAATTTGTCAGCTTCCGAATGTTGCTGTGAAAACACATTAATATTTCAAAGGATTTTTACAATGAATTTATTTAACTTCCAAATTTATCTGAATTTGTCAGCTTCCGAATGTCACCGTGAAAACACATTAATATTTCAAAGGATTTTTACAATGAATTTATTTAACTTCAAAATTTATCTGAATTTGTCAGCTTCCGAATGTCACCGTGAAAACACATTAATATTTCAAAGGATTTTTACAATGAATTTATTTAACTTCAAAATTTATCTGAATTTGTCAGCTTCCAAATGTTGCTGTGAAAACACATTAATATTTCAAAGGATTTTTACAATGAATTTATTTAACTTCAAAATTTATCTGAATTTGTCAGCTTCCGAATGTCACCGTGAAAACACATTAATATTTCAAAGGATTTTTACAATGAATTTATTTAACTTCAAAATTTATCTGAATTTGTCAGCTTCCGAATGTCACCGTGAAAACACATTAATATTTCAAAGGATTTTTACAATGAATTTATTTAACTTCAAAATTTATCTGAATTTGTCAGCTTCCGAATGTTGCTGTGAAAACACATTAATATTTCAAAGGATTTTTACAATAAATTTATTTAACTTCAAAATTTATCTGAATTTGTCAGCTTCCGAATGTCACCGTGAAAACACATTAATATTTCAAAGGATTTTTACAATGAATTTATTTAACTTCAAAATTTATCTGAATTTGTCAGCTTCCGAATGTCGCTGTGAAAACATATTAATATTTCAAAGGATTTTTACAATGAATTTATTTAACTTCAAAATTTATCTGAATTTGTCAGCTTCCGAATGTCACCGTGAAAACACATTAATATTTCAAAGGATTTTTACAATGAATTTATTTAACTTCAAAATTTATCTGAATTTGTCAGCTTCCGAATGTCGCTGTGAAAACACATTAATATTTCAAAGGATTTTTACAATGAATTTATTTAACTTCAAAATTTATCTGAATTTGTCAGCTTCCGAATGTCGCTGTGAAAACACATTAATATTTCAAAGGATTTTTACAATGAATTTATTTAACTTCAAAATTTATCTGAATTTGTCAGCTTCCGAATGTCGCTGTGAAAACACATTAATATTTCAAAGGATTTTTACAATAAATTTATTTAACTTCAAAATTTATCTGAATTTGTCAGCTTCCGAATGTCACCGTGAAAACACATTAATATTTCAAAGGATTTTTACAATGAATTTATTTAACTTCAAAATTTATCTGAATTTGTCAGCTTCCGAATGTCGCTGTGAAAACACATTAATATTTCAAAGGATTTTTACAATGAATTTATTTAACTTCAAAATTTATCTGAATTTGTCAGCTTCCGAATGTTGCTGTGAAAACACATTAATATTTCAAAGGATTTTTACAATGAATTTATTTAACTTCAAAATTTATCTGAATTTGTCAGCTTCCGAATGTCACCGTGAAAACACATTAATATTTCAAAGGATTTTTACAATGAATTTATTTAACTTCAAAATTTATCTGAATTTGTCAGCTTCCGAATGTCACCGTGAAAACACATTAATATTTCAAAGGATTTTTACAATGAATTTATTTAACTTCAAAATTTATCTGAATTTGTCAGCTTCCGAATGTCACCGTGAAAACACATTAATATTTCAAAGGATTTTTACAATGAATTTATTTAACTTCAAAATTTATCTGAATTTGTCAGCTTCCGAATGTCACCGTGAAAACACATTAATATTTCAAAGGATTTTTACAATGAATTTATTTAACTTCAAAATTTATCTGAATTTGTCAGCTTCCGAATGTTGCTGTGAAAACACATTAATATTTCAAAGGATTTTTACAATGAATTTATTTAACTTCAAAATTTATCTGAATTTGTCAGCTTCCGAATGTCACCGTGAAAACACATTAATATTTCAAAGGATTTTTACAATGAATTTATTTAACTTCAAAATTTATCTGAATTTGTCAGCTTCCGAATGTCACCGTGAAAACACATTAATATTTCAAAGGATTTTTACAATGAATTTATTTAACTTCAAATTTTATCTGAATTTGTCAGCTTCCGAATGTCACCGTGAAAACACATTAATATTTCAAAGGATTTTTACAATGAATTTATTTAACTTCAAAATTTATCTGAATTTGTCAGCTTCCGAATGTCACCGTGAAAACACATTAATATTTCAAAGGATTTTTACAATGAATTTATTTAACTTCAAAATTTATCTGAATTTGTCAGCTTCCGAATGTCACCGTGAAAACACATTAATATTTCAAAGGATTTTTACAATGAATTTATTTAACTTCAAAATTTATCTGAATTTGTCAGCTTCCGAATGTTGCTGTGAAAACACATTAATATTTCAAAGGATTTTTACAATGAATTTATTTAACTTCAAAATTTATCTGAATTTGTCAGCTTCCGAATGTCACCGTGAAAACACATTAATATTTCAAAGGATTTTTACAATGAATTTATTTAACTTCAAAATTTATCTGAATTTGTCAGCTTCCGAATGTCACCGTGAAAACACATTAATATTTCAAAGGATTTTTACAATGAATTTATTTAACTTCAAAATTTATCTGAATTTGTCAGCTTCCGAATGTTGCTGTGAAAACACATTAATATTTCAAAGGATTTTTACAATGAATTTATTTAACTTCAAAATTTATCTGAATTTGTCAGCTTCCGAATGTCACCGTGAAAACACATTAATATTTCAAAGGATTTTTACAATGAATTTATTTAACTTCAAAATTTATCTGAATTTGTCAGCTTCCGAATGTTGCTGTGAAAACACATTAATATTTCAAAGGATTTTTACAATGAATTTATTTAACTTCAAAATTTATCTGAATTTGTCAGCTTCCGAATGTCACCGTGAAAACACATTAATATTTCAAAGGATTTTTACAATGAATTTATTTAACTTCAAAATTTATCTGAATTTTTCAGCTTCCGAATGTCACCGTGAAAACACATTAATATTTCAAAGGATTTTTACAATGAATTTATTTAACTTCAAAATTTATCTGAATTTGTCAGCTTCCGAATGTCACCGTGAAAACACATTAATATTTCAAAGGATTTTTACAATGAATTTATTTAACTTCAAAATTTATCTGAATTTGCCAGCTTCCGAATGTCACCGTGAAAACACATTAATATTTCAAAGGATTTTTACAATGAATTTATTTAACTTCAAAATTTATCTGAATTTGTCAGCTTCCGAATGTCACCGTGAAAACACATTAATATTTCAAAGGATTTTTACAATAAATTTATTTAACTTCAAAATTTATCTGAATTTGTCAGCTTCCGAATGTCACCGTGAAAACACATTAATATTTCAAAGGATTTTTACAATGAATTTATTTAACTTCAAAATTTATCTGAATTTGTCAGCTTCCGAATGTCGCTGTGAAAACACATTAATATTTCAAAGGATTTTTACAATGAATTTATTTAACTTCAAAATATATCTGAATTTGTCAGCTTCTGAATGTCACCGTGAAAACACATTAATATTTCAAAGGATTTTTACAATGAATTTATTTAACTTCAAAATTTATCTGAATTTGTCAGCTTCCGAATGTCACCGTGAAAACACATTAATATTTCAAAGGATTTTTACAATGAATTTATTTAACTTCAAAATTTATCTGAATTTGTCAGCTTCCGAATGTTGCTGTGAAAACACATTAATATTTCAAAGGATTTTTACAATGAATTTATTTAACTTCAAAATTTATCTGAATTTGTCAGCTTCCGAATGTTGCTGTGAAAACACATTAATATTTCAAAGGATTTTTACAATGAATTTATTTAACTTCAAAATTTATCTGAATTTGTCAGCTTCCGAATGTTGCTGTGAAAACACATTAATATTTCAAAGGATTTTTACAATGAATTTATTTAACTTCCAAATTTATCTGAATTTGTCAGCTTCCGAATGTCACCGTGAAAACACATTAATATTTCAAAGGATTTTTACAATGAATTTATTTAACTTCAAAATTTATCTGAATTTGTCAGCTTCCGAATGTCACCGTGAAAACACATTAATATTTCAAAGGATTTTTACAATGAATTTATTTAACTTCAAAATTTATCTGAATTTGTCAGCTTCCAAATGTTGCTGTGAAAACACATTAATATTTCAAAGGATTTTTACAATGAATTTATTTAACTTCAAAATTTATCTGAATTTGTCAGCTTCCGAATGTCACCGTGAAAACACATTAATATTTCAAAGGATTTTTACAATGAATTTATTTAACTTCAAAATTTATCTGAATTTGTCAGCTTCCGAATGTCACCGTGAAAACACATTAATATTTCAAAGGATTTTTACAATGAATTTATTTAACTTCAAAATTTATCTGAATTTGTCAGCTTCCGAATGTTGCTGTGAAAACACATTAATATTTCAAAGGATTTTTACAATAAATTTATTTAACTTCAAAATTTATCTGAATTTGTCAGCTTCCGAATGTCACCGTGAAAACACATTAATATTTCAAAGGATTTTTACAATGAATTTATTTAACTTCAAAATTTATCTGAATTTGTCAGCTTCCGAATGTCGCTGTGAAAACATATTAATATTTCAAAGGATTTTTACAATGAATTTATTTAACTTCAAAATTTATCTGAATTTGTCAGCTTCCGAATGTCACCGTGAAAACACATTAATATTTCAAAGGATTTTTACAATGAATTTATTTAACTTCAAAATTTATCTGAATTTGTCAGCTTCCGAATGTCGCTGTGAAAACACATTAATATTTCAAAGGATTTTTACAATGAATTTATTTAACTTCAAAATTTATCTGAATTTGTCAGCTTCCGAATGTCGCTGTGAAAACACATTAATATTTCAAAGGATTTTTACAATGAATTTATTTAACTTCAAAATTTATCTGAATTTGTCAGCTTCCGAATGTCGCTGTGAAAACACATTAATATTTCAAAGGATTTTTACAATAAATTTATTTAACTTCAAAATTTATCTGAATTTGTCAGCTTCCGAATGTCACCGTGAAAACACATTAATATTTCAAAGGATTTTTACAATGAATTTATTTAACTTCAAAATTTATCTGAATTTGTCAGCTTCCGAATGTCGCTGTGAAAACACATTAATATTTCAAAGGATTTTTACAATGAATTTATTTAACTTCAAAATTTATCTGAATTTGTCAGCTTCCGAATGTTGCTGTGAAAACACATTAATATTTCAAAGGATTTTTACAATGAATTTATTTAACTTCAAAATTTATCTGAATTTGTCAGCTTCCGAATGTCACCGTGAAAACACATTAATATTTCAAAGGATTTTTACAATGAATTTATTTAACTTCAAAATTTATCTGAATTTGTCAGCTTCCGAATGTCACCGTGAAAACACATTAATATTTCAAAGGATTTTTACAATGAATTTATTTAACTTCAAAATTTATCTGAATTTGTCAGCTTCCGAATGTCACCGTGAAAACACATTAATATTTCAAAGGATTTTTACAATGAATTTATTTAACTTCAAAATTTATCTGAATTTGTCAGCTTCCGAATGTCACCGTGAAAACACATTAATATTTCAAAGGATTTTTACAATGAATTTATTTAACTTCAAAATTTATCTGAATTTGTCAGCTTCCGAATGTTGCTGTGAAAACACATTAATATTTCAAAGGATTTTTACAATGAATTTATTTAACTTCAAAATTTATCTGAATTTGTCAGCTTCCGAATGTCACCGTGAAAACACATTAATATTTCAAAGGATTTTTACAATGAATTTATTTAACTTCAAAATTTATCTGAATTTGTCAGCTTCCGAATGTCACCGTGAAAACACATTAATATTTCAAAGGATTTTTACAATGAATTTATTTAACTTCAAATTTTATCTGAATTTGTCAGCTTCCGAATGTCACCGTGAAAACACATTAATATTTCAAAGGATTTTTACAATGAATTTATTTAACTTCAAAATTTATCTGAATTTGTCAGCTTCCGAATGTCACCGTGAAAACACATTAATATTTCAAAGGATTTTTACAATGAATTTATTTAACTTCAAAATTTATCTGAATTTGTCAGCTTCCGAATGTCACCGTGAAAACACATTAATATTTCAAAGGATTTTTACAATGAATTTATTTAACTTCAAAATTTATCTGAATTTGTCAGCTTCCGAATGTTGCTGTGAAAACACATTAATATTTCAAAGGATTTTTACAATGAATTTATTTAACTTCAAAATTTATCTGAATTTGTCAGCTTCCGAATGTCACCGTGAAAACACATTAATATTTCAAAGGATTTTTACAATGAATTTATTTAACTTCAAAATTTATCTGAATTTGTCAGCTTCCGAATGTCACCGTGAAAACACATTAATATTTCAAAGGATTTTTACAATGAATTTATTTAACTTCAAAATTTATCTGAATTTGTCAGCTTCCGAATGTTGCTGTGAAAACACATTAATATTTCAAAGGATTTTTACAATGAATTTATTTAACTTCAAAATTTATCTGAATTTGTCAGCTTCCGAATGTCACCGTGAAAACACATTAATATTTCAAAGGATTTTTACAATGAATTTATTTAACTTCAAAATTTATCTGAATTTGTCAGCTTCCGAATGTTGCTGTGAAAACACATTAATATTTCAAAGGATTTTTACAATGAATTTATTTAACTTCAAAATTTATCTGAATTTGTCAGCTTCCGAATGTCACCGTGAAAACACATTAATATTTCAAAGGATTTTTACAATGAATTTATTTAACTTCAAAATTTATCTGAATTTTTCAGCTTCCGAATGTCACCGTGAAAACACATTAATATTTCAAAGGATTTTTACAATGAATTTATTTAACTTCAAAATTTATCTGAATTTGTCAGCTTCCGAATGTCACCGTGAAAACACATTAATATTTCAAAGGATTTTTACAATGAATTTATTTAACTTCAAAATTTATCTGAATTTGCCAGCTTCCGAATGTCACCGTGAAAACACATTAATATTTCAAAGGATTTTTACAATGAATTTATTTAACTTCAAAATTTATCTGAATTTGTCAGCTTCCGAATGTCACCGTGAAAACACATTAATATTTCAAAGGATTTTTACAATGAATTTATTTAACTTCAAAATTTATCTGAATTTGTCAGCTTCCGAATGTCACCGTGAAAACATATTAATATTTCAAAGGATTTTTACAATGAATTTATTTAACTTCAAAATTTATCTGAATTTGTCAGCTTCCGAATGTCACCGTGAAAACATATTAATATTTCAAAGGATTTTTACAATGAATTTATTTAACTTCAAAATTTATCTGAATTTGTCAGCTTCCGAATGTCACCGTGAAAACACATTAATATTTCAAAGGATTTTTACAATGAATTTATTTAACTTCAAAATTTATCTGAATTTGTCAGCTTCTGAATGTCACCGTGAAAACACATTAATATTTCAAAGGATTTTTACAATGAATTTATTTAACTTCAAAATTTATCTGAATTTGTCAGCTTCCGAATGTCACCGTGAAAACACATTAATATTTCAAAGGATTTTTACAATGAATTTATTTAACTTCAAAATTTATCTGAATTTGTCAGCTTCCGAATGTTGCTGTGAAAACACATTAATATTTCAAAGGATTTTTACAATGAATTTATTTAACTTCAAAATTTATCTGAATTTGTCAGCTTCCGAATGTTGCTGTGAAAACACATTAATATTTCAAAGGATTTTTACAATGAATTTATTTAACTTCAAAATTTATCTGAATTTGTCAGCTTCCGAATGTCACCGTGAAAACACATTAATATTTCAAAGGATTTTTACAATGAATTTATTTAACTTCAAAATTTATCTGAATTTGTCAGCTTCCGAATGTCACCGTGAAAACACATTAATATTTCAAAGGATTTTTACAATGAATTTATTTAACTTCAAAATTTATCTGAATTTGTCAGCTTCCAAATGTTGCTGTGAAAACACATTAATATTTCAAAGGATTTTTACAATGAATTTATTTAACTTCAAAATTTATCTGAATTTGTCAGCTTCCGAATGTCACCGTGAAAACACATTAATATTTCAAAGGATTTTTACAATGAATTTATTTAACTTCAAAATTTATCTGAATTTGTCAGCTTCCGAATGTCACCGTGAAAACACATTAATATTTCAAAGGATTTTTACAATGAATTTATTTAACTTCAAAATTTATCTGAATTTGTCAGCTTCCGAATGTTGCTGTGAAAACACATTAATATTTCAAAGGATTTTTACAATAAATTTATTTAACTTCAAAATTTATCTGAATTTGTCAGCTTCCGAATGTCACCGTGAAAACACATTAATATTTCAAAGGATTTTTACAATGAATTTATTTAACTTCAAAATTTATCTGAATTTGTCAGCTTCCGAATGTCGCTGTGAAAACATATTAATATTTCAAAGGATTTTTACAATGAATTTATTTAACTTCAAAATTTATCTGAATTTGTCAGCTTCCGAATGTCACCGTGAAAACACATTAATATTTCAAAGGATTTTTACAATGAATTTATTTAACTTCAAAATTTATCTGAATTTGTCAGCTTCCGAATGTCGCTGTGAAAACACATTAATATTTCAAAGGATTTTTACAATGAATTTATTTAACTTCAAAATTTATCTGAATTTGTCAGCTTCCGAATGTCGCTGTGAAAACACATTAATATTTCAAAGGATTTTTACAATGAATTTATTTAACTTCAAAATTTATCTGAATTTGTCAGCTTCCGAATGTTGCTGTGAAAACACATTAATATTTCAAAGGATTTTTACAATAAATTTATTTAACTTCAAAATTTATCTGAATTTGTCAGCTTCCGAATGTCACCGTGAAAACACATTAATATTTCAAAGGATTTTTACAATGAATTTATTTAACTTCAAAATTTATCTGAATTTGTCAGCTTCCGAATGTCACCGTGAAAACACATTAATATTTCAAAGGATTTTTACAATGAATTTATTTAACTTCAAAATTTATCTGAATTTGTCAGCTTCCGAATGTCACCGTGAAAACACATTAATATTTCAAAGGATTTTTACAATGAATTTATTTAACTTCAAAATATATCTGAATTTGTCAGCTTCTGAATGTCACCGTGAAAACACATTAATATTTCAAAGGATTTTTACAATGAATTTATTTAACTTCAAAATTTATCTGAATTTGTCAGCTTCCGAATGTCACCGTGAAAACACATTAATATTTCAAAGGATTTTTACAATGAATTTATTTAACTTCAAAATTTATCTGAATTTGTCAGCTTCCGAATGTTGCTGTGAAAACACATTAATATTTCAAAGGATTTTTACAATGAATTTATTTAACTTCAAAATTTATCTGAATTTGTCAGCTTCCGAATGTTGCTGTGAAAACACATTAATATTTCAAAGGATTTTTACAATGAATTTATTTAACTTCAAAATTTATCTGAATTTGTCAGCTTCCGAATGTTGCTGTGAAAACACATTAATATTTCAAAGGATTTTTACAATGAATTTATTTAACTTCAAAATTTATCTGAATTTGTCAGCTTCCGAATGTCACCGTGAAAACACATTAATATTTCAAAGGATTTTTACAATGAATTTATTTAACTTCAAAATTTATCTGAATTTGTCAGCTTCCGAATGTCACCGTGAAAACACATTAATATTTCAAAGGATTTTTACAATGAATTTATTTAACTTCAAAATTTATCTGAATTTGTCAGCTTCCAAATGTTGCTGTGAAAACACATTAATATTTCAAAGGATTTTTACAATGAATTTATTTAACTTCAAAATTTATCTGAATTTGTCAGCTTCCGAATGTCACCGTGAAAACACATTAATATTTCAAAGGATTTTTACAATGAATTTATTTAACTTCAAAATTTTTCTGAATTTGTCAGCTTCCGAATGTCACCGTGAAAACACATTAATATTTCAAAGGATTTTTACAATGAATTTATTTAACTTCAAAATTTATCTGAATTTGTCAGCTTCCGAATGTTGCTGTGAAAACACATTAATATTTCAAAGGATTTTTACAATAAATTTATTTAACTTCAAAATTTATCTGAATTTGTCAGCTTCCGAATGTCACCGTGAAAACACATTAATATTTCAAAGGATTTTTACAATGAATTTATTTAACTTCAAAATTTATCTGAATTTGTCAGCTTCCGAATGTCGCTGTGAAAACATATTAATATTTCAAAGGATTTTTACAATGAATTTATTTAACTTCAAAATTTATCTGAATTTGTCAGCTTCCGAATGTCACCGTGAAAACACATTAATATTTCAAAGGATTTTTACAATGAATTTATTTAACTTCAAAATTTATCTGAATTTGTCAGCTTCCGAATGTCGCTGTGAAAACACATTAATATTTCAAAGGATTTTTACAATGAATTTATTTAACTTCAAAATTTATCTGAATTTGTCAGCTTCCGAATGTCGCTGTGAAAACACATTAATATTTCAAAGGATTTTTACAATGAATTTATTTAACTTCAAAATTTATCTGAATTTGTCAGCTTCCGAATGTCGCTGTGAAAACACATTAATATTTCAAAGGATTTTTACAATAAATTTATTTAACTTCAAAATTTATCTGAATTTGTCAGCTTCCGAATGTCACCGTGAAAACACATTAATATTTCAAAGGATTTTTACAATGAATTTATTTAACTTCAAAATTTATCTGAATTTGTCAGCTTCCGAATGTCGCTGTGAAAACACATTAATATTTCAAAGGATTTTTACAATGAATTTATTTAACTTCAAAATTTATCTGAATTTGTCAGCTTCCGAATGTTGCTGTGAAAACACATTAATATTTCAAAGGATTTTTACAATGAATTTATTTAACTTCAAAATTTATCTGAATTTGTCAGCTTCCGAATGTCACCGTGAAAACACATTAATATTTCAAAGGATTTTTACAATGAATTTATTTAACTTCAAAATTTATCTGAATTTGTCAGCTTCCGAATGTCACCGTGAAAACACATTAATATTTCAAAGGATTTTTACAATGAATTTATTTAACTTCAAAATTTATCTGAATTTGTCAGCTTCCGAATGTCACCGTGAAAACACATTAATATTTCAAAGGATTTTTACAATGAATTTATTTAACTTCAAAATTTATCTGAATTTGTCAGCTTCCGAATGTCACCGTGAAAACACATTAATATTTCAAAGGATTTTTACAATGAATTTATTTAACTTCAAAATTTATCTGAATTTGTCAGCTTCCGAATGTTGCTGTGAAAACACATTAATATTTCAAAGGATTTTTACAATGAATTTATTTAACTTCAAAATTTATCTGAATTTGTCAGCTTCCGAATGTCACCGTGAAAACACATTAATATTTCAAAGGATTTTTACAATGAATTTATTTAACTTCAAAATTTATCTGAATTTGTCAGCTTCCGAATGTCACCGTGAAAACACATTAATATTTCAAAGGATTTTTACAATGAATTTATTTAACTTCAAATTTTATCTGAATTTGTCAGCTTCCGAATGTCACCGTGAAAACACATTAATATTTCAAAGGATTTTTACAATGAATTTATTTAACTTCAAAATTTATCTGAATTTGTCAGCTTCCGAATGTCACCGTGAAAACACATTAATATTTCAAAGGATTTTTACAATGAATTTATTTAACTTCAAAATTTATCTGAATTTGTCAGCTTCCGAATGTCACCGTGAAAACACATTAATATTTCAAAGGATTTTTACAATGAATTTATTTAACTTCAAAATTTATCTGAATTTGTCAGCTTCCGAATGTTGCTGTGAAAACACATTAATATTTCAAAGGATTTTTACAATGAATTTATTTAACTTCAAAATTTATCTGAATTTGTCAGCTTCCGAATGTCACCGTGAAAACACATTAATATTTCAAAGGATTTTTACAATGAATTTATTTAACTTCAAAATTTATCTGAATTTGTCAGCTTCCGAATGTCACCGTGAAAACACATTAATATTTCAAAGGATTTTTACAATGAATTTATTTAACTTCAAAATTTATCTGAATTTGTCAGCTTCCGAATGTTGCTGTGAAAACACATTAATATTTCAAAGGATTTTTACAATGAATTTATTTAACTTCAAAATTTATCTGAATTTGTCAGCTTCCGAATGTCACCGTGAAAACACATTAATATTTCAAAGGATTTTTACAATGAATTTATTTAACTTCAAAATTTATCTGAATTTGTCAGCTTCCGAATGTTGCTGTGAAAACACATTAATATTTCAAAGGATTTTTACAATGAATTTATTTAACTTCAAAATTTATCTGAATTTGTCAGCTTCCGAATGTCACCGTGAAAACACATTAATATTTCAAAGGATTTTTACAATGAATTTATTTAACTTCAAAATTTATCTGAATTTGTCAGCTTCCGAATGTCACCGTGAAAACACATTAATATTTCAAAGGATTTTTACAATGAATTTATTTAACTTCAAAATTTATCTGAATTTGTCAGCTTCCGAATGTTGCTGTGAAAACACATTAATATTTCAAAGGATTTTTACAATGAATTTATTTAACTTCAAAATTTATCTGAATTTGTCAGCTTCCGAATGTCACCGTGAAAACACATTAATATTTCAAAGGATTTTTACAATGAATTTATTTAACTTCAAAATTTATCTGAATTTGTCAGCTTCCGAATGTCACCGTGAAAACACATTAATATTTCAAAGGATTTTTACAATGAATTTATTTAACTTCAAAATTTATCTGAATTTGTCAGCTTCCGAATGTCACCGTGAAAACACATTAATATTTCAAAGGATTTTTACAATGAATTTATTTAACTTCAAAATTTATCTGAATTTGCCAGCTTCCGAATGTCACCGTGAAAACATTAATATTTCAAAGGATTTTTACAATAAATTTATTTAACTTCAAAATTTATCTGAATTTGTCAGCTTCCGAATGTCACCGTGAAAACACATTAATATTTCAAAGGATTTTTACAATGAATTTATTTAACTTCAAAATTTAGCTGAATTTGTCAGCTTCCGAATGTCACCGTGAAAGCACATTAATATTTCAAAGGATTTTTACAATGAATTTATTTAACTTCAAAATTTATCTGAATTTGTCAGCTTCCGAATGTCACCGTGAAAACACATTAATATTTCAAAGGATTTTTACAATGAATTTATTTAACTTCAAAATTTATCTGAATTTGTCAGCTTCCGAATGTTGCTGTGAAAACACATTAATATTTCAAAGGATTTTTACAATGAATTTATTTAACTTCAAAATTTATCTGAATTTGTCAGCTTCCGAATGTCACCGTGAAAACATTTTTAATGATGATTTGTTTTTCACGTGTACAAATATTTTTTTTCTTTTGGAAACAAACTTTAGCCTTTAATCTTTCAAATACAATCAGAAAGTAGCCGAAACCCTACAAAAAATTATGATAAACCGGCTTTCAAATCTATTTTTCCGCCATTTTTGCCCTTACCTAATATACATATATATTTTTAATAAGTTTTTCTTTCGATTCAAACTGATGAATCCAAGTCATATTGATATATAGATTTTTTTTAAATCACAACTTTCTAATATTTATGGAATGTTTTCTCTATAATAATATATACTAAATCTGCAGTAAATTAAAATATCATATTTAAGCGTATTTAACAACCGGGCTACGCCGGGCGTCCCCTCTTGCTTGGATAAATACTTATGCAGTTTTAACAAAAGAGCTACAATAATATCAGGGTGTCTCCATTTACGCTAAGCATTCACAGAATGCCAACATTAAGATATTACATATGAAAGACTCCGCTATGGAATTTCAACAAGTCCTGCTAGTACAATCTTACTTGTGTGATTTCGTAAAATCTATTCGTACTGTAAATGTTACAACAAAACAAATATAAAAAAAACTATAACATTTAATTTAAAAATTCAAACGAACCAAAAATAACACTTGTTGCAAAAGAAAGACCTGACATATTTAAACGTAAAATAGTAAAGAAAACTAATCCGATGCTAATGCGAATTATTAATTAGAAACTTACTTATAACAAGTAAATCCAGTTGAATTATTAATTAGAAACTTACTTATAATAAGTAAATTCAGATTTGTGCTTTTACCGTAATATCATATTTATAATTTATTTATTTACCAGAAACAAATGACATGTAAACGTTAATAATGATTAGTAAATCGCTGCAAAATATTTATGTCTAAAAGCAAAAAAATGTTGATATTTTTAGTTTAATGTTGTTGCTATTTAAAAACAGGGAAGAGAGTTTATTCTGCTAAGAAATCTTGAAGAAAAAACGATTTTTTATTGAGTAAAAAACTAATAGTATAGCAATCGTAAAGATATATATATATATATATATATATATATATATATATATATATATATATATATATATATATATGCCGACCTCTATATATTTAATGTACAGAAATTGTTTAAAAATTTCCTGCTATATTAACTATTTCAATTTTTCGTATCACTTTACACAGCTGAAAAATTGGTGCGTTTTGCTTATGCGACTATGCTAGTGAAATATCTCAGAAAAATATTACTTGCTTACCACCTAGAATTTAGCGTTGGGATGATGTTTGCCATTGAGACTTAAGTTTAGTGATAAGATAAGTAATTTTCCAACAACTTTTTTTATTAAGAAACCACATAATCCACAAAAACCAAGTGAAAAACAGGTGCTTTGAAAAAAAATGACATCTTAAATTTAGTCCATATTTAATGCAGCTCAGAATTTTTTCCTAATGCAACTTTTCGCCCGCTGAACGATCTTAATTTTTCTTACTGAATTTTACTTTGTTTTATATGTGTAATGTTAACTTTTTTTGTTTTATTTTACTTCAATCGAAGTTCTCAGAAATCAAGGGGCCCACAACCTGGGGCTAAACCTTGAAGTCTATATGAGATACATAGATATTCGTATGTTCCATTTAAGTTCTTTATCTCTCAAACACTGAGGTAGTAAAGAAACTGAGAACATAATTTTCCTCTCCCCAATTAACCATTTTCATAGGTTATAGTATATCTTTCATTTTGGTATCTTAATCTTACTGGGTTCAGGGACAAGAATTTTCAAGCCTGGTGGAGTATCCAGCTTCGTGCTATTACTTGGATAAGGTGCACCATTCCTCGGGAAAGCTTATGTGGGTTAGCCATAGTGAGGAGATCTTATTTGGGCAGCGAATACTATGTGATTTTGGTCAGTGTTTACTTCTCTGGAAAAAGTATTCTCATGAAAAGTTGTTCTGACAAACCCCTGTACATAGAAAGCTTAGACACTCGAGGACTAGAATGTCTAGTAAGCATTGAATTTAATTGTGCAGCTGTACACCCCACATGTCAATAATTTAAAGTTTCAAGCTTTATTACGAAGGTCATTCAGAGAGACAACACTTTCAGATCATGAATGCTAAAGTTCAGTCATCATAAAAAGGCAATTTGTAATCCCTTCTGATCCATTCGGACGGAATAAAAATAGGAGGCATTACATTTGGAACGCTTCTCGTATAAGTGATAATGAAAAATATAATATAAAAGCTGTAATTCTGATTATGGCTGATGAAATAAGGACAATCTACCCTTTTTAATGAAATATAATGGTCAGCCCGAAATCCGTATATTTTTTCAGAGTTCAACAATTAATTTCTGACATTAAAAAAGATAAATCATTCTAAACGTCTTGAATAATCAAACGATATGAATTACTATTGTTTGTTAAAGTGAATCAAGTTTGATTAAAATTCTCGTCGTAGATTTTTTTCTCTATTGAAATATTGTTAATTTCTATTAAGCTTAGAATTAGGATTATGTGAATATTAATATAAGCGTTGAGTTTGCGAAACAACGTCCAATTAAAGTACGCAGGTGTTAAGTAGTACATCTGCCCATGACGGACCGATATTTTATATATAAAAAAGAATCAACCAAAAATATTAAATAAAACTGGATTTGGACTAAGCGAAAACTTTATGATTTCAATTATTTTTTATATAATTAAACTAATATAAACACGCATATATATATATATATATATATATATATATATATATATATATATATATATAACCAAGTTATAAAATTTGAAGGCAAAATAAATCATGATTTTTTTTTTAGTACGGCGCCATTTGCATTTTTTTTTTAAATTCAATTGAAAGAATATAAAGTTGTAAATAAAAGTCTTACTAATCAAAAACATAGAATAAGTCAAACATTTTAAATATAAGTTTTGTATAAAAATTGAATTGGGCAATGTATTAGCTTGTCGTTTTAGTCCTTGGAATTGGAAGAGTAATTTTGGATTATAATGATTCAAGAACCACACCAACAGTAGTTTAACAATGAACCTGTTTTATTTCTTTTGGGGGGTGGGGTACGAAAACAGAAAACAAATTTTGGCTTATGTCCTTAAACAGCTATCTGATTAAGTAATGGTTCAGAAATGAGTGATTATTTTGCGTTAAAGTGTTATGCGAAATTGACCTTCCGCTTCAAAATAATTGTTCGTAGTTTGTCTCCAAGATTTTCGTTGTATTAAAACGTACTTGTGAAAAATGAATTAAATAAAAATTAAAAACATTTTTTTTTTCCTTTGATGGAAAGGAAATAAAAAGGTCATTTAAAAATTATCTCGATTGTAAATATATTGTAATAATCTTTTTAATTTTAAATGTTACTTTAATGGTTTTTGTTTTACTATGTATTCAATGCATTAATATATTTTTGTTAATGGCATTTTTAGATTTATTTCCATCTCTTTTGTCCAGATTCCATTTATTCATTATGCGTCAGTAAAAAATTCATTTTACATTCAAAGTTAAAATTCAATAAAAATTATAGTAAACGTTAATTTTTATTTTTAATGGTTTTGCTATAAAGTCACTGCAGATAGTTTAATTATTTGTATTCAATTTTATAATTATTATAGAATAAATATTAATCTTACTTTTATCAGATTTTTATCCGACTTTTTTTCATGCAAATAAAATATGATATGATGATAAATTACACATTATAAAAGTTAAGAATCTTTTTTTTTCATGCAAATAAAATATATGATGATAAATTACACATTATAAAAGTTTGGAATCTTTTTTTTTCATGTGTTTAATTTTACTCGTAGTTTTTTTTAACATCATTTAATTATTCTAAATTAAATAAGTAATAAAGAACTTTGCTATTATCTACAAAATGCGTCTACCATGAAATATTAAAAACTATTAAATTCATGTTGTATTATATTAAAAAAAATGAACCCAAATTACCGGTATTTTCTATTTAAACACGAATTCCATTTCGATTAAAGTAGAATACTGAACACGGGATCCATTGTTAAAAATGAGTTCTAAATTCAAAAAATTTATTATGCGAAAACATAACAGCGAAAACTTACTCAATATTTAATTGAACTAATGACAAAATGCGATTATTAGGCTTACATAAAAAAATCAATTTTTATACACATTAAACAGTTAATCTACAAGTTTAGTTTGTTGCTATCTTATTTTACAGGTATTTTTACGACCATCAAATTTCACAATAAGAGAATAAAATGTGATAATTTTTAGAAAATTAATAAAAACATATTTACAAAATGTTAAATTCAAATTATATTCTACTTACTTTTATCCAATCTTATTTCGATTTGCTTGTGTTGTGTAGACTTCGCCAGTTTGGCTTGCTATGAATGGCATGATTAAATGAATCTCATCGAGTTTATATTGAAATCGTCGGCGCATGCTCCATCGGTTAAAACGATATTTTCGAATTTGTTTCTCAACTTCTGCTGCAGTTTTGAGACGGTTTCTTCTCTGTTCACTGCCGCAATTTTGTCATGTGCATTTCTAGGAGGTTCACTCTTCCGGACATTATCTTCTGTCTTAAGTGATGTAAGTTTATTGCTTACTGCCTGTGGCACCCCGATCAAGGAATGCCGATATTGCTGTCCAGGCTATTTTAAAAGGCCATAGTACTACTCTTATTCGGCGAAAAGACAAACGTTTAGTTTTTATGCACGCAGAATTTGCGTGAGTGCAGAAAGGCAAATGTGCGCATAACTGAAACGATCTTTACACAGCCGCGCGCACAATTGGGTTTTATGTTTTGGGAGCGAACACGCGCTGCGCGCCATTATTCTGGTTGAGTAGGTCTCGTCGTTGCTTGCCGGGGCGACGACGAGGCTACGATACTAGTGACCTTGTGTCAGACCATCCTACAGTTTTAAGGAAAATAAATCACATATAAACACTTTTTTTTATTTTACACCTAATAAAACCTATGGAATTTGAGCATCGTAAAGTGCAAATAAAAACTTTTTTAAAATGGCAAAAAATCACAATGGGGCAAATTATTCGAAAAGAATTAACTATTAAAAATCTAGAACAAAAGCCATTATACATTTGTTTAAGTTTTGTTTTAATTATTAGCCAAGTGAAATCTAACGGTAAAAGTTTTCTTTAGGCCTGAAATATGAAAAAAAAACACATATATAACTGTGTATATAGTTAAGTTTTTATGAAGGAATCACGACTTATCAAGGCCACTCGAGGATAAGGGTTTTTATGAAGGAATCACGACTTATCAAGGCCACTCGAGGATAAGGGGTTTTATGAAGGAATCACGACTTATCAAGGCCACTCGAGGATAAGGGTTTTATGAAGGAATCACGACTTATCAAGGCCACTCGAGGATAAGGGTTTTTATGAAGGAATCACGACATCAAGGTCATTCGAGGATAAGGGTTTTTATGAAGGAATCACGACTTATCAAGGCCACTCGAGGATAAGGGTTAAAGAGTGTACAGTGGTCAAAAGGAGACTATCATAGTAATCGTTAGAAATGAACATTTGGTAAATTGGATTACGTAAGGGTAACGGCTCATCAAGAACTTGTTTACATTGGACTTGAAGACGGCCATATTGTAGTCAGCTGGAAAGCAGGTAAACGGAGGAGAGTTCAGCATGTGTGCAGTTCTAAGAAAGAAACTTTGTTCATTGTTCATGGAATCTACGTTTAAGTTTAGGCACAGATAAAGAGTGGGGAAATAATTGATAGTGTTTACAAATAATCGAGTGTTTTTCTTTGAATGTTTGGCGAGGAGCGACCATAGATTGGAGCTCAAACGAGCACTTGCCATAAAACGATAACAGTCACAGGCTCGTAACGTCTCTTCTGTGAGAAAGAGGTTGCAGGGAAGAGAAAATGGCATCCCGCACTAGGCTACGAAGTCTGTTCTGAACTCTGCTAAGGCAGGATAAGGTCTTCTTAGCAGCTCCTGCCCAGACAGCAATACTCCATTCTTTGAATACCTGGTTCTCATATAGGTAGAGAATTGCATCAGCAGGTAGATATCTACTGGATCGATAGAAAGATCCCATCATTTTTTCAGCGACTTTTGCAACGGATTTGATGTACGTATTCCATTTTTGATCAGTAGTAAAGATCAAGCCCATGAGCGTGTTAAAACATGGAGCCTCTCCAAAGACGGGAGCCACTCATTTCAGTTGATGCCAGATGGGGATCAGAACGTTGATGATGTAAAGATAAAAACTTGGTTTTAGATGCATTAAATATAACTAGCAACTTTTTCCCCGTTATGTCACATGTTCAAGATCAGAGGAGGGAGAATCAGACAGAACTTGGTCGTTTACGGCCTTTGATGTGCTGCTATAGATAGTAGTGTCGTCAGCAAAAATGTCTACGAATGATCTAAGGATGTGATTTGGAAGATTATTAATATAAATCAGGAACAGAGTTGGACTCAGAATTGACCTCCCTGAGGGACTCCAGTATTAATAATATGAGCTTTTGATTTCTGCCCATCAACCACTTATGAACTTATCAGAGAGAAACGATTTTATAATTGAAAAGACATTTCCAGCTATAGTTAGAGATCTTGTGAAGTAAACCTTTATGCCATACTCCATCAAAGGCCTTTGATACGTCAAGAGTGATAGCCCTAGAAAGGAAGCCTCGGTCGGGACATTCGCTAATCCTATAAGAAATAACCATAAGCACATCTGCTTTAGATCTAGCAGAACGGAAACCATATTGCATGTCACTAAAAATATTATTTTGCTGAGGTGGTTGACTACTTCTCTATTTAACACAGATTCAAGTAACTTACTCAAGACGCACATGAGACTTATAGGTGTGTACAGAGAGGGAAATAACCGATCACCTGAATTCTTAAATACAGAGCATACCGATGTGTATGTATGTATATATATATATATATATATATATATATATATATATATATATATATATATATATATATATAATGCATCATATTTAAGCAGACAACACTTAAAATAATTAACTTCCGGTAGCTATGGGCATACCTTAGTGGGAGTTTCCTTTTTGATGATTTGAAGAATTGAATGAAAATAATTGAAATATTAACCTTTTAGTGCTAACAATTCCGATATTGAAAATAAAAGATTTTTGTCAAAAAGGAAAATTTGTCACTTAAGGTTGTCCATAGATACCGAAGGTAATTGTTTTATGTGTTGTCTACTTAAATATTATAAATTGTTTTGATATACATATACGTCTTTTTCAAGCCAAATAGAGGACTTTTACAATTAAATTTATCTTGACTCGTGATTGAACCAAAATATTAACAAAGTATAATGCATATTTATGCTGACTTTTTCCCTATATTTTTTATGGTTCATTCAACTCTTTTTCGAAATATTTGCCGCCATTGTGTTTTGGATTTGCATTTTAAAAAGTTGTTTTCAATTTGCGATGTTCAAATCACATTTCACCAAGTTTATGGAGTGTATAATAATTAATTTATGCCATACTCCATTAAAGGCCTTTGATACGTCAAGAGAAAGGAAAGTGTCAGTCGAGAGTTTATGGAGTGTATAACAATTAAAAAATAGTTATATGCTATTTAAACCATGATCCGTCTTTTTAAATATAGAGTAACAATTACCATGGATTGATTTTTAATTTACAAGTTTTCACTTATATTTTTCGTTTCGAACAGTTGTGTTATACATACAAAGTTAAGTCACTGCTAATTGTTAAAGAATAAACAGTTTATGTATTAAGAATCGGTTGGTATTTATTTCCTTTAAAAAAACTGTAGAATGGTGTGTTACAAAGTCGATAGTTGGAGAATGTAAAGCTAGCAAAAAAAAAAAAAAAAATTAGCACAATCGTTTTTTAAATTGCCTGAACAGTAATATTGGAATACCCTGGCCAGGATGCCTCAGGCAAAAAGCAATAAACTTACTCGAATAACATTACTCGATAGGGAAGGTAATGCCTAGGAGAGTCGACCTCTTAGAACTACACAGGATAAAATCATGCTGCAGTCAACAGAGAACAAATGTTTTGACGTGAAATATAATGTGCCTCGTTATTTTCTCCTTCAGGGAAGGACGTTTGTTTGGAACTCCATTAATAGTTACTAAACTTCCATCGTAATTTCATTCGCAGTTATTACAAGACTTTACAAGCTTTTACCCACTGGAAAATTATTAGGCTCAAAAAGACGAACCGAAGAAACCGGTTGTGTCTTGGGGTATTTTCTGTAAGAGACAAAAACTAATGTTGTCGGCCTGCCTGACAGTAAGAAGACGAGCAGATGATGATCGCCAGGAGAGAAAATTCCCTCTTTGTTCAAGGAACTTTAAAGAGACTATCTTGGAAGACACTTCAACCGAAGTGTCTTTCATAGAACAACACTTTTATTTTAAAAGAAAAAAAAAACATTAATACCAGAATTTATCCCGTGTAAGGAAGACATTCTAAACAGTCTGGAAATACAGACGTAAAAATTATTTTATTTGTACCCATAAAGCCTACCAAAACAGCTTTATAGCTTTCTTTTCTTTCCTTTGAATTTAAATGTATCTGGACCTTCACAAAGGAAAATAATTTATCCCCCCTTCTCCTATTAAAAGTCAAAGGGACTTTATTTGTTTGTGGTTCCGATTCGAGGTAAAAACAAACTCTTTTTAAAAGAAAGACTGAACTTAAAACAAGACTTAAAAGAACTATTTTCTATGTTTTTATTTGTTTCTTTTCATCCTTTCAAATAAGAAATGTTGTTTTCTTGTATTTGTGATTTTAAGTGTTTCTTTACGGGTGTCCAATTTTTTTTTTTTAATTTAAATGTTTCTTTAAGTGTTTTTTTAAACCCTAGCTTTGGAAAATAAAAGCAACCTTAACATTTTATTTTAATAAAATTTGGATCATTTTAATTACATTTCGGGTCTGTATTTCATTTGCTCATTTCTTTAGTTTCCATTTCCGGAAAATTTGCTTTATATGTTTCTTTTTTCATTTCTTTTTTTCAATTCGTTACCCTGGAAAACGGATTTTGACACCAAAATTTCGTCACAATGGATCCCGTCCTCGTGTTCACTATTCTAATCGAATGAAAATCACACGTGGCTTCTTGCTATTACTACGGATCAGCGAGCGGTATCTTTCATGTTTAAACAGGCTAATCGTGGAAAAAGTAAAAAGAATAAACTTATACGATGGAAAATAGAGCTTCTCAATATAGCGGGGGGGGAGTAACTCCTCCAAGTTGTTCCTCAATTGTTATGTCGAAAATAGGAATCTATCAAAAAATTACGAAACTTCAGCGAGTAGAACAACTGCTATTGTGTTTTTAGTAAAAATGTTTATCGGTATAAGAAATGTTGGAAGCCATAAAATATCCGTTCCGAGTTATGTCCACTGTGTGTGAACTCTTAACTCTTTACGTTATAACATCTAATTAAAATGCAATTTTACCCAATTTTCCGTCCAAATCACCTTTTTACTATAAATAACTTTACAGTCGACGAATTTTTGTAATTACTTTCGATATTACTATTTCTGACAAATTATAATCACTTTCACATCTTCAATTAAAAAACAGTTTTGTTATTACGCATCAGTTGGTATTCACTTCTTTACAACTGTATGAGGATGTGACACAAGGTTGGAAGGTAGACGGAGGCAAGGCAGAAAAGAAAACGATGAAAACTCTGGCCTTTTAAAATTGCCTGGGCAGCAGTGTCGTTATTTCCGGGTTGGAGTGCCTCAGGCAGTGAGCAATAAACTTACTTCACTCGAGACTGGAGGCAATGCCTGAGACGGTGGACCTCGTAGAACTGCACAGAACAAAAGTCATGTCCCAGTTAACAGGAAACGAGCCGTCTCAATAAGGCAGCAGAAACTGAGAGACGAATGAGAAAATCGCGTTTTGGAGCGGTTGCGCATGCGCTGACTTTTCCAATATAAACTCGACGAGATTCACTTAATCATGCCATTCACAGCAAGCAAAACCGGCGAAGTCTCCACCACATAAGCAAATCGAAATAAGATTTGATAAAGGTAAGTAGAATATTATTTAAATTAGTTTAACATTTTGTTTTTATTAAATTTTCCAAAATTATATTTTATTCTCTAGTTGTAAAATTTGACCTTAAAAAAAAAAGTAAAATAAAACGCAACAAACTAAACTCTTCAATTAACCTTTTAACGTGTATAAAATCCAATTTTTTCATTAAATTTAATAATCATATTTTGTTAATTGTTGTATTACTGAATTTCACATGAAAACAATAGTTTCTCCGTATTCCTCGTACTTTTAAGATGATTATATCCAAAAATTACGAAAATCGATAAGGTAGAAAATTATTTATTAAAGAAAATAAAAACAGAATTTGATGAGAACGATCTTTAAACACAAGAGTTCAACAAAGAGGTAATTTTCTGTTTCGATTTAATCAAAGTGGCCGCAATTTTCACTTGCTAACATGATTAAAGATTTTTTTAAAATGATTCAGTAATATTCAGGTAATTTCTACTGCATAATTATGAGGTTGCCATTGTAATTCATTAGAATTGACAAAATAATAAGTAGAAACCATTGTTTTGTATCTGAAAACTCCATTTACCGACTATAAAATTCCGTCCTAATAGTGTAGAAGCGCCGGATCAGTTGTTGTTTTTTTTTTTTTTTTTTTAATGGTATCATTATTTAGACACCATTCTGAACACTGGATCCCGTCTTTTTCGTGTTCAATATTCAAATCTAATCGAAATACGATTAGTGTTTGAATAGAAAATGCCGGTAATTAGGATTAATGTTTAATATCATACTTTAACATGAGTTTAATATTTTTAGAATAATTAAATGATATTCAAAATCTGATAGAGGGTAAAAATATACACATGAAAAAAATTCTAACTTTTATAATGTGTAATTTATCATCCAACCATTTATTTTATTTGCGTGTTAAAAAAATAGGGGGGATAAAATGAAAATCTGATTCGAGTAAGACTAATATCCTACAATTATTACAAAATCGATTAAAAATTATTTAACAATCTGCAGTGACTTTATAGCAAAACTATTAAAATGTAAATTAACGTTTAAAATAATTTCGTTTTGAATGTATCTTTGATTTTGTTTCTAACGAATTAAAAATGACACATGAATTAAAAAATGACACATGAATTAAATGACACATGAATTGATAAAATGAAATGGGAAAATGCAGAGATGGAAATGTAAAATGATTTTATCAAAAACAAACATTAAATACATAATTAAACAAAAAACATTTCAAATTGAAAAGAAAATACACTGCAAAGTAATAGATTGTCTAATTCATTTAGAAACACTTATTGTTAAAAATCCTTGTCTCTTTCTATGTTCTTTCTTAATGAGATTTTTATTTACAACTTTATATTATTTCAATTGAATTCGGAAAATTAAAATGGCGTCGTACTAATAAAATGTATGATTTATTTTGCCTTCAATTTGTTTGTAATATAAAATTCAATCTTCTTATAACTCTGTGATATGTAATAATTTAATTCTATTTAAAAAATCAATTGAAATAAAAAAATGTATTAGCTCGGATCTAATTTATTTAATCATTTTGGTTGATTTTTTAAAAATAAAATATGGGTTTATTATGGGCTTTTGTATTACTTAACAGCTAGGCTACCTTAGTTAGAAATTGTTTCATCAACTCAACACACATAAATATTATTACAATCCAAATTTTAACCTTATTAAAAAGGAACAATATTTCAATAAAGAAAAAAATTACGACGAGAATAAAAAAAATTGATTTACAATGTTTATTCATATCATTTGAATTATTTTCTCATCTTAGTTATTATATTCACGATGTTTAGACCGATTTAACCTCCGACCTTCTCAAGTAAATACTTTTGAATGTGGAAGGAGACTAATAGGTGAACTCGAAAAAATAAACATACGGATTTCGGGTTGACCTCTTTATTTTATAAACGAGGGTAGATTGTCCTTATTTCATCATCCATAACCCGAGTAGAAATGTTCCTTTTGCGTTATTTCATGTTAATATGGCTTATACGAGAACTGTTCCAAATGTAATACCGCCTATCTTGTATTCCGCCCGAATGGCTCGGAGGAAGGATTGCAAATTGCTTTATGATGACTGAACTCGTGCATTAATGACCTGAAACTTTTATTTCTCTGTTGCAGATATTGGCGGTGTGAGACTCTAAGAAAGCAACTCCTTAGATAGACGTGCGCCAGAAGCAGACGCGTTGTTGAATTCCTGGTAAATGCATTTTCGAATGGCCGTTACTATGTAGAACAATTTGGAACACAAAATGTCGCCTGCTTTAATGCTACAACCCTTTTCTTCGTAGCTCTTCAAAATTTCATGTTAAAAAAATAGAAAGCCTTACCGTGAATGGCAAACACCATTCCAAAGCGAAATTATAGATTGAGAGTAAATAAATGTTTTCTTGAATTGTTCAGGAATAAGGTACCATAACGATGTAGCAAACCGCTTCATTTTCTTCGTTGGTCTAGTAAAGAAATAATAAAATTTTTAAATAATTAATAAATAAAAGGCTATCAATTTTAAAACTGTTTCTGAACATTAAATGTATACAGGTCGGTATATCATATTTTTTACAATCATTAAACTCTTTACGACATTAAACGCTTTTTACCACTTACTCTTTTCTCAATAAGAAATAGTGATTTTTTTTTTCCAAACTGTGTAGGAGCGGACTAAACTTCCTCTCCCCAAATTCTACATATTGACATTAAACCAAAAATATGAACGTTTCTTTGCTCTTTTGTAAAATCTTGCAGCCATTTACTGCCGTTTATTTTGTTTACATCTAACTTTCTCCATGGAAAATAATTATAAATGAAAAAAATATTGCTGTAAAAGTACAAGTCGCAACAAGTAAATTTACTATAATTAAGTTTATAATTAATAACTCGCATTAGGATTGGATTAGTTTTCATTAATGTTTAATAATGCCGGCTTTTTATTTGTTAATGTTTAAACGTGTCGGCTTTTTATTTTGAAAGAAACTTTACTTTTGTGTTAGTTTTTTAACAGTAAATGCAATATCAAAAATATATTTTTGTAAAAATCTACACGAATAAATTTTACGAAAACGTTGTATATTGTTTAGTTTTTGTATAAATCTGTTTTAGCACTTATTTAAAAGATACGGAGGATGGAGGATAGTTTACCAAAATTTAATTTCTTTACTTATTTAAGAGCAACCCGGATATAAGAGATTTATTCTCCGATCCCTACATCTTATATGTGGGTTACAATTATATCCAGTTTACATTGTACATTAACACAGGATTTATTTTGGGACCAGAGAAAATTTCTCTTATGTCTGTTTTTCTTATATTTGGGTTCGGGTTAAACTGTATTATTTTTAAATATAAAAGGGTTTGTAGTAATGTAAACGTACGGTTGTCATTCTACCGGACCATGAGAAAAGTACAAATAATTTATCTTTTAAAAGTAAATTCTTGTTAAATGCACACGCATCATTATTTGTTTTGACATTCGACCGGAACAAATATAAATTTAATGTTATGTTCACATGCGAAACAGATAATTTCTAAAAAAAATTATATATTTATATATATATATATATATATATATATATATATATATATATATACCAATCGGTACGGACCCGACTATTTGTATGGTTGTTTGTTTGTTTTAATTTTTATATTGGTTGTTTGTTATAATTTGTATGTTTGGTTGTTTGTTTTAATTTGTATATTTGATTGTTTGTTTTAATTTGTATATTTGATTGTTTGTTTTAATTTGTATGCTTGGTTGTTTGTTTTAATTTGTATGTTTGGTTGCTTGTTTTAATTTGTATGTTTGGTTGTTTGTTTTAATTTGTATGTTTGGTTGCCCGTTTTAATTTGTATGTTTGGTTGTCCGTTTTAATTTGTATGTTTGGTTGTCCGTTTTAATTTGTATGTTTGGCTGTTTGTTTTAATTTTTATGGTTGTTTGTTTGTTTTAATTTTAGGCTTGGTTGTTTTTTTTAATTTGTATGTTTAGTTGTTGGTTTTAATTTGTATGTTTGGTTGTTTATTTTAATTTGTGTGTTCGGTTATCCGTTTTAATTTGTATGTTTGGTTATTTGGTTTAATCTGTATGATTAATTGTTTGTTTTAATTTGTATGTTTGGCTGTCCGTTTTTATATGTATGTTTGGTTGTTTGTATTAACTTGTATGTTTGGTTTTTTGTTTTAACTTGTATGTTTGGTTGTCCGATTTAATTTGTATGTTTGGTTGTCTGTTTTATTTGTATGTTTGTTGGTTAGTTTTCGTTTGTATGTTTGGTTGTCCGTTTTAATTTGTATGTTTGGATTTCCGTTTTAATTTGTATGTTTGGATTTCCGTTTTAATTTGTATGTTTGGATTTCCGTTTTAATTTGTATGTTTGGATTTCCGTTTTAATTTGTATGTTTGGATTTCCGTTTTAATTTGTATGTTTGGATTTCCGTTTTAATTTGTATGTTTGGATTTCCGTTTTAATTTGTATGTTTGGATTTCCGTTTTAATTTGTATGTTTGGATTTCCGTTTTAATTTGTATGTTTGGATTTCCGTTTTAATTTGTATGTTTGGATTTCCGTTTTAATTTGTATGTTTGGATTTCCGTTTTAATTTGTATGTTTGGATTTCCGTTTTAATTTGTATGTTTGGATTTCCGTTTTAATTTGTATGTTTGGATTTCCGTTTTAATTTGTATGTTTGGATTTCCGTTTTAATTTGTATGTTTGGATTTCCGTTTTAATTTGTATGTTTGGATTTCCGTTTTAATTTGTATGTTTGGATTTCCGTTTTAATTTGTATGTTTGGATTTCCGTTTTAATTTGTATGTTTGGATTTCCGTTTTAATTTGTATGTTTGGATTTCCGTTATAATTTGTATGTTTGGTTGTTTGTTTTTATTTGTATGTTTGGTTGTTTGTTTTTATTTGTATGTTTGGTTGTTTGTTTTTATTTGTATGTTTGGTTGTTTGTTTTTATTTGTATGTTTGGTTGTTTGTTTTTATTTGTATGTTTGGTTGTTTCTTTTTATTTGTATGTTTGGTTGTTTCTTTTTATTTGTATGTTTAGTTGTTTGTTTTTATTTGTATGTTTGGTTGTTTGTTTTTATTTGTATGTTTGGTTGTTTGTTTTTATTTGTATGTTTGGTTGTTTGTTTTTATTTGTATGTTTGGTTGTTTGTTTTTATTTGTATGTTTGGTTGTTTGTTTTTATTTGTATGTTTGGTTGTTTGTTTTTATTTGTATGTTTGGTTGTTTGTTTTTATTTGTAGGTTTAGTTGCCCTTTTTAGTTGTTTGACCGTTTGTATTTGTATGTTAGGTTGTCCGTTTTAAGTTGTATGTTTTGTTGTTTTAAATGTATTTTTTCTATTGGTATGTTTGGTTGTTTGTTTTTATTTTTACGTTTGATTGTCCGTTTTTATTTGTATGTTTAGTTGAGTTTTGTAATTTGTATGTTTGCTTGTCCGTTTCTATTGGTATGTTTGTTGTTGTTTTTAATTGTTTGTTGTTGTTTTTAATTGTATGTTTGTTGTTGTTTTTAATTGTATGTTTGTTGTTGTTTTTGTTAAGTTATGTGGAAGCCATTGTAGATTAAGTGACAACAAATGTCTATTCTAACATTTAAAAACACCTTTTTAGTTATCTTCGTTAATAAGAAATGGAGTAGAAAGAAAACAACGATAGTCGTAGAATTAGTCCGTGTTTGTGGACGGAGACAAAACGTTCGACAGTCCTGATGGTAGAAAGAGGACTTCATGTACGTCTGTTGAGTTTAAATGCGACGGTAGCCATGATTGATTTTTGTGACTAAATTGAACCCGCAGAAAAAGGTCCCGGTAAGGTCCTGTGTAAGTTTGGTGTAAGAATAGAAATTCGGAAAGGAAAACAGAGTTCCTGTGCGTTTAATCTTTTCATAAACATTTTTATTTTCTGATTGGGCAATTTCGATAGCAAGTCGATTGCTAGCACCAATCAGCATTGAGCTTATAAAGCAAGTATATTCAAAATCTGAAACCGATTCAATAAACAATTCCCAAATTTTCATTGCACACTTGATAATCTTATCCATCACTCATAAGATTAAAATAAATTCACCCATTCTTTTATAGTATTATAAAAATGACCATTGCTTATCAACATTTTACAATGATATTTCTTGTCGAATCGAATAGTCTATTTGTTCCAGATTTCGTGTGAAAGTTCAAACCCGCAAAATTATTACCATATCAGTCTCCTGTCGCTCTTTTCTAAAACCCTTTAATCACTAATTTTTTGTGTTAAATTTCTTTTACCACAATTATGAATTAAAACAATCCTTTCTAATGTGTATATCCTAACCGTCATCGTTTAACTCATACAAAAATACAAGGGAGGTAAAGATAGGGCGGTACGATTTGATATTTCAAACGCTTTAAAATAACATGAATGTCTTCTCATAAAAATAATTCGTACAATATTACTAAACGAATATTTAATATAATCACATCATTTATATCTAACAGAAAGATGAAGGTTGTCATCTATACACCATAAATTCAAACAACATGACACTAATTCGAGTGAACTCTAGGGAGCGAATGTCAGAACTTTATTATTCCGGGTCTTAATAAACGATATTTCTGATGCAATTGTGTCAGAGTAAATTATGTTTGTCCACCACACTCTATTCTCAATATGTAGGCAAAACAACAACACAAACATCAAGTCAATCGTTGAATTCTAAATAATGACCTAAATTAATGGTAGCATTGTATGTCACCAGGAGAAAAACATTTTTGTTTAACAATTATAAAAACCCTTTCAAGTAAAAATTGGCATACTCTAGCTTTGTCCCCAACATTCAAACTCCTCACTCTAATATTCACAGATAACATGAATTTGAACAAACACATATACGATACAAAAAAGGTTGCCGCAAGAAAATAGACTTCATTTATTGTGTTAGAAAACATATAACACCTGCTATTATTCACTCATGCATAGATGATCATTTGTACATCTGGGATCGTGCACTAACAACTAGTCTCTTCCTCTTACACAACATCAAAAATTTATCTTACTTTAATGGGTCTCACTGTCTATCATGCTCTAAAACCTGTACCATCACCGCATTGATACATCCATGTTCTTGCTTCACAAGTAATTTAATAAAATGTTTTTCGTAAAATCACTACGTTTAATGCCTTCTCGACGAAAATTACCTTGACTAGTCCAATAGTCAGCTGCATCTCATTCAATGTCAAGGCACCCATATATTAGAAAGCTTTCAACTCTAAATGCTTCTATCCTCGAATTAGCTATTGAAATTTCATTCTGTATCTCTATTATTCTAACCATACTGACATTTAGAAATGTGAAATCGTTTGAGGATCGTTCTCACGTCTAGGCTGGTGCACCAACAACGAGTCTCTCTTTCTCTTACACACAGTTTTAAAAAGTCTCTAATCTAATAGGTCTCTCGCCGTCTATCAAGCTTCTACCCCTGTACCATCACAGCTATGATGCATCCATTTTATTTTGTTTTTTTATAACTGATTTACTGAAATGTGTTCTAAAAGCTTACTGCCTTGGATGCGTTCCATACGTAAATAATATCGACCTGTCAGACAGTAAGCTACATTCGATTCATGTACTTTTGAGGCACCCATATATTGGAAAGATTTAAATTCTAAAAGCTTCTATCCTCGAATCGCAAGCTTTTGAAAATTCTCATTGAATCTATTTTCCCACCTATAGCGACATAAAGACATTTGAAATTTAAATGTAATGTTAACCAACATCTCGCTAAAGAAATCCTCTTAGCGTTCTCCAATGGATATTTTTCAGTTCACAAAATCTCTTATGTCTCAATGGCAATATTCATTATTTAATGTGAATTAAATTAGTAAAACACGTCGCAACAATTAACATCTTATAATGAATTTATTTTATTCCTTTTCAATATAATTTGTTTGACGCACAGCGTTGAAATAACGGTTGTTAAGTATACTGCAAGATTACCGAGCATTTAAGTGAATACGTTTTTTTTTGGGGGGGGGGTATTGAAATATTTGGGTTTTTTTTTTTTTAATCTTTATCATGGATTTATAATCTATCATCATTGTTTTGGTTCATTTTTTTTTTTTTTTTGGATTAATTTGTTGAACAGCTGATGTTGATCGGTCCAACAACTTTTCGCAAACACAAATAAAAAAGATGTAAACGTCGTTCATTATTGATTGTTAAGTTGTTGATTTGATGACTGGACGAATGAGAACTTAATATTCGGACGCTGTTAGATATTTCACCCTCAATTATTCCTCGGTAAAAGTCAATAATTATATGTGGAACAAAGTGGGAAAATAAATGGCCCTTTTGAAATAAAAAAAAAGAAACAATCTAAAATTAGTTAGTTGTTAACGTAATACAATATTTAATATGCAACATTGTTGTATTATGTTTTGAGTTAATCATTTTATTTGCAACATGTTGATTTAATGAATGAATTTAATGTTTTTATCAGAAATTGACCAGAAATACAAATTTAAGTTATTTTCATATGTTCAATAAAAAATCAATTTGGTTATTACGCATAATAATTGGTATTTACTTTTTTACAACAGTATGAGAATGTGACACAAGGTTGCGAGGTAGACGGGGTTAAGGCAAACAAGCAAACGATGAAAACTCTGGCCTTTTAAAATTGTCTAGACAGCCATGTCGGCATTCTTGGGTCGGGGTGTCTCAGGCAGTTGGCAATAGATTTACTTAACTCGAGACGGAAGACAATGCCTGAGTGGACCCCCTAGAACTGCACAGCACAAAGGCCATGCTCTAGTTACCAGGGAACAAGCCACTTCAATAATAAAGCAGGAGTTGTTAGAGACGAATTAGAAAATCGTGTTTTGAACCAGTTGGGCATGCGTCGACTATTCCAATATAAACTCGGCGAAATTCACTTAATCATGCCATTCACAGCAAGCAAAACCGGCAAAGTCTCCACCACACAAGCAAATCGAAAAAAGATAAAAGTAAGTATAATATCATTTGAAATAGTTTAACATTTTGTAAATATGTTTATTAACTTTTCAAAAGTTTGACATTTTATTCTTTAATTGAGAAATTTGACGGTTTAAAAAAAACGTAAAATAAAACAGCAATAAACAAAATTCTTAGATTAACCTTTTAACGTGTATAAAATTAATTTTTTGATTTAGTTTTTAAAACCGTATTTTTTAATTGTTGAATTATGTATTAAGTTTTCTGACGTTTTTTTAAAAATAAAACTTTCTCATTACAAAATACTTAAAGGCTCTCCCGCTTTGCATGTTTCCGTTGCTTTTTTTTTTTTAAATAAAATTATTATTTAGATCACATTCTGAACACAGGATCCCGTCTTTCTCGTGTTAACTATTCAACTCTAATCGAAATATGATTCGTGTTTAAATAGAAAATGCCGGTAATTAGGATTAATGTTTAATACTTAAATTAAACATGATTTCAGTATTTTAGAATATTTAAATGATGTTCAAAATCTGATAGAGGGTAAAGATAAACACATGAAAAAAATTAACTTTTCTAACGTGTAATTTATCAAACAAGTTATTTTATTCGAATGTAAAACAAAAAAAGGTCGGATGAAAATCTGATACAAGTAAAACTAATATTTATTCTACAATAATTATAAAACGAATAAAAATAATTTAACCATTTCAAATGATTTTATAGACAAACCATTAAAAATGTAAACGTTTAAAATTTCTTTTTGAATTTGTTTCAAACGAATTTAAAAAATGACACATAATGAATTGATAAAATGAAATCTAGTAAAATGCAAAGATGGAAATATATATCTATATTTACAAGCAAGAGAAATTTTTAGATTATGACTTTGTTAACATTCTTCCACAAAAAGTGAGATTCTACTTTTTATTTTATTTATTTTATTTATTTTTGCAATTCCATCTTAATACAACAAAGACTTGGAGACAAACTACAAACAATTATATTGAAGCGGGAGGTCAATTTGGCATAACACTTTAATGTAAAATAATCACACATTTCCGAACCAAATATCGGTTTAAGGATATAAATCAGATTTAATTTTTATCAATAAAGATAATTTGTGTGATTCAGGGAAGGTGGGGTAGAAAGTCCCCTTAAATCAATGTCTGACTAGTACTTCTGCTGAAGAAATAAAACAAACACAAGTATTTCTCTAGTTATGTGATTTGTTCAGTAATTGAACCACTGACAAATGTACTAAATCGGCATTTTTTTTTTTTTTTTTTTTTTTTTTCATTTTATATGCAAACATGTTTCGGGAAATTTGCACTTCCTTTCCACCTTAATAATTAATTTTAACATGACAATTTTTATAAGGTTTCGGTTATGTCGAAAGCAAATATCGCATTAAAAATGTCCGCAAATATTTTCCCGGATAATAATCCATGTAATTTTTTGTTATAAGTTGTGGCCATCGTTGTACGCACAAGCATGCGCCAAGAACATGCTCGCGATTGCGCATACCATTTAACATAAGGAATTACATTGATTAATTACATTGTTTGTGGAAATTTTGAATGCGATATTTGTTTTCAGCATACTCGAAAATTTACAAAAATAATCATTTAAAAGTGAAAAGTAAAAATTTACCATCATTCCCTTTGCTATGACATAACTTTAAATTATAATTGTTGTGCAATTTCTAAAACATGCAATTCTTAGCATTCAAAATGATCTAAGTCCAGTGAACACACCACAAACTAATGCATTGTCTTACCCTTTTTTCTTTTTGTAAAAAAATAAACAAAAAAATAAACTAATGTTTAAAATGCTTGTCTCTTTCTATTTTCTTAGTTAATGAAATTTTTATTTACAAATTTATATTATTTCAATTGAATTTGAAAAATGCAAATGGCGTCGTACTAAGAAAATGTATGATATATTTTGCCTTTAATTTGTTTGCAACATAAATTTCATTTAATATTTTTATAACTCTGTGATATGTAATAATTTTATTTTATTTAAAAAAAATCAATTTAAATTAAAAATGTATTAGCTTAGTTTAAATCTAATTTAAATCCTTATTTTTTTTTTTAAATATAAAATATGGTGGGTTTATTACGGGCCGTTTCACAAACACAAGAACACACATTAACATTATTACAATCCAAATTTTAATCTTATTAAAAATGAACAATATTTAATAGGGAATAAGTGAAGCATGCATGTCCCTCCCCATGAGTCCACAGTGAACAAGGCATAAAAAAGTAACTAAGTTCAACACCCCCCCATTTACATTTAGCCCCAAAGTCCCCAGGGGACGTCAAATTCTGAAAATGAACAAACGGCGCGGTTTTAGGCTTTCACATATTTAAATTTGAGTTCAGCACCATGCAAAACTGCTCAATTGAGATACACAGAAAATTTTGGACATATATGGTTAAATATCCCCAAAACTAGACTGTTAATATTAGCCCTTAAAGAGCCCCTGGGGAAAACCCAAGAGTTATTGCGAAGTATGGACAAATAAAATTATATAGAAATCAGTTAGTTATAACATTTCACAACGTTTTATAAAAATCCAAGTCATCAATTTTTTTTTTTGTTGTTTTTTTAATAAGCAAAAAAGTGTCAATTTTAGCCATTTTTATCCGAAAGGCACCCGGGGGGGGGAGTTTTCCCCGGAAAATCCGTTCTGTTACTTTTTTACTCGTATTATGTTAAAAAAAAAAAACAAACAACTGAATTCATTTTAACAATGTTTATTCATATTATTTGAATTATTTTCTCATCTTGTTTTTTATATTCACGAGGTTTAGGCCGATTTAACCTCCGACCTTATTCAAGGAAATCTTTTGGAATGTGGAGGAAACTAATAGGTAAACTCGAAAAAATATACGGATTCGGACTTGCTCCTTTATTTAATTAACGAGAGTAGATTGTCCTTATTCCATCAGCCATAACCGGGTTCTAATTTTGCGTTATTCTTAGTGAATATCGCTTATACAAGAAATGTTACAAATGTAATGCCTCCTATTTTTTATCATTTCACCCGAATGGATCCGAGGTGGATTGCAAATTGCCTGTTTTAGATAGAAGATGAAAAATAACTTGCCTTACCACTAACGTTAAGTGGGAATGGCAATTACCATCCCAAAGCGAAATCATAGAGTAAATACATTTTCACTTATATTTTTCAGGAATTATGTTCCATAACAATTTAGCGTCTAGCGCCAATATTTTCGTTTGAGTAGTAAAGAAAGAAATAACAAAACATTGAAATGATTAAAACAAAAAACAAGGAGACTTTAACAGTTTCTGAACGTTAAATATATACAGGTCGTTATATCATCTTTTTTACAATCGCTCAACTGTTAGCTCTTTACTACTTACTTTGATCTCGGCAAAAAAAAAAATCGATTTTTTTCCAATATTTGGAAAAAGCGGGCTAAGCTCCCCCCCCCCTAGTTTTACATAGTGACAAAAGTAAACCCAAAACATGAACGTTTCTTTCCTCTCATTTTAATATCTTGCAGCGATTTATTACTGTTTATTTTGTTTACATGTAATTTTTCCGTGGAAAATAATTATTTAAAAAAAGTAATATTGCTGTAAATGTACAAACATTGCGAATTTAATTGAATTTACTATAATTAAACTTATAATTAATAACATTAGGATTTGATTAGTTTTCTTAAGTTTAAACATGTCGAGTTTTTATTTTGAAAAAAAAATGTTACTTTGCGGTTAGTTTCAAAATGAATAAATGTTACGACAACTTTGTATATTGTATTGTTTTACTAAATATGTGCGACTAAAAATGATGTACGATCATTGTACGACTAAATTGCCACTGCTGCTGATTAAAGCAACTTCACCGCAGGTAATCAACTGGGTTTGTCAGCGTAAAATATCGTTAAAAAAATCTTGTAATAAACAATAAAACGAATTACTCAGAAGTTTCGAGTGATGTTTTGCAAATATATTGTTTAAGTCCATAACCATAAAGAAAACTCCCGATTTTTATTAAATATTCCTTCTTACACGAACGATATACTAAGTCTGTCAGGGCAAAATAAAAAATGTTATCAAAACAAACAATAAAACGACTTGGTCACAGTCGGAATTACTTTTGGCAAATTCTTAAAGATTGAGATTTTTTCTTAACTCAGTTGGTCACTTTTTTTAAAAATCTTTCTAAAAATAAATAAACAAGTTTATTTTTTATTATTGAAATAGAAACAACGAATTAAGTCAGCCGAGAGTTTTTTTTTATTTAATTTTGTAAGTGACCTTTTTTTTTTATTTTAATTTCGTAACACAATAGCAATATGACACTATAAAATATTTTTTTTAAATGTAGGATAAATCCCTGAGGATTGAAGTAACATTTTTCAATCCCGTGTGCCTCTTTTGGGAACTAGTTTCCCCCACATTTAAAACATTACTGTCTAACTGCTCTCGTACGGAGGAAAGTAAATAACTATTTCAAATAATTAGTTTCAGTTTTTTTTTCTTTTTTTTTTTAATTTTTAAAATAATATTGCATAAAATTTTTTTTCTTGGAACTGTGGAACTCTGTTCTGTCTGCCTGCTTCCCACCGGACTACAACTTGGATGTCTTCAAGTCCAATGTTAACAAATTCCTACTGAACCGCCCCCTTAAGTAAACACTTCATCAAATCTTCACACTAACGTAATGTACTTGCAATAACCCTTATCCCTGAGTGGCTTCCGGGCCTTGATAAGTGGTGATCACTGTAAAAAAAAAAAAAAAATCCGTTTTATGATAACGCAACTCTGATTCGTTTCTAAAAAAAAATGTGCGCTGCTTGTTCAACCTACAAAGGGTATTTATTCCGAAATTCGTGGGGAGGTTGAAAATAAGAAAATTCCTTCCAGAATTACCACTCCACCCTCCCCATGTTAAGAACGGCTTTTGGAATAAACACCAGTTGCAGGTTGGACAAGCAGCGATCCTCATCCCCTCCACAACAGCAGAGGAAATCCTTCTTTAAATTTATATTATCGAATACTGCTATTTTTTATTTTTTAATTAAACTGGAGTAAAAAGGTTCAAACCTTAAAAATAAATAAACCGAAGTGACTTTCTTTAACTTTGAATTTTTTTTAACACAAACTATATTCTAAAACTTTGAAACTAGAATTTATAACAAATTTAAAATCTCTCGCAACACAAATAATTGTATTTCTATTTTGTTTACTTTCTGGTTTAATAGAAAATATTTAAAAAGAACGAATAAAAGTAGCACCCAGAATTGAAAAAAATATTATTTTAAAAAATTGTGCAAACTTTTAATATGCATCTAAAGATATGTTTGCAAAAGATAATGTCTCGATTGAAATTTTTAAATTCATTTTATTGTCAATTTTTACGATATTTTGCGCTGACAAATCCAATAGCAAGTTCGTGTTAAAGTTGATTTAATGAGAAAATAGCAGTAGGAGGAAAAAATCGTCCATAATTAGTCGTAAATCTTAGCAAACAATGTTATGTACCATTAAAAACCGCTAACAGTAATTGTCTGATTCGGCTGCTGCTGATTCAATCAAATTTATACGTTATTTTATATGACAAACCGCAGGAGCAGTCAGTTGTACAAAGATCGGAAATAATTTGATCGGGAATATTTAGTAAAACCGCTGTATATTGTATTGTTTTTCTTAATCTCTGTTTTAGCCTTTATTTAAAACATACGGAGGATGAAGCCTTGCTCGTCAGAATTTATTTTCTTTACTTAACACAGTAAATACGTTTAAATATGGAGGGTGTTAATGTTTTGACTTGGGTTAAGAGACGTATTTTATTAAATGCCATCCAGTTAAAAGGTTGTAGTAATGTAAACGTACGCTTGTCTTTCTACTGCACTAGAAAAAAAACATAATTTATCTTTTAAACATAAATTATTGTTAAATGCACACGCATCATTATTTGCTTTGATATTAGACCAAAAAATGTGAATTTAACGTTATGTTCACACGCGAAACACATACTCTCTTCTAAATATTAAAATGATTATACAAAATTTAAAGAGTTTTCACACATAATCACCGAAAACCGTCGACCTTCTTCAGGTTTATTTTGTCGAATTCTTGAATGTTTTTTGTCGAATTATGGAATTTGGATAGAATTTCGAACAGAATATTTATTTATTTCACGGTGGCAGCACCCTCGTGCCTCTCCAGTCATGACTTGATATAGGTCTAAGTAATTGGCAATTGTATTTTAATATTAATAATAATTAATTAAACTAATAAATTAAAATAATATTAATAATAATTAACTAAACCTTCACCATTCAGTAGAATATCACTTTTATAATTGATTTATCCAAATAATCTAAGCACTTAACCATGGGTCATTGCGGACAGTTCTAGTAGGAATTTAGGGAGCCTTAAACCTATTTTTATTTCTAGTAAATATCACTATTTATTACTAACTAGCATGGGTTCCCGGCGCTGCCCGGGTGTTTGGAGATGTGTATTGAGCAAAATAAAAGTGATAGTAGGAAGGCAGGCTCGAACCCGTACTGAGAAGGAAAAAAAAACGTGACGTATTTGCTGTTAGCATAACCGCCAAACCGGAAGTGACGTAGGTTTAAATTAAGGCTAGACAATCGAAAAGAGGGGATGACTTTCGAAAATATCGGTGAAAAAAAGCGACCCTTTCCTGTAGAAAAGTGCCCAGTTGAGGGTGAAGAAATTAATGTTTTTAGCAAATTGTTCGGTATTTATCGTCTGAAGGGTCGAGCTTCAAAACGATACTCATCTTATGAAAATCCGTCGCCGCTGTCGAAAGTTTTAGGTAGACATGCAAACATACATACAAAGATTTATATATATTGTTAGCTCAAATTTTCGACCCAAACCGATAAAAAATTTTCCCATATCTCTGATTACCCTTTATGAAAAATTTCAAATGTTTAGACCAGAAATTGTTTGAGTAATTTGGTAGAGACCAAGCGGTTAATTTTTTTTTTATTTTTGTTCCCTATTATGACCCCTTAACATTTATCGTTTTGGGCTCAAATCAAGTAATTAAGTTTGATCCATGTCCAAGGAACCTATATCTAAAATTTCAAGTGTTTATACCCAGAATTGGCGGAAGGGTTTGGTACAATTTTCAAAGGTGAAATGGTTACACTTTGACCTCTTAACAGCCACATTTCTAGCCGAAAATCGATTACAAAGATTTTCCTAAATATCAAATTTCAAGTCTGTAGAAAATTGACAGTTATTGTGTGGGGAAATGTACAGACAGACACACAAACATATATAGAATATTATTAATATATATATAGAATATTATTAATATATATATAGAATATTATTAATATATATATAGAATATTATTAATATATATATATAGAATATTATTAATATATATATATATAGAATATTATTAATATATATATATAGAATATTATTAATATATATATATAGAATATTATTAATATATATATATAGAATATTATTAATATATATATATAGAATATTATTAATATATATATAGAATATTATTAATATATATATAGAATATTATTAATATATATATAGAATATTATTAATATATATATAGAATATTATTAATATATATATAGAATATTATTAATATATATATAGAATATTATTAATATATATATAGAATATTATTAATATATATATAGAATATTATTAATATATATATAGAATATTATTAACATATATATAGAATATTATTAATATATATATATATATAGAATATTATTAATATATATATATATAGAATATTATTAATATATATATAGATTATTATTAATATATATATATAGATTATTATTAATATATATATATAGATTATTATTAATATATATATATAGATTATTATTAATATATATATATAGATTATTATTAATATATATAGATTATTATTAATATATATAGATTATTATTAATATATATATATGTAGATTATTATTAATATATATATAGATAGATAGATTATTATTAATATATATATATATAGATAGATAGATTATTATTAATATATATATATATAGATAGATAGATTATTATTAATATATATATATATAGATAGATAGATTATTATTAATATATATATAGAGATAGATAGATTATTATTAATATATATATATCGATAGATAGATTATTATTAATATATATATATCGATAGATAGATTATTATTAATATATATATATATCGATAGATAGAATATTATTAATATATATATATATAGATAGATTATTATTAATATATATATATATAGATAGATTATTATTAATATATATATATAGATAGATAGATTATTATTAATATATATATATAGATAGATTATTATTAATATATATATATATAGATAGATTATTATTAATATATATATATATATAGATAGATTATTATTAATATATATATATATATATATATATATATATATATATATATATATATATATATATAACTTCAAAGATATATAATCCATATCACATCAGGACAGTATTCAGGAGTAATTCAACTCTCCGGAAACAGTTTGTTAGGGTCAAGCCTCCTCGATTACAGAAAAAAATCATGACAGAAGAATTGTGGAGAGTAAGATGACTCAAAGAAGCAGCACATATGCTGAGAGACAATCACTTACTAAGTAGATTTAACATAGAATTTAACACGATATGGGAACCGTTAATTAGAAATGATAGATAATAGACACTCGAAACACCTCATGGTAAGAACTGCGATCGGAATGTCAAGAACGGGAGGAAAGAGGTGATGTAGTAAGAGTATTGAGCAACCACCAGCCTAAAAAAATGAAAATAGCAGCAAGTAGAAAAAGAATATAAACCATTAGAGGCAGAAGTCAGCCTGGCTCTGCAAGTTTAATAGTTTAATTAAGAAGCAGAAATTTATTTACAAACGAAAACCTGGAATCCTATCTAAAGGAAATGAAACGAAACTTCTTTTGTGTATTTATCATTTATTTATTTTTATTTTTGTATTAACTGCGATACTTGGTTTCAATTATTTCACATATCACTGTAAAAACATAAAACCTGAATATAAAAACAAAAACAAATGAATGTTTTTCGCTTCATTTCTATATTTAAAAAAAATTAAAAAACGGTACTAGTGCACTTATTGATCCGTGCTGAAATAATAACGTTATTGTTTAAAAAGCCATTCTAAACATGAGATTGGGAGGGTGTTTTGTACCTATTCTATACTTTAGCCTTACAATTGAATAAAAAAAAAAACTATATAATAAACCTTTAAACTTGGAAATACGATTTAAAAAATAGCGCGGATAGCACAAAAAAAAAAACAAACAAACAACATAACTTTATGTATTCGATAATAATTTTTTAAAAAGTATTCCTTTACTTGGTACGAACGTGCAACCAGTTGGTTATAAGGTGAGCCTGCTTTTCACTGCGCCACGAAAACTGAATTGCAGCAATCTCTTGTTTGTATTCTATTTAAACCAATAAATGACGTGTTAATAGAATGGGGTCAATCCGTCAATTATTTTAATCGCTCTCTCTCTCCCTCCCTCTCTCTCCCAGCGTTTCCCTCCCTCTCTCCCTTTCCCTCCCTCCCTCTCTCTGCCCATACAATGATTTAATCCCATAGAAACAAAGGAAAGAACAAAGCAAATTGTTAGGTTGCGAATGGCAGACATTAATGTAGCGTAGTGTTCGTTAATTAATTAATTAATTAATTAATCATTCCAATAATCCATGAATATTTGAGTGGGTAGTGTTAGCCAATCAAAATGTGAGAATCAAGTATGGGGAGACGTTATTATTTTCATTGTAGAAGAAGGGAAGGTAAATGGTGTGTGTAATAGGTAATAGATCAATTATATAGGAAGTGGTCTTAATTTAATACCCTGTGAGTATAAATACACGCTGTAAGTGGATGAAGGCGGTAATACTTGGCGAATAGGGGGAATAAAATGGGAACTACTCCTCTCTAGATTATGATGATGATGATGGCGTTCCTCGTATTTAATCTAATGTTTTAATATTACGAATTAATGTGTCTAAAATGTCGTTCTATAGTTAAATGAGGTAATGACAAATAACGTAAACATAATAAATTTCTTTGTGCAATCTGATGTTTTAAACCTACGGTATTTTAGTCCATGGGAAAACTGCGCCTCTTTTATTATATATATATATATATATATATATTACAGGGATTGTATGGGACCTAATATATAGTAATGATTTTAATTTAAAAAAAAAAATGACTCGTGTGCCACCACTGAGAATCGAAACCAAAATGTTCAGCTTACGATTTACTTTTTTCTCTTACGTTAATGCCCGAGCTATGAAAACATGTTTGCTGCAAGACTATGAAATAAAACATGAAACAATAGCTATTACGTTACACATGCATACTCTTGATGCTGTCGTTCGACCGTCACTTTACAAATTACATTTTATTTTTAATTTTCACACTTTTACACTGATTTTCCCCGGCTCAAACCCAAATATAAAGTTCCGCATGGGTTCGAATACCCTTTATTACTAGTTACCTATCTGTGACCAAAAGCTGACAGGAGTTAGGTGGGCATTTTTTAAAAAACAAATACATTACGCATGCATATATATATATATATATATATATATATATATATATATATATATATATATAGAAAGAGGTTTGTGTTTACTATAACCTTTTTATGCAAATATTACGCAAGTATAAATCATGTAGAATATCTGCATGAATATAATTACACGTAATAGTAAACTAAAGATGATTTTTCTAATAAGAAAACCAGAGAAACAAATAATGAATTACTTAAAATGAATATTAAAAAAGAATATGCAAATTAGATCTTTTGCAGATGAATGCAATTCCACGACCCATATATAACAAAGTTGTATTATCTTTTGAAATAAATAAAAAAAGAAGGATTTTTGATATGAATACCATTACACAAAACTCAAATTTATAGGAGTATAGATATGTAACGTGGAAAAAGGTTTAAAGCTCCAAATGGAAATTAGATCAGTCCATAAGGATTTGTGCGGTAATGGTTAGAGTATTTTGAACATCAATTGTAAAAGTGATCTCATTCAGGTTGAAGCTTTCATTCTCAGCTGTTCCGAAGTTCTTAGGTCCTCTGTCCAACCATGGCTGGCAGGGCGGAAGCATAATGCCCGCGTGAAGTAAATAAAAGGTTCCGTTCGAAATTCCGTCCAATTCCAGAGTTCGACAGAAACATTCCCGAGTTCGACAAGATGCACTTGAAAAAGGTCAGTTACATCGACGAAAACGTTTGAAAAATGATTCTCAAGATGAGAACATTAGTTTGATGAAAGCAAATAATACCAATGTTCACGTCAATCAAATCAGAAACGAAATTTGTGTTAATCTCTATAAACAGATTATTCCATTGAACATTTTTTTGTTATAATCGATAACATGTTTGTTTAAAAGTTCATACAATCATTTGTTTTGTAATATTATGTATTAGAATAAACTCACTTTCATTCGTTTGTTTTAAACGTTATACTTATTAGTATTTATTGAATGAGTGAAAATGTGGAATTGTTTTAGTGTTTATTGTATAATCCATTACTATTTATTACATAATCTATTAAAATTTATGGAATAACTCCTAATGAAAGATAGTTTTACAAACGTTATTAATATCATTTTACTGTCATCCTTATAATATTTTACTATAATTGGAATTCTTAAAATGCATTATATTACTTATTGTTTTTCAGAAAATTTACATTTAATAAATATCTAATATCAACCTGGAAGTTGTTTGCAAATAATTATATCAAACTCTTTATTATCTAATTCATATATATATACATACATACATATATATACATACATACATATATATGTATATATGTATGTATGTATATATATGTATGTATATATATATATATATATATATATATATATATATATATATATATAATATACTGTTTCCTCCTTTTCCTAAAACGTGTACAAAAACATCAAAATTTGTTAATTTACAACTTATTTTGTTTCAATTAATTTCCAAAGATTTTGAAATATTTAAAAAAAAAATAATTTATAACAAATCAAATTGAACACAGATTTCTTTTGGTTTCCTAACATTAATGAAATCACAACATAAAAAACGTAAAAGCAACGTTTCAGATTGGCTATATTTATTTTACTTTTAAAAACTGAACAATTACATTAAAATATATTCAGCAAAATACATTTGATTTCAACGAGAATTTCCGAAAACCTACAAAAGTAATTGTAAATATTTACATTTTTACAAATTCATAAAATGATTGGAAACAGTTTTTTTTTATCGATGTTTAAAAATGCGAAAACTGTACATTTTGTAATATTTTTATCAACAAAACTTCTATCTATTCACAGGTCCATGGAGGAACAACAAAGGCTTTTTTTTTAATATATACGCAATAAAACGGTGTCTTCGTTTTTAAGGGATATTTACAGTTCAGAGGTGTATACCTCACGATTTTTAAAACTATTTTCTGAACAAGTAATTTTACAAAAAATACAAATAAACCCTCGATAGAAATTTACGATTCAGAGGTGTATACCTCACGATTTTTAAAACATTCAGAAAAAATATTTTGAAAATATGCAAAAGCCAAGAAACACTGGACTGAATAATTTTTCATGTAAAATATGTAATTTCTCATTTTTAAAGCAATCCCATTTGATAATGCATAAGATGACACATGCAGTTGAGAAACGTTTTGTTTGTCAAGTTTGTAATTCTGTATTTGCCAGACAGGATACATTAACGGCACACATACGGACACACACGGATGAAAAACCTTATTTTTGTGACGAGTGTAACAGTGCATTTCGACATAGATCACATTTACAAAGGCACATACGGACACACACTGGCGAAAAACCTTTTACTTGTGGAGTGTGTCGCACTGCATTTTCACAGAACTCACATTTACAAACCCACATGCGGACACACACTGGCGAAAAACCTTTTACTTGTGGAGTGTGTCACACTGCGTTTTCACATAAATTCAGTTTACAAACCCACATGTGGAGACACACTGGCGAAAAACCTTTTACTTGTGGAGTGTGTCACACTGCGTTTACACATAAATCCAGTTTACGAACCCACATGCGGAGACACACGAGTTAAAAACCTTTTGTTTGTGACGAGTGTCACACTGCATTTTCACACCACACATCGTTACAAAACCACATACGAAAACACACGGGAGAAAAAGCTTTTGTTTGTAGAGTGTGTGGTTCAGCCTTTTCAGTAAAATCAAGTTTTAAAAGGCACATGAAGAGACACGTTGGTGATACGCGTTTACAAATAATTTAAACACTCGCATACAGATGAACATTGGACATGGTTTTATGGCATAATACAAATAATGTAGCAACCCTAGTTTAAGTCCAAATATCAATATACCAAACTTTCATGGACGACATCAACTGGGCCCATGAAAACAATTTCCAAACTAACCTGGTTAAAAATGTGCAGGAAAAAGTATTTCACACAAGAGGACGGTTAGAATAAGCTGAAATATTTTAGTTGGAATCTCTAAAAACAGGTTAATGTCTGCATCCGAATAGATGCCTTATCTCCAGCAATATATATATAAATTAATTTAAACACATCAACTTTAATGAACGAACATTTACTTGTTAATTTGTCTCTTAGTTATATTTATATAAATGTACGAATACTCTTCTATATAATCTGAAATATTTCCACGATCAGGCCAGCATTTTAAATAAATCTGTTTAACATTTCTATAAACATGCTATCAAAATTTGAGTTTTGTTTTTCAGAATTATTGCACAATGCCTGATAAATATCATTCTATATAACGACTTAAATGTTTGTATAACAAATAGTCGTGTATTTTTTATATTTCTGTCATATTTTAAAATATGTAGTTGATAATAAAATACATAATTTACCCAATTTTAATTCCAAATTTCTGAAAAATAAAAATGTACGAATCAATTTTTAAGGATCACAAATGAATTGCCCATTTCAATTTTCAATCATTTGTTAAATATAATTTCCTATGATTATTTCCAATGTTCAAAGTCGAATGTCTTTTAATGGAAATGTTTACATGGATCTTTTACGATATTTCTGTTATTTGTGCTTCATTGAGTTTGACAAAAATAATATTCAATCTTATTTACTTCAACAACGCTGAAAAAAAAAACTTCAAAGCTATTTTAGTTAGAATTGAAATAAAAGCGTTCGCGTCGCCATTCCTGATAAGTAATTATTATTACCTGCGAATTCTACCCAACACTTTGAAACTGAGACATGTCCAAAATATCGGGAAATGCGAGTAACATACGCGTCCAGATTTTCGAGAGAAGCCTTACATCCTCTAATGTCAGTATTGACAATAATATCTTAAAATAACTAAAACTCTACAAACTGTATCATTGTAATATTCTTCTTCCTTGAATTTCCTCACGTTGATGTAAAACATCTGGTCATCATATGAAGACTCGTCAACTCATTTAAAATCACATCAAAATGGACCAGACACTCGTCTAGCTGAAAACATTATCAATAATTCCCCCCACTCTTTATCTGTGCCTAAACCTAAACGTAGATTCCATGAACAAATCTTTCTTAGAACTGCACGCCTGTGAAGTTGTCTTCCGTTTTCTTGCTTTCCAGCTGACTACAATATGGTTGTCTTCAAGTCCAACGTAAACAAGTTCTTGATGAGCCGTTCAAGTTGCTAAAAAAATTACCGAATTTCCATTACGAACGATTACTTTATTGTCCAACCTACTACTGTACACTCTTAACCCTTATCCTCGAGTGGTCTCTGGGCCTTGATAAGTGGTTATGCTTATGTAAAAAAAGCATCAAAACCATGTTAATTACACTGATTTCATAAATGTTCATGACTCGAATTATCACATTATTCTACAATTGAATTTCTGAAAACCTTGTGATCCTAGTAATCCAACCATCTTTAAGGCCGAACATTGTGATCATATTCATCATTTGTACAAACGGAATACGCTAATAACTATGAAGATGCAATAAAAAACATTTCAGCTAACAACCACTCGCTAAAAATCGAGCTACATCAGCCGTTCTAATTTGTAGACTTCAATATAAGCGCCACTTCCTAAAAGATCAAGACTGTGTAAATATGTAATTAAACACAATTTAAAATATTAAATGGACAAAGTTATTGGAAGCTTTTAACTATACCATTGTTGTATTCGACTAAAAACTCACTCGGATAACATCCTCTGACGTCACGTTTTTATTATAAAAAATGATTAGGCAGTCGCTATACTGGTTGCGACATACACACGTGTTTTTTTTACTTCAAGTTTACAAACACAATGTGGTGTCAGAAGCGATATTAAAAAGACGAGACACTACACATCGAAACGTTTAAAATCATAAGTACCATACCAGTCGAGATAAAAACCAAGTAGGACAGAACGTTAAAATGAGTAGCATTGGACTGGAGCAACCCGAAAAGTTTAACTTCGGTCAACCTAAACAAGGGGAAAATGGATAAAAATATTTTAAGATACAAACAATGTCTAGAATAGACAAACAACAAGAAAACAAACAAATACTCGTTAATTTAGTGCGTGGGCGATAAAGCGAAGGATATACTAGATATTTTCAACTGCTCACCGGATGAATTCCAAACATTAAACACTGTCAAAGAAAAGTTTAACAAAAATTTACAGGTTATCATTAGTTTAATCGATTCATTTGTAACAGAACAAAAACCTGCGAGTTTGAAAACCTACAAAATAGTCAAATAATTATTGCATAATTTTGTTCAGACAACCAGTTATCTAAAATATAACAAATTAACCTAAAAAGTGCCATAACACGTGCACGTCAAAACGTGGTTGTGATGAAATCATTTATTGAGGCCGCCTTTTAAAGTTTATATGAAAAACACCTCATCGAAATGGCGTATATGTCTAGTCGATAGATAATGGCAATAAAAAGTAACTCCTGTATAAAATCTACAGCCTCTTAACAAAAATATTGTATACGGAAATCTATATAAAGGATTTTAACAAATATATTGTATACGGAAATTTATATAAAGGATTTTAACAAATATATTGTATACGGAAATTTATATAAAGGATTTAAACAAATATATTGTATACGGAAATCTATATAAAGGATTTTAACAAATATATTGTATACGGAAATTTATATAAAGGATTTAAACAAATATATTGTAAACGGTAATCTATATAAAGAATTTAAACAAAAATATTGTATACGGATATCTATATAAAAGCCCTAACACAAATAGGTGCTTCTGCGCTTTAGTGCCCATTTCTCCGAATCGCGCTCCACAATGCCTGGCGAAAAACGGAAAACGCCAGATTATAACGAGCGAGTCAAACGAGACGCCAATTAGCAGACGTTAAAAACTGGTAGAGAAAAACGAAAGAAAGGAAAGAGTTTGAACTGGAAAAGTAAAGAAAGGGCAGAATTTCATTGTGTGTCTTCAATCCAAAAAAAGAGGGGAATTAACTAATTCAGGGTAGAAATAATTTGAAAATTAACAGAAAAAGTCATCAATTTTTGTCAGGAAAACTGAGCAGATGCAAAACATGTCGGCGAAAATGCATCACGACGAAACGAAACGTAAACGACGGTTTCGGCTGGACGTGCACTAATGGCCATTGCAGACAATTGAAGTCCTTGCGCCATGGCACCTTTTTCGAAAGTTGTCATCTCCTGCTACCTACGATTATATGATTCATATATTTGTGGGCGTTCGAAATGGCAACACACAAACACTTACGGCGAGAGTGCGATATCTGGTGGGATCACACTCTCACTTCCAAATATACTTCCAAAATAAATATTTTTTTAAAATAATATTTTTTATTTAAAATAAAAATGTTTACAAAATGCCTGCGCGAGTTCATGCAGCCATGTTTTTTTACGTAATGAAATCAATTGAATTTTATGAGTTAATTTTTTTTTCAATTTTTAAACTTTAAAACTATTAAAATTTTTCTAATGGTTCAATTTTTACGATATTTTCGGGGTCAATATGAACTTTTATGCTCTTTCCAATAAACTGAATGTCATATTCTAGAAAGCGTTTTTATTTTTAAATTCACCCACCCCCAATTTTGAAATGTCTATTAAAATGTAAATAATTAATTTTCTTGCCTCAAATTTATATATCACAAATTGAAGATAAAAGATCAATGAAATAAGTTAATTTAAAACAAAAAAAATAGTTATTTGGAAATTTACTTGTAAAGTCCAAAGTTTAAAACCTTTATTTTTATAAAACACGTTGAATTTTTTTTTTTGTAAATGAAACCTTATAAACTTATATTGTCCAGAAAATGTCATAGAATTACGACAATTTTTTTCTGTTTCATTCAATGTTTTCGGTTTTTTTTTTTTTTGATATTTAAAAAAATCCCTCCCTAAAGAAGAAATAAAATATATTAAATCCAAAACTTATGTATTATTTGAGAGAAGAAAAAAGTCAAATTCTTCGAGTGTTTTTTTTTTTAAGGCAAAAACTGATAAGTAAAATGTGATCATTTTTCAAATACGGTGACACATTTTTCTTCACGCACAAGGCTTTAATTAAAAAAAAAATATTGTATATTTTTCGATAAAACCTTTTATTATTTTGCAGCTTGGTCTTTGCTTCTTTTATTGAAAAAATATTCATATTGTTATAAGCTTCGAAAGATAACGAGTTTAATTAATCACTCCTTCTTTTAATGGCGTCTTCTGACTCTCCTATTGAACCGCTCCAGTTCATGGGAGGATACGACCATGCTGAAAAGGAGGGTTTTCTTGTCACACTCCCAGACCATAAATCAGAAACCCTTCTTCCGTTAATGAAAAAAATACATACTTCCAGGGCCACGATAGCTTCCGATTGCAGGAAAGGATCTTACGGTTAAGCACATCCTTCATTTCGAGGACGCAAACTAGGGCTACCACAAATCATGTGGAGAGGATGTGGAAGGAGGCAAAACAATAAAATAAAAGAATGTGGAATCAAACATATAGTAGAAAGTTACCTCCTCCTCATCCTCCTTCTTCATTCTCTAACAACATTTCTCAGCCTTACTTTGCTGTCGTCAGCTGCTTTACTTCAATCGGTTGAAAATACTATCATTAAAGAAATAGACTATTCTCAGAAAACAACGGCACTTTGCTGCAAAATGTATACGCGTACCCCGCAATAACTGACAACCGCTATATATATATATATATATATATACTAGCAAAAGTACCCGTCGTTGACTGGGTTTAAAAACAGCCTACAGAAAATGGACTTGGATTTATGAAAGTATGATAGGTTATGAAAACGAAGGGTTGTAAAGAGATAGCTTCGAATTTGGGGGTATCAAAACCAAAGCAAAATATGATGAAAGTAAAAATAAAATAGATGAACTCCATAATTTATTATACCATACCTGTTCACACTGAAAGACTGAAACACTTATCATAATATTCTGTGGATCTATATTAAAAACCTTGCTAAACTTTGTGACATATTTCCATTCTATGGAGACCAGGTGCGAACGAGCACCCCATAATTTTATTATACCATATTTCTTCAAACTGAAGCATAATTATCAAAGTATTCTTACGCAGATAGATATGAAAAGTCTTTATTAAAGTGTGTGCCTATTTCCATTCTATGGAGGCCAGGCGCGAACGCAGACCCCACAATTTTATTATAGCATCCCTATTTAAGTTAAAACATACTTATCAAAGTATTCTTATGTATATCTATATCAAAAACACTTGTAAACGTATTTTTAAAATTTTTTAACTTGATTTCCATATTTTGTGGACCATGCGCGAACGCAGACCCCACAATTTTAATGAACCACCATTCTGCCAGATCAAACATACCCATTCCTGTGTCTCGATACATCTACCATTTTATGCAATCAGTTTTTTTTATTTTTAATCGGCTTTATAGTTTATACACACACACACACACACATATATATATATAAGATTTAAAATTAGAAATTATTTGCTGCAAAATAAAATGCACACTCAAAAATTGTTATACATAAACAGCAGTCGTCGGCTGCCGAAATTTTAAAAAAAAGTTATTACTCTTCTCCCTCAATAAAAGAAAAACAATTGTCTAAAAAGATAATAAAACAGTAAAATGTTTGTAATTTAGGTTTCTGTTTTCCTTTCTGTAGTTTTTTATCTTTCATTTTTTTATATACATACGTTCGCTCACGTCAGTCTACAATTCACTTTTTGAAATGGTTGTAATCTGGTACGTGCAAAAATAGGGGAATAAATAGTGGGACATAGTTTTGAAAGCCGATTTATTATAATTCTTTTGTTTCCGACTACTTTTTGATTGTATTTGAAAGATTGAAGATTAATTTCCAAAAGGAAAAATAAATATTTGTACACGTGAAAAAAAAGTTATAATGAAAAATGTTTTCATGACTGGCAATATCAACTAAATCTTAAAATTAAATAAATTAATTGTAAACATCCTTTGAATGATAAATATTAGTTTTCTGTATCGATTTCAAATATAATTAGTAAAGTGATTAGATATTGAATTAAATCTAAAAAAAACACCATGTTTGTACAAAAAAAAGAGTTTAATTAGCCCCCCCCCCAAGTTAGATTATGCACTTCGCAGAATCACAACAAACGGATTTTTTGAACATATTACATCAACACAAATAATTATCCAGACGCACACGACAGCATCAAAACCTATTTCTTTCCGTGTCTACCTCAACGGCATAATCCGCAAGTCATCCCAACCAAAAAATCTGAATCTAATTCAAAGCATAAACATCACAGCCGACGTGTCTCCAGCATACACATGAACACAAATAATTGACCTACAAGAGTACAATCCTCACTCGAATACATTCACGACTTTATCAGCTTCAATTTGATATGACAAGTGAATCCCCAGTCAGATGACTCCCTGCTGTAGATTAGAATATAAAAACAAACACGAATCAGAAACGAAAACGATACATTAACCCAGGGGACTACTCGTGTCTACAAGTACGTCCGCAGGAATAGTATAAATACAGCCGGTTTTTCGATAAGCATGTCAGATCAGGCTAGCCCATCGAGCAGTGAAGTTACTCCCGTCAGCAGCAGCAGTAGTCAGTCAGCGTCGATTCACGTATTGCTACCAGCGATAGTAGTCAGCCCCGGCCGACTTTACTAGCAGTTTAAGCCAGCAGCAGGTATCACTAACCTTTCACCAGCGACATCGGTAGCAGCAATCTAGACTACCCCTCATTCGCCATCAACTCCCCGAGCCTGCCAACCGATGCCGTCTTTGTTTCAAGCAGCCTACTAACGTTCCTGTCACTGCCGCCGCCGTCACTGGCACATCTTGACAATATAAAGTTTTTCCTTTGATCGCTTTGACTTTTAATAACTAAACTTATTCGTTTGTCCTTCTTGCTTCCATACGTCCATTTTTCTAATATAACAATTCGTACTTTATTGTTGCTGATACGTATGCAAATGAAGTCATTGATGCGGAAACATCAGAAAAACTAGGAGTAATAGAAAGGATTAACGAAATAATAAAAATACACATAAAAGGCTTAATAGAAAAATACTGTTTTGGTGGCAGAGGCAAATTACCAGTCGCTCATTATATTATGGTGAATCTGGACGTAAAACCAGTTGTCAATCCTGTTGCGGACCAGGGTATAAATATCCTAGCTCGCTACAAAAGAAAATAATGAAACGAATGGAATGAAGGAAACAAAAACTCAATTGCTGAATAAAATAAACATGTCGTTTATTTCCTGTTGAAAAATGAATGTTTTAGGTGTAACACGTGTTCATGTCTGCACGTGGAAAGAAGAGTGAGTTATGTGGTGGAAATGGGAATGACAGTCCAGCGTGTAGACAAAGAAAAGGATAGAGGGTTGACATCAGTAAAGCTGCGCGCAATGGTGGTAATTGTCCAGGTGGACATGTCTTCAAGCCGAGAGCGTGGACGCTAACTTGTTGTCTGTTGATGGGCCAAAGCCACAGGGAAGAAAAAGAAAGAAAGTGAATCCAGGCCATGGAGATAGAAAACCTGTAAAGCGTACGTAATGTCTGTTAACTCATGCCTCACCTACAATAGCAGGTGGCGTGAGGTGCGCGGGCGCGGGCGCACCGAAAGGGGGGAATGGTTTGTCGACCACTCAGCTCGGAAGGCGAGTTGAAAAGGGTGAAGCAGCTTATTGCTCTTGCTTTTATAGTTGTTTCCGGTGGTCTTCTGCGCATGTGCGGAATTCCTTTAAAGACGAAGTGACGTTGTCCATGTGTGCGTACATGTGCGCGTATGTGTTTGTGTGCATGTGCATGAATGTGAGTATATGTACGTGCGTGTACATGCATGCATATGTTTGTGTGCGCGTATGTGTAAGACCAGAAATGTGGTTTGAAATGTGAAAGCGTGTTTTTTGTGTGAGACTAGAAAAGGCTCGCGCAATACACCCCTTCCTGGGGGTGAAATAATATGCAGTATATATATATATTTTTAAATACGTAATGTTTTGCGCAATTGACTTTTCGTCTGTTTTGTTGCTGTTGGTGTGGGTGTTTAAATAAAACAGAGTGTGTTCGTAAAGAAGTATTACTGTGCTTTTTTTGTGCTGACATGTGCAATGAGTTACTTGGATAGTTAAGTGAATTCTTCGTTTGGAAGGATTTTTTTTTGTGTGTATGTTGACGTGGTGTGTCTAGTTGACAGTGTCTTCACAAGTGAGTCTGCGGTAGTGTGTACATTGTTTGTATGAGAGCTATTTGCACATTCGTTCGTGTTGAACGGTAGTGTGGTTGCCGGCTGTCAACGAAACTTCCAGTTGTGAGTTTATTAACGTGCGTGGTGCATCTCAACTCGTATTGTTGATTCAACTTCTTCCTATGTGTTGATAGGTATGTACTGTAATTGTTTCTTTGTTGTTGCATCTGCTGTGCGGGAGAGAATGTGAATAGGCCTATGTGATCTTGCTCGTCGCGTTTGTTGCAGGGTAATGTCAGGAAACCATGAAAAATGTTTGTCGAGCTGAAATTTTCTTTAGCTTCAGTATGAAGTCGACAGCTCCATGTTTATTTTTCTGTCGAGTCTGATGAAGGGTTTCGTCATTATAGTTCCCTTGTTTTCTTTGTTAAAATGTTCGGGTTTTTTCTTTATCAAGTAAAACGCGCGACTTGCTCAAAACAATTCCTTTCAAAAAAGTAGTCACCATGCGTGTTCGTTTTACGTCGGATAGTCGCCAGTTTGTTGCGGGATTTGTGGTATAGAAATGCGTTTTTCTCTCACGTTCGGGTGTCACCAATTTGTTGAGGTGCGAAATAGAAAAAATGTATTGCTTTGAGGCAGGAACGAACAATGCGTTTATTGAATTAAACGAACTTGAATTTATTTCGTGAAGAAACAAATGAAAGAAAAGGGTACCACATGCGTTTATTTGGGCGTGCGTCTCTTGCTGTTTACTGGTGAGAAGGAAAGTCTATTGTCGTAGAGTGAGAAAGAGAGAAAGGCATTCCAGTTTGGTGTGCGTTTCTTGCTGTTAGCTGGTGAGAAGGAAAGTGTATTGTTGCTGAGAGAGAGAGAGAGAAAGAGAGAGAGAGAGAGAGTGTGTGTGTGTGTGTGTGTGTGTGTGTGTGTGTGTGTGTGTGTGTGCTTTGTTCAAACTCATTCATTTAATTTTTAAATTTTGGAGTCACCATCATTTGTTGCGGGGTGGTGGTATTGAAGGAAATGCATGTTCATCTAACGTCGGGTCACCATATGTTGTTGTGGACCAGGGTATAAATATCCTAGCTCGCTACAAAAGAAAATAATGAAATGAATGGAATGAAGGAAACAAAAACTCAATTGCTGAATAAAATAAACATGTCATTTATTTTCTGTTGAAAAATGAATGTTTTAGGTGTAACACGTGTTCATGTCCGAACGTGGAAAGCAGAGTGAGTTATGTGGTCGAAATGGGAATGACAGTCCAGCGTGTTGACAAAGAAAAGGATAGAGGGCTGGCATCAGTAAAGCTGCGCGCAATGGTGGTAATTGTCCAGGTGGACATGTCTTCAAGCCGAGAGCGTGGACGCTAACTTGTTGTCTGTTGATGGGCCAAAGCCACAGGGAAAAAAGAAAGAAAGTGGATCCAGGCCATGGAGATAGAAAACGTGTAAAGCGTACGTACTGTCTGTTAGCTCGGGCCTCACCTACAGTAGCAGGTGGCGTGAGGTGCGCGCGCCGCGAAGGGGACGAATGGTTTGTCGACCATTCAGATCGGAACGCGAGTTGAAAAGGGTGAAGCAGCTTATTGTTCTTGCTTTTATAGTTGTTTCCAGTGGTCTTTTGCGCATGTGCGGAATTCCTTTAAAGATGAAGTGACGTTGTCCATGTGTGCGTATATGTGCACGTATGTGTGTGTACATTAGCGTGTGTGTGTGTAGGCGCATGAATGTGAGTGTATGTACGTGAACATGAATATATGTACGTGCATGTATGTGCGCGCGTATGTTTGTGTGAGCGTATGTGTAAGACCAGAAAAGTGCTTTGAAATGTAAAAGCGTGTTTTTGTATGAGGCTAGAAAAGGCTCGCGCAATCCTCTAAAGAATACACTATTTGGTTTGATACTAAAATTTTAAAGGATTTAAAAAAAAAAATTATAGAAATCGCATTAATAAAACACATTCAGGAACCAGCAGGTTGGGTAAAATCTCTCGTAATAGTAGAGAAACAGAATAGTAGGGTAAGACTGTTTAGACTAGGCACCGCCAAAACTGGGGGGGGGGGCAGGTAAGTACATTTTCACGGACCATCTTTTTAAAAATCTACCAAAAATCAGGTAATTATCTGATCAATACGAAATTTTCACCGATTATTAAGAGAAGAATGAACTTTATAACAGTGTACTTATTTTTCATAAACGATATTTATAGATATATTTTTTTTGCTTACAACCTCCCCCTTGTTTTGAGGGGGTACAAATATGCTTAAAATAATCATCTGAAACTGAACACAACATATTGTGTTGTTGTAAGGGACAGAATTATAGATTAAAAAACAATTGTTTGCATACCCTATTTTGACGTTTGAATATCAGAACTTCGATTGTGTTTAATTATCCCGCTTTTGAGTTTTGAAGTGTGAAATTCGGTGAATATGATAAGTAAAATAATTAATTTAAGTTAACAAAAACAAAAAAATTAATATTTATACGAAAAAAGCCATTTTAAAAATCTTTGAAAAATAAATTAACAATGCATGACCATTAATAAACAGAGCATATTTAAAAAAAAAAATATTGTGCCCTTTGTGTTAAAAATAGCATCATCTTTTTCGATCCCGTTTGAAAACGTTTGCCGCTTTTCGACTACGGTGGACCAAACGCGCCGAAATATTTTTTTTTATTCTGCTTTAAATTGCCCCCCCCCACATTTTGGGAAGTCTGGCCCCCACACACATACACATTAAAAACCAAACTCATACAAATGGTCACCCATCTGGTACTGGCCAACCTCAGCGTTAATAATACATTGAAATTTTCGTCACTGAAAAATAAGTTTGTTTTGGCCTGTTTGGTCTTCCATAGTTTGCTTTTTATCAACTACAAACGTAAACATTGTCGATCTAGACTCTAGATCGACGCGAAGTAACTGGTTGCCTATATGAATAAGTGGAATTATTTGAAATCTAGGTACTTATATTATAATATTTTTGCATATTCTCATAGAAAATCATCGTAAATCTTAGTTAGACAACAAATAAAACCTTTTTTTAAATATTTATGTACGTTTTTTGTGCAAGACAAAAAATGTCAATTGTTACCTTTTGGGGGAAATTTAACATTTAAAATTGAATTAAAAATAGTAGAAATAGTTTTACATTATTCTGTTTTCTATATGATAAAAGTTTTATCTTTCTGGAAAAAAAAGTTACTCAGAAATAATGGATTTTAATAAATGTAATTTCGTTTTAGAAAACAACAACAATTTGATTTTTCGGCCATTTTTGATGGTGCCTAGTTTTGACACTAGAGATCTAATCAGAGCTTTAAAAAATAGAGCATTTTAAGTAAGGTATTGCCGACGAAATTTTTGCAGAAATGAATTCTAAAATTTTATGACCAAGTAATGAAATATAAATGACCATTGATGATAGTAAAAAAAAACTTTTTTGCTGCGGTGTTCAAAACAAAAAAATGGAGACACATGGTTTACATTATCATACGTATCACGTTCGACAAATCCTGCAGAATAGAATTATCATCCTATTTAATTGGAAAACCTGAATATAGTGTTTGCCTGTAAATATTTCACCAGTCCGTTTATGGGAGACATTTTCTCACTGAAAATGGTCCTCAACTGTTGAGGCAGAGTTTTAAAAAATCTATAACGAATAGCCCTACATCAATGCAGAGACTTTTATTAGCACTAACCGGATCTATAAATTTGAGGTGATATATACCTTGACTCGTGAATTAGTAATTGCAGACACATTGTCACGTGCATATCTGAAGGATTGTCACGTGCATATTTAAAGGATACCACTCAAGAAATAACAGATAAAGAGATGGATAAATATATTTAATTTTGAAACAGAATCCAATGAGTGATTAAAAACTCGACATATACAGAGAAGAAACTAGAAAAGATCCAACGCTAAAGATGTTGATGAAATATGCAAAATCAGCTTGGCCAGAAAACAAAGATGTACCACATAATAGCGTCATCGATGCCAAGTCGTGATGCGATATCGGTTGTGAAGTGTCTAATATTAAAAGGCACACGAATAATGTCCCTAGGCACTTTAAGAACAGAGGCCTTGCAAAATATCCATACTGGACATCTAGAGATAGAAAAGTGCATTACAATGGCTAGGGAAGTTATATATTTGACCAATATAAGCAATCAAATAAAATATATGATAAGCACATGTACTAATATAAACAATCAAATAAAAAATATAAGCACATGCAACAATATAAACAATCAAATAAAAATATGATAAGCACATGCACCAATATAAGCAATCAAATAAAAAATATGATAAGCATATGCCGCAATATAAACAATCAAATAAAAAATATAAGCACATGCACCAATATACAAAATCAAATAAAAAATATGATAAGCACATGCACCAATATAAGCAATCAAATAAAAAATATGATAAGCATATGCACCAATATAAACAATCAAATAAAATATGATAAGCACATGCACCAATATAAACAATCAAATAAAAAATATGATAAACACATGCACCAATATAAACAATCAAATAAAAAATATCATAAGCACATGCACCAATATAAACAATCAAATAAAAATATGATAAGCACATGCACCAATATAAACAATCAAATAAGAAATATGATAAGCACATGCACCAATATAAACAATCAAATAAAAGATACGATAAGCACATGCACTAATATAAACAATCAAATAAAAAATGTGATAAGCACATGCACCAATATAAACAATCAAATAAAAATATGATAAGCACATGCACCAATATAAACAATCAAATAAAAATATGATACGCACATGCACCAATATAAACAATCAAATAAAAATATGATAAGCACATGCACCAATATAAGCAATCAAATAAAAAATATGATAAGCATATGCACCAATATAAACAATCAAATAAAGAATATGATAAGCACATGCACCAATATAAACAATCAAATAAAAAATATGATAAGCACATGCACCAATATAAACAATCAAATAAAAGATATGATAAGCACATGCACCAATATAAACAATCAAACAAAAATATTATAAGCACATGCACCAATATAAACAATCAAATAAAAAATATTATAAACACATGCACCAATATAAACAATCAAATAGAAGATATGATAAGCACATACACCAATATAAACAATCAAATAAAAATATGATAAGCACATGCACTAATATAAACAATCAAATAAAAAATGTGATAAGCACATGCACCAATATAAACAATCAAATAAAAATATGATAATCACATGCACCAATATAAACAATCAAATAAAAATATGATAAGCACATGCCCCAATATAATCAATCAAATAAAAAATATGATAAGCACATGCACCAATATAAACAATCAAATAAAAAATATCATAAGCACATGCACCAATATAAACAATCAAATAAAAAATATGATAAGCATATGCACCAATATAAACAATCAAATAAAATATGATAAGCACATGCACCAATATAAACAATCAAATAAAAGATATGATAAGCACATGCACCAATATAAACAATCAAATAAAAAATATGATAAGCACATGCCGCAATATAAACAATCAAATAAAAAATATAAGCACATGCACCAATATAAAAAATCAAATAAAAAATATGATAAGCACATGCACCAATATAAACAATCAAATAAAAAATATGATAAGCACATGCACCAATATAAACAATCAAATAAGAAATATGATAAGCACATGCACCAATAAAAACAATCAAATAAAAATATGATAAGCACATGCACCAATATAAACAATCAAATAAGAAATATGATAAGCACATGCACCAATATAAACAATCAAATAAAAATATGATAATTACATGCACTAATATAAACAATCAAATAAAATATATGATAAGCACATGCACCAATATAAACAATCAAATAAAAATATGATAATCACATGCACTAATATAAACAATCAAATAAAAATATGATAAGCATATGCACCAATATAAACAATCAAATAAAAAATATGATAAACACATGCACATATTTTTAGATCATAGAAACCAGCAACCATCAGAATCTTTCATACACCCCGAAATACCTGTAACGACATTGATGAAATTTGCGACTGATATTTTTCTATATATCAATGTACATGTTGTAATCATACACTATACAACGAGATATTTCGATATCCATAAACTAGACAACTGTATTTCACACCTAGTGATTAACAAGATAAAAAATAAAACACTTTTGCCAAGTTTGGTATTCAACAAATAGTGATTAGCGACAATGGACCGGAATACCAATCATTGGAATTTGAATAATTTGCTAAGAAATGGAAATTCAAGCTTATTACAATTTCCCACAAGCAGATAGACTGGAAGAAAGGAACATCTAAACAATAAAAAGGTACTAAAAAGTCTGTCGAAATCCATTTGAACAATATCAGCATAAATATCAATTCTATTAAAAGATACGTCTCCGTCACCCGCCAAACAGTTAATGAAAAGAAATCCATTTGAACAATATCAGCATAAATATCAATTCTATTAAAAGATACGTCTCCGTCACCCGCCAAACAGTTAATGAAAAGAAATCCATTTGAACAATATCAGCATAAATATCAATTCTATTAAAAGATACGTCTCCGTCACCCGCCAAACAGTTAATGAAAAGAAATCCATTTGAACAATATCAGCATAAATATCAATTCTATTAAAAGATACGTCTCCGTCACCCGCCAAACAGTTAATGAAAAGAAATCCATTTGAACAATATCAGCATAAATATCCATTCTATTAAAAGATACGTCTCCGTCACCCGCCAAACAGTTAATGAAAAGAAATCCATTTGAACAATATCAGCATAAATATCCATTCTATTAAAAGATACGTCTCCGTCACCCGCCAAACAGTTAATGAAAAGAAATCCATTTGAACAATATCAGCATAAATATCCATTCTATTAAAAGATACGTCTCCGTCACCCGCCAAACAGTTAATGAAAAGAAATCCATTTGAACAATATCAGCATAAATATCCATTCTATTAAAAGATACGTCTCCGTCACCCGCCAAACAGTTAATGAAAAGAAATCCATTTGAACAATATCAGCATAAATATCCATTCTATTAAAAGATACGTCTCCGTCACCCGCCAAACAGTTAATGAAAAGAAATCCATTTGAACAATATCAGCATAAATATCAATTCTATTAAAAGATACGTCTCCGTCACCCGCCAAACAGTTAATGAAAAGAAATCCATTTGAACAATATCAGCATAAATATCCATTCTATTAAAAGATACGTCTCCGTCACCCGCCAAACAGTTAATGAAAAGAAATCCATTTGAACAATATCAGCATAAATATCAATTCTATTAAAAGATACGTCTCCGTCACCCGCCAAACAGTTAATGAAAAGAAATCCATTTGAACAATATCAGCATAAATATCCATTCTATTAAAAGATACGTCTCCGTCACCCGCCAAACAGTTAATGAAAAGAAATCCATTTGAACAATATCAGCATAAATATCCATTCTATTAAAAGATACGTCTCCGTCACCCGCCAAACAGTTAATGAAAAGAAATCCATTTGAACAATATCAGCATAAATATCCATTCTATTAAAAGATACGTCTCCGTCACCCGCCAAACAGTTAATGAAAAGAAATCCATTTGAACAATATCAGCATAAATATCAATTCTATTAAAAGATACGTCTCCGTCACCCGCCAAACAGTTAATGAAAAGGAATCCATTTGAACAATATCAGCATAAATATCCATTCTATTAAAAGATACGTCTCCGTCACCCGCCAAACAGTTAATGAAAAGAAATCCATTTGAACAATATCAGCATAAATATCCATTCTATTAAAAGATACGTCTCCGTCACCCGCCAAACAGTTAATGAAAAGAAATCCATTTGAACAATATCAGCATAAATATCCATTCTATTAAAAGATACGTCTCCGTCACCCGCCAAACAGTTAATGAAAAGAAATCCATTTGAACAATATCAGCATAAATATCCATTCTATTAAAAGATACGTCTCCGTCACCCGCCAAACAGTTAATGAAAAGAAATCCATTTGAACAATATCAGCATAAATATCAATTCTATTAAAAGATACGTCTCCGTCACCCGCCAAACAGTTAATGAAAAGAAATCCATTTGAACAATATCAGCATAAATATCTATTCTATTAAAAGATACGTCTCCGTCACCCGCCAAACAGTTAATGAAAAGAAATCTTAGGACAAAGTTTCCGAACATTTTGTACAACAAAAAAATGAAACGGCGTAACACTAGGTGTATCAGAATTGGGGGGGGGGGAGTTTTTAACACCCCTAACACGAAACTGCAAATAAAATATTTAAAAAAAAAACTCGTAATTTCTCTTTTAAAAGTGGGTTGTTTATTTTCTTTATGGAATGTACTTCCAAAATAAACTATTAAAGTTGTTAAAAAATAATAGTAATATTATTTTTATTTTTTTAAAAACAATGTTTACAAAGTTCCGGCGCACCTTGATGCAACCATTTTTTTTACGTAGTGAAATCAATTGAATTTTACGAGTTAAATATGTTTTTAAATTTTTAAACTTTAAAAATCTATAAAAAAAAATTTATTTGGTTACATTTTTACGATATTTTCAGAGTCAATGTGAAATTTTATGCTCTTTCTAATCAAGCAAATATATTTTAGATAAACGTTTTTTTTAATTCACCCCTCCATTTTGAAATGTTTATTAAAATTTTGATAATTAATGTACTCACCAAGGTTTTATATATCACAAATTGAAGATAAAATATGAATAAATAATATATTATAAATTAAAACAAAAAAAAAGTGTTTTTTTGGAAATTTACCTGTAACGTCACAAAGTGTAAAACTTTTTTTAAAACCACATTGATTTTTTTTAATTGGAAGCCTATGTTCTGCTTATATTGTTCAGTAAGTATTGGATGCTGACGATATTTTTTTTAATTGGAAGCCTATGTTCTGCTTATATTGTTTAGTAAGTATTGGATGCTGACGATATTTTTTTTAATTGGAAGCCTATGTTCTGCTTATATTGTTCAGTAAGTATTGGATGCTGACGATATTTTTTTTAATTGGAAGCCTATGTTCTGCTTATATTGTTCAGTAAGTATTGGATGCTGACGATATTTTTTTTTAATTGGAAGCCTATGTTCTGCATATATTGTTCAGTAAGTATTGGATGCTGACGATATTTTTTTTAATTGGAAGCCTATGTTCTGCTTATATTGTTCAACAAGTATTGGATGCTGACGATATTTTTTTTTAATTGGAAGCCTATGTTCTGCTTATATTGTTCAGTAAGTATTGGATGCTGACGATATTTTTTTTTAATTGGAAGCCTATGTTCTGCTTATATTGTTCAGTAAGTATTGGATGCTGACGATATTTTTTTTAATTGGAAGCCTATGTTCTGCTTATATTGTTCAGTAAGTATTGGATGCTGACGATATTTTTTTAATTGGAAGCCTATGTTCTGCTTATATTGTTCAGTAAGTATTGGATGCTGACGATATTTTTTTTAATTGGAAGCCTATGTTCTGCTTATATTGTTCAGTAAGTATTGGATGCTGACGATATTTTTTTTAATTGGAAGCCTATGTTCTGCTTATATTGTTCAGTAAGTATTGGATGCTGACGATATTTTTTTTAATTGGAAGCCTATGTTCTGCTTATATTGTTCAGTAAGTATTGGATGCTGACGATATTTTTTTAATTGGAAGCCTATGTTCTGCTTATATTGTTCAGTAAGTATTGGATGCTGACGATATTTTTTTAATTGGAAGCCTATGTTCTGCTTATATTGTTCAGTAAGTATTGGATGCTGACGATATTTTTTTAATTGGAACCTATGTTCTGCTTATATTGTTCAGTAAGTATTGGATGCTTACGATATTTTTTTTAATTGGAAGCCTATGTTCTGCTTATATTGTTCAGTAAGTATTGGATGCTTACGATATTTTTTTTAATTGGAAGCCTATGTTCTGCTTATATTGTTCAGTAAGTATTGAATGCTGACGATATTTTTTTAATTGGAAGCCTATGTTCTGCTTATATTGTTCAGTAAGTATTGGATGCTGACGATATTTTTTTTTAATTGGAAGACTATGTTCTGCTTACATTGTTCAGTAAGTATTGGATGCTGCCGATATTTTTTTAATTGGAAGCCTATGTTCTGCTTATATTGTTCAGTAAGTATTGGATGCTGACGATATTTTTTTTTAATTGTAAGCATATGTCTTCTTATATTGTTCAACAAGTATTGGATGCTGACGATATTTTTTTTTTTTAATTGGAAGCCTATGTTCTGCTTATATTGTTCAACAAGTATTGGATGCTGACGATATTTTTTTTAATTGGAAGCCTATGTTCTGCTTATATTGTTCAGTAAGTATTGGATGCTGACGATATTTTTTTTAATTGGAAGCCTATGTTCTGCTTATATTGTTCAGTAAGTATTGAATGCTGACGATATTTGTTTTAATTGGAAGCCTATGTTCTGCTTATATTGTTCAACAAGTATTGGATGCTGACGATATTTTTTTTAATTGGAAGCCTATGTTCTGCTTATATTGTTCAGTAAGTATTGGATGCTGACGATATTTTTTCTATTTCACTCAATGTTTTATTAAATTAACTCAATAAAGAATTATTAAAATATAATAAATCATAAATTTATGTATTTCTTTGAGAAAAGAAAAAAACCCTCGACTGTATTTTATTTTTAAGGCAAAAACTTATAAGTAAAATTTTACTATTTTTAAACTAGGGGAACACATTTCTTCATGCACAAGGCTAGACGGCTAACGCGAATGTGTGGTTATTTTCTGTCTTCTGTCCATCCGTAGTTCAAAACAAGGACAAATCGGTACTTCCGTTTTTTTCGATAAGAAAGTAAAAATGCGTGGGGCATGGCCCTTTTTTCAAATGATCGTTTAAAAAATTATTTTATTTAAAAAGTAAATGAAATTTAAAATATAAATATAGAAAAATTCTGAACAATGAACAATGGAACTACACATTCTATAGTATTTTTATGGATTTTTTTTGAATTTATATCGATATTTTATAATCGAAAAAAGTAAAATTTCGATGATTTTCTTCAAATCTTTTTTAAAGAAAACCGATTAAAAAAACAAATGTTGCATGATTTGCTATTAAACCTGTCATATTTTTTTAAATTTTGGTCTTTGCTCCTTTAATTGAAAAAAAAAAGGTTTGAATTACATTTGTCAAGTAGTTATAAGCTTGTAAAGATAGGAGGTCGAATTATTCAATTTTTGTCATGCATTAAGATCGTATTCTGACACTGCTAACGTAACACAGAAAAAAATTCAATGACACTATTCGTATACGTTTCAACAGAAGAGAGAATCAGAAAGCAATGGTAATCAAAAAATTGGAATAAACTCATTCGTACAAAGGGATAAAAAAAATAAAAAAAAAATTATTTTTATTTTTTATTAAAAAAACAGATGTTAGCTATACATGAGTTATTTCCCGTTAACCATGTTTACTCATACTATTCCTCGTATCGCTACCTCCCACCATGTAAGATGCAATAGATGTTGGTTGACTACAATATTTCAAGTTCAATGAATACTTCGTAATGTTCACACGTGTCCATTGTTCATCATACCAACCCACTCCCCCTACTAATCTAATATCTTTAATTAACGATAATAATAATTGAATTAAGCATTTTTTTATATATATTTAAATGAAAAATAATAATTGCCAAAAAATTGTCCGTTGGTTTTTATGATAACAGGTTGCAGAAAAAAAGTTAAATGTAATATTATATATGGAGGGATGAACATGTAACCGTCAGTGTGAGACATTTTTCACACTTTTTTTCAAATAACTATTTTTTTTAATTTTCAAGATTAAGATACCCGTTCAACTCCAAAATCATATTTTTTTTTCTACTGACAATTTGAAAATATATAGGTGGAAAAAAAAAATCATATTGGTATAAAAAATAGTACGTACAACTATTTAATCATTAATAAAGAATTGTTTTAACTTTTTAATGAATAATTAACTGTAGGAATAAATCAATAAAGTAATTGCTAAAATTGACTTATTGATCAACATTTTACAAACGTTTAATTCCAAGTCAAAGTAAAAACATTGGTAAACTGTCACCAATAATTTTATGATATTATTGAATATAAAACTTATAGCAAGTTTAATATGAAAATATTTTTTCAAAAATACAGACATTCTTGTGTGTATTCAGGTATTGTCATCAGTAATTTTTTAATATTATTAAATATAAAACTTATACCAAGTTAAATATTTTTTTAAAAAATACGGACCATTATTTATTAATATTAATACAGAATTACAACTGGTTAAGAAAACAGTATATAATTATTGAAAAGAATTACAAACTAAAAAAATACAAATTTAAGTTAAAATTTATCATAATGTCTACAGGAAATTCAAAGTTGATAAGCACAAAGAAGCGGGTAGTTGAAGAGAGAATGAGGATGGACAAAAGAGACTGGTTTTATTTTCAAATCTGTACATCTGTACTTACCAACATGGAACGTTCGTATAATTTTTACCATTTTTAAATAAATGATTTGTCTATGTTCCTGTTTTTTCAATTTATTTTTTTAAAAGATTATATGAGCATTATCTTACGTTGATGATTATACGTTCATAAGTGCAATGGAAATATTAGAATCTTACATATAAAGATCATGTTATAAATAAGACAATAAAAAGGTACATATAATTTTTGCAATTATATTTTTTTGTGCATGAAAATATTAAATAAAAAATGCTTAATTCAATGTTAATATTGATAGTTTGAGAAATTCATTTTTCTTTGAGTAATTTTTTTTATCGATTTTGTTAATACGGACTTTGGGGCTTTTTTTTTTTTCGTAATGTTCCTGTAAAAATATTTTTCTTTCTTTTATTGTTACAAATTACGATGCTTTATTTACATAAAAAAGTAAAATTAAACCCATTTACTACTGAAAACCATAACTTTAGTAAAGGTATTTTTTGTTTAAACAAAATAATACATTTCCACTAAGATTTTTTTAATAAAAAGCTCTCATTCATTATCGACTGATTGTTCAACAGACATCAGTTATGACGTTATTTCATGTTCCTGCCGTGCCCTGCCCGTCTCATATTAAAATGGTTCGATTTTTTTTAAATATCAAAACTAAGGTGTTTTTTATAATGTAAAAAAAAAAAGGATTATTACATTTAAAAAAAAAATAAAATTACGTTTTTTTTTTTTAAATAAAAACGAAACTTTACATTACATTAAATAATAATAATTTTTTCCATTTTCTGCGAACTTGCTTTTCCGGTCACCATCTTAAAAGGCGACTTCCACGCATCAAATTCATCTCGTTTTTCTTATAATCGTTTCTTTGTCGAAAGCAGACTGCAATACAAAAAAGTAAGTATTAGTTGAATTTATTTGTTTTTTATAGTTCTTTTTTATTACTGGGGTGCGTCCAAACCATTATGTTTCTCTTTTGTTTTGATATAAAAATAAGTTAACATTCAATATTTGCATGTAAACGGAGAATAGTAAGATTATAGAATTCTTTCCAATCGTGTAATATTTTTGGTGATTTTAAAGCCCCCCCCCCCCCCCGGAGTACTTTGAAAACGACTTTGATATTGAAAACATCGCAAATTCGTGGTTTAGTTATTAATGTAGGTATGACCGTAATAAGAGGATTTTCGACCCCCATAAATAATAACAGTAAAAACTTATAAAATAACATTGGTTCATTGTAATTTTTGCAGTATTCTCAAGAAGACAGCTTCTAAACAAATATTTTTTACTCTCCATAAAACCGGTGAATATTTTTCAAAGAATTCCCACAAAAGACGAAAACGGAAAAATTGGAATTGCATTTTATTTCTGCATATTTTGACGTAAACAATGAAAACAACACGATTTTTAAAATTCTCTTAAAAACGAAATAATTAATAAACTTTGTTAATTATTTTACAGATTTATTTACAAAAAAGAGATGAAAAGGGGATGAATTAAACTGAAGGAAAATAATATGCAAAAAAAATCCTCATATTTCCCCCCCCCCCTCTAACGCAGTATTTTTTTGGGAGGGGATTAACATCTCAGTTTTTTTACATATTTAAATATACGGACTTATTTTTAAAAAAAAATGAACTATATATGAATTGAAAGAAAATATGCAAAAAGACCCCCCCCTTGACAGTTTTTCTCATTTCATTGTTTTAGGGGTCATCCGCTTAAAATATTCTTTTCTGGATATCTTATCTATGTATGTCTTTTTCAGAATATTTAAAGTCAAAGGTAAGGTTTTTACTGTTATATTTCGCTTGAATAATAATTGAACAAAAACTTCAAGAAGGTATAATATATATTTGTGCTGACGTTTTTTCCTATATTTTTAATGTTTCATATGTCTCTTCTCTGATAAATTTGCCGACATTGTGATGTTTATATGCGATTTAAACCCCGATCCTTCTTCTTTAATATAGAGTAACAATTACGATGAATTAATTTCATTTTCTTAGTTTGGACTTGTATTTCTTTTACTGATGCCGAAAATTAGTATCACACCTATTATTAAACACTAAAGACCCATACATACATAAAAAAGAAAAGAAAATTCTTCAGAGATGGTAGGCGTTACATAAAACATCACACACAACAATAAATAAATTTTAGTGTTCATAAGAAAATATTTCAGTTTTTAATAAAGAATGCTGTAGAAAAAGAGGTAACGATACTGACAATGACAGCAAAAATAACCAGAATTGCATTGATGATCATCATGGTGAGTGGACGACATTGGTTTGGTCGGAGAAACTTTGAAAGAATGCCAATGTTACCATGTTCCTTTTATTGTTGTTCTTCTAGCATGTACACGGCCATCTTGCTAAGGATTATAAGCACATGAATTGATGGCTTATTTTTTTGTTTGCGTCTACATCTTTCAAAAATAGTTTTTGCTAAAATAATAAACAGACCGAAGTTAATCTCTAAAATCTCTTTACGTGTAAACAATAAAAACAATAAAAAATATTGACAAAAATTTTTTTGGAATTTCAATTCCGATTAAATTTAATTAAAAGAATCTTTGGAAAGAAATTATTTCCACAATAATTCGTAAATTAAACTCATAATATCCCGAAATAAAGAAAATGTACCTTTTTGGCACTTATGGATATACCCTGCTGAAATTATTATTTAGAAAGCCATTCTTAACATGGAGATAAGAAGGTGTTTTGTAACTATTGTGCACTTTTACAATTAAATAAAAAAAATGTAAAACTTGAATTTAGATTTAAAATTCTATTTTAATAAATGGCGCGGTGACATAATTGCATAAGCACCACCTTTTTTTAAAATGAAAATCCATTAAAAAAATGCCGACAATAATATATAAATACAAATAGCGTTAATTCTCACCAAAGTATGGATCATGGGAATGCAATAATTACATTTAATTTATTTCTTTAATTAGAATATTTTTTAATGTACACAAGTAAAAATTCTTTATTTTTCTCTAAAAATGTTTTATATTTTACTTGGTTTAAAAATTATTGAGGACGTTTGCTTACCAATGTTTTTCCTTAGATTTTGAAATTAAACGTTTGTAAAATGTTCAAATAGTCAATTTTAGCAATTAGAATACTCGATTTATTTTAAATTGATTTATTGATGATTAAATATGATTCAAATTTGAAATAGAATGATTATTTAATAATTAAATTATAAAGTTTTACTTTTTCGCCGTTCTGTCGACCCACACTTTTTAAAATCAATTGTCAGTAGAATTTATAGCATTTTTAAATAATTTTTTAACATGACACGGGACACGATCTCATTTTTTTATTTTTTTATTTTTAAGATTATATATTAAAATAAAATTGTTGATGTTTATTTGTAAAAAAAAAGAAGATTATTATAGTACTAAATGTTTAATTTTGCCGGAAACTATCACCATTAAAATAACAACAAATACATTTTTTGCGATATTTTATATTTTTGCTGTAAATATTAAATAAACAATGCTGGATCAAGAATAATATCATTAGTTTAAGACATTATATTTTTCGGGTTATATTCATTTCATTAAGGTGTTTTTGTAATGTTATTGAAATGTGTATATTTTTTTAATTTTTATTGTAAACATTTATGATGCTTTAATTTTATAAAAGGAAAAATAAATTCATTCGATTTTTGTATTTTAAGATAAACAGTTAAGGCATTTTTGTTTACATAAAATAATACATTTTCATTAAATTTATAATAAAAAATGATGGGTTCATTATATTCTGTGATAATTAATAAATACTGTAAATTTCATGAAAATCAGTTGAATTCCAAAATTTTCGTGTATTTGGAACTTAAGGGAAAGGTTTATACATTGTAGAGTATTTACCATTCATTTTGCACGTACATAATTATAGGATTCTTTCTTATCAGGTATTTTTTTGTTTTTAAATTTATTTTCTTTGTAAGTCTTTTGAAAACGATTTTGATATTTAAAACGATGCAGCACATATCTCTGGCAAATATTATTTTACTTAGAAACCATTTTTCTATTTTCCTTTCCTGTGCATTCGCAAAGAAAAGCCAAAATATCAATTTAACACAAATATTGTTTAATTTATCTTTTACCGTTATATAATTTGGCTTTCAAACCTGTTTATTTTTTTAGATAAAAACTCATTTCAGTTTTTAGGAAGTGAATTCAGTTTGATGTTATATGTTACTGTAAAGAAAAACCTTATGTCGATGTGTAGAACAGGTTAGCTGAAAATGAGTGATAACTCTAATCATCCTCTTTTATTTAAATCTAATTTTCTGTTTATAAAACGTAATTTCCAACTCATGTACAAAGAAATAAAATTGTTTTGAAATTAAAACTCATAAACATTTTATTAATTGAATTTAATGATTGTTTAAGAGTTTGAGTGCAATCTCTAAATTATGAGTTGATGTAAAATAAGGGTTTTGACCCAGATTTTCTCATTCCCCGTCAACATCTTTTTATTATTGTTTATTTAACATTAAAATCAAGACGTGTTTGTCTACATCATCAAGAAATGTAATTGTATTTTACACCATGTAAAGAAAATACCAATCTCACAAACCATTCTCTCCTAAATAATAATTTCTAATAGAAACAACATTTGTTGATCTTAGAATCACTCCTTCTTATGCATGTGATATCAAAACAAACTTAGACAACTCACAGGTTTTTCGACGTGATCTACTCCTTACTACACTAAAACCTGCCTTGCTAAGTGTCTCTTCCCTGATAATTGAAGCCTAACAAATAATCATGTCCTGCTTTTTTCTCTCGATCCCAACTTGGTGGAACATTGTGACAGTTTTTTAAGCAAACGCATATGCCAGTGTGCGACATCTTCTCAGTGACAAACCATGAAACATGCCTGACAATTGTTACACGTGGTCAGCGAAATCCCTTTCCATTTCAGGACTAAAAACCAATTACCGTAAGGTTTAAGCAGTCCCTGCTGGTTGAATGCCTTGTTTGTCCATGTACTGCTTGAGTATCATTCGATCAATGTTAAAGTCCTTTGCAACACTCCTCACACTCTGCCCTCCAGTAACAGCGGCAGCCGCCCGTTCCATAACGTATGTCCACGATTTGTCTTTTGCACGTAGTTGCGCATGTCTGGTGGGCTTTTTTTGTGAGAAACACACAAAAAAATAAAAATGAAGTTAACACAATAAATCCTATAATTCTCATTTTAATTATCAAATATAATAATAATAATAATGATGATTTTTAAATAATAATAATAATAGTAGTAATAATAATAATAATAATAATAATTTTTATTATTAGAATAACATGTGCCTGTACAGCATGCAAATTCCTAGCCAAGTAAAGAAATACTTAGTTAAGATAAATCATGTTCTTCAAACTCTTCAAAACATGCCTTGCTAAGTGTTTCTTCTCTGATAATTGAAAAATGTCTTCAACGATGTCAGTATTCAATATTTCTGGCAAAAGAACTGACCTACTGAATAATCGTTTCATCATTCTCCTTTCCATATTTACATTGTAAATAAATGATTCTCCTTTCAATCTTTGTTAACAAATTAAGGACTAGCTTACAACGTTATAAATGATAAACTCCTTGCTAATATGTTCTCGATGGTAATATGTCTAAAGAACATGATAGCAATGTGTGTGTGCCTTAAGGGTTGATCCGTTGACCTTTATTGTTTCTGATATTCATAAAATACATCTCCAATAAAATTGTGTCCGAACGCAATTAACAATTAAAAGAAACAAAGGCAGAAACTTTAGCAAAGGACGTTCAGATTTTAGCAAAATTTGACCATAAATGTATGGCAGTAGTTAATGCTACCAGGGCTTCTTTCCTTTAGCAATTACAAGAAACTTTCTCAACAAACGATTGTCCTGGAAAATAACACCCTGCCTTAAGCCTCCTCATTCAAAATCATTGGCTTTAGAGTTGTAGGCAACATAAATTCGAACAAATATATTTAGAATATTGCAAAGACTGCTGGAAAATAGTTGGGATCATTCTACGATGCTAAAATTACATTTGAGAGTATCGTATATTTCTACAAAGCTCTCATTCACCTTCACGTAGAGTATTGTTTCCACATCATTCACATTTGCATAGTGTATTGTTTCAACATTTGTGTCTTGACTCCTATTTTTAAAGAAATCCTTGACAGCATAAAATGTAATTATCACCGTGTCAACCTTATTGATATCAGTAAAAAAGCCTTTTCTACTATTCTGTTAGACCGGTTTCATAGACAAAGAGGCGCACATATAAGGTCAAACCAAGGCATATTTCAAAAGAGCTTAAAATATACTGACCAAATTTTTACTCTCCCAAAAAACAGAATCGCTGGAACAAAAAGTAAAAAAACTATCGTCCGGCTCATTTTCATTGTTGCACTTGACTCTGTAGACTGTGGAACCATTTGGAAGGTCATACATGTTGATAACATGCCTTCAAACTGCTCAATCTAATCAAAGCCTAATATCTCTCCACATGCACTAAAGTTTGTATGTATGGTCAGGAGTCATGCTTTTTTGACATACATTCTGACGATCGACAAAGATGCATTCTCTTACCTACGCTCTTCACTTATACACAATCGACTGGATGACATTAAGCACTATGGCTAACTTTCATGGTGCAACAGCTGGCCCAATTAACCTGGAGTGAATGCCACAATACTTACCCATGATGTGTATGTTAGTGTATCTAATACTAGTCTTACCCTCCTTAACAAGGTCCAAAAGCACAGTCCTACACTCGACCAAGCTCCAATGTCTGCCCCATCGCCGCAATGTTCATCTCTGTGCCTATTTTATAAGTATGTTAAATGAATGTGCTCTGATGAACTCATAGCACCATTGCCTATTTAGCATATGTACTCCTTAACAACCGACAAGCAGTAAAATATCACTGCTTCAATGGTGAGACGTTGAACAGCTTTCTACTCTAATAGTTCTTTTTTGTCCTCGTACTGATAGACTTTGTAATTTAGGATCTGTACTTCTAAATACTGGGAATAACTTTCAACACATGAATATAGTTAGTTATTTTTATTATTCGAAATAAAATAAAGTCTAACTTTATTACAGAATATATTTTCACATGAAAACTCATTTTAATAAGAAAATTTAGTTATTAAATTTAAAATATTGTCACATGTTTTTTTGTGAGAATGTATATACAAAACAATTATACCAAAATATTCATTTTTTACAAAGTGACTATGTATTTATAAAATATTTAAACATTTTCTGTTCAGTTTGAGATATTGCCATTTTTTTCTGACGTTATTTTATTTTACTTGCATTTTAATACTTTCAGGAAACATGGTTTTGTGATTAAGAATATTTCTGTTACACATTTAAACTTTATTTTGAATATTTTTATTTAGAAAAACTTTAATTCTATTTTGATTTAAATAAAATTCATATTTAAAAATTAACTTTATTTGATACAATGAAATATAGTAAATTAAGAAATATTTGATAAAATGTTAAAAGGATGAATGCATTTGCTTTGTATTTACTGTAATGTAAACTAGTGTGGGGTAATTTTGGTGATTTTAATATGTTTTCCAATTTTATGTGATTTCAATTATTTACATATGCATTTATACATTTTGTTGCAAATGTAACGAGATTATTATAATAGTTTTTGAAGATCATCAGTAAAGTACTTGTGATTTTAAAATATTATAAAGTATTTATTTTGTTTATAAGCTAAACCAAATATGTCAATTGTATTAAAAACATTAAATTTGGATTTCATTAAGGGTTTTGGGAAAATTTGGGTCAATACTATACTACTTGGGACCTGTAGAGTCAGTATATTTTACAGATTGCTATAGAATCATGAGTATACAAAATAACTGTATAAAAGTGCAAGTGAGTATACAGAATTAATGTATGAATGTGCAAAAATTAATTTACATGCATGCAAGAACAAACGTGGAGGTCAGTGAAAACAATAGACAGTTTTGCATGTGCACACAAAAAGTTGAATGAATGCACACATGAAAGCAAAGATGGCGACCAGTGAAAACAATACAGAATACATTTGACAATAAAGGTTTTAACATCATTGCCTTTAGATTAAATCAAATATCCTTTATATAAAAACGAATGAAAAAATACAAAGAGGGAGTGTGCATTATACAGGTCCAGCCTAATTTTTTTTGTGTGTTAACAGCCTTAAAAGTACCAGGAAATAATAATTAATATTTAATGATGAAACATTTTCAAATCAAATCTTAAAACTAATAAAAAGTCCCCATAACACCCGTTTTGAAGTGGTTCTACGTAGTTTTTAAATATTTTAAATGGATGACTTTACCCTTCTGTTAAGTGTTGAGACATTATGTTGAACAGAGAGTAGTACGATCCTGAGTGTAATTACCAGTAACAAAGATGGCGGCATAGAAGTAATGTAGTTCAGATCCTGAGTGTAATTGCCAGTAACAAAGATGGCGGTGTAGAAGCAGTGTGGGTCAGATAAGATCCTGAGTGTAATTGCCAATAACAAAGATGGTGGCCATCTGATTGAGTCCAAAATTCGACAATTTTTATAGGAAAAAATCTCTTCTTGTATATTATCTTTAAAGATCGTTGAAGCAAAATCTAGATTTTGATGATTTCAGTAAGTAAACTACATTGGATTAGTCGTAAAAAAACTAAAATTTTATTTATTTGTAAATTGATCAAGTATTTTTAGATCAGAAAAATATTTGCTTTGCTTTTGTTTTTTGTCTGAAAATCCAACTTGCAATGAATAATACACATTAAAATAATCGTAAATAAATAATTGTGGGCACGAAAAATGTAGTTTTTTAAAAATCAAGTTCTAGTTTTAATCAAACACAACTTGGGTTCAGAAAATATTTTTTAAAAAATATGTAGGTGCACCTGGACAATTGACACGACATTTAAATTGTTTTCCTTTTCATCTCTTATCAACTATTTCTTCTGATTATTAAAGACTAAGCTACCACATTATAAAAAAAATTGAAAAAAACTCAATATTTCGATATTTGGATGTGGGTCCAGTTTTACATACTAGCAAGTAAGATAAAAATGTTCAAAATAAAACTGATTTTAAGATTATATTGTTGCTTATTTTCTTGAGGAAACATTTTTAAGTCAAAAATAAAACTCAGGAAACCTCCATAGAATCATATTTATATTCATATCTAAATCAGTTTTTTTTTAACTCAACAGGATTAAATTACATTTAATTGTAAGGAAAACCCATTAAATAAATCAAAATAAAACATATTGTTGATCTTGTGTATGTTTTGAATAGCAGCAGAAGTTTTAATATCTGACGTAAGACAGGGTGGCCATGAAATCAGTAAGCTGACAATTTTTTTGAAAGTGGAAGTCAGAACCAGATGGACAGTTTAAACGGCCACGCAATCATTCTGATCTGAGTTTTATGATTATATAGATTATTAATACAAAATGTATTCATTTATTTAATTAATAGACAAATATCGGAAAAATATTCTCATCCAATTTTTAAATTAAACGATATTGGATTCAGAGACTTTTAATAAAATTGATTATGATAATTCCAATGTTTGCTTTTAACATACTATGGTGAAACTTATTTCTAATTTATCTTTTATGAATAATTGTGTCTGTACCTTAACCTCATAAAATAATTCTATTTGCAAAAACATATAAAATTAATATATTTTCTTGAAATGTATCTTTTGTTTTTAATTTTGCAGAATATCAAGTAAACAACACACGAAAACAAATGACAATGGATTAAAGTTAAAAACTGGAAATGAGAGAAATGTGAAGATTTTCTGATAATATATTGCAAAAAACATTTCATGTTTACTAGTAAAGTATTCCTTCTATTCATAATCTTATTCTATCAGAACCTAGATTGAATACTTTTTAATTTCATATGATTAATGTAGTTATGGGTGAAAATGACTCACATAATTATAAGTTCATATGATTAGTCTTTACACGTGTGCATATGACTAATACAGTTATGTACCATTTAATGAATACAAAATAGGAGGAATGCAAACTATCTGAAAAAATACTACTTATTGTTTAGAATTAAATTTTAGCTGTATTATGGGTTACATAAACTGAAATATTACTCTCATACTAAGCTGAAGTGAAATTATACTCTTGTAGTATATGCGGTTATTCTTTTACATGCAAATCACATATGTTCCAGCATATACAAACGCCCACTGAAGTAAAATATAGAGAAGCAACGTATGCTGCAACATGCAAACACATACTGGAGAGAAACCATATTCTTGTGAAGTATGTGGCTCTTCTTTTGCAAATAAATCATACATGGGTACACATATGCGGACACATACTGGAGAGAAGCCATATTTTTGTGTAGTATGTGGCTCTTGTTTTACACGGAAGGACACTATGTTGCGACATATGCGAACACATACTGGAGAGAAACCATATTCTTGTGAAGTATGTGGCTCTTCCTTTGAAAATAAATCAAACATGGTAATACATATGCGGACACATACTGGAGAGAAGCCATATTCCTGTGTAGTATGTGGCTCTTGTTTTGCACAGAAAAACACTTTGTTGCAACATATGCGAACACATACTGGAGAGAAACCATATTCTTGTGAAGTATGTGGCTCTTCTTTTACAAATAAATCAGACATAGTAAGGCATATGCGAAGACATACTGGAGAGAAGCCATATTCCTGTGAAGTATGTGGCTCTTCTTTTACAATAAAAGCACAAATGGTGACACATATGCGATCACATACTGGAGAGAAACCATATTCTTGTAAAATATGTGGCTCTTCTTTTACACAGAAGGCACATATGTTTCGACATATGCAAACACATACTGGAGAGAAACCATATTCTTGTAAAGTATGTGGCTCTTCTTTTCCAAATAAATCAGGCATGAGTAAACATATGCGAATACATATTGGAGAGAAACCATATTCTTGTGAAGTATGTGGCTCTTGTTTTACAAGTAAACAAGATATGATACAACATATGAGAACACATACTGGAGAGAAACCATATTCTTGTGAAATATGTGGACTCTCATTTACACAAAAATCTAGTTTGTTGCCGCATGTGCGAACACATACTGGAGAGCGACCACATTCTTGTGAGATATGTGGCTCTTCGTTTACTAGAAAGCAACATATGGTACAGCATTTCCGAATTCATACTGGAGAAAAACCTTACTCTTGTGAAGTTTGTGGTACTTCTTTTGCAGTTAAACACAATATGTTGCAACATATGAAAAAGCACACTGGAAAATGATAGGGATGTTTATATTTAAGAGAAAAAGATTTGAGTTGACATAGCAGGCCAATAAAAATTTGACGATATTAATCAAAACTTTATTTTAAGTGGACTATCCACTTATCTTGTGCTTCCTTTTTTTAAAATTAAATATGTTTTTAACTCTTTTTCAAGATGTCTTTTACCATGTTTTATTAATCATTTGTTCATATTATAAGCTCTGTTTCCTTTTCGGTTTTATTGAGCTTTTACATCTGGCTGAGTTTATTTTACTTGTAAATATAAACTCTTTAATATTTATAATATATTTTAAGTTTACCATTTTGATTACCTTGATAAACTTATTGTAATTTTATGCATATATATATATATACATATATATATATATATATATATATATATATATATATATATATATGTATATATATATATAATGTAGTCATCCACATACAGTACTGATTCGCTGTTTCACAGCTCATCAATGGGCTACACAAGCAAGTACCTCAAGCCAGGATCGAAACCCGACCGCCCAACCGACAGTCGGACCCTGTTGCAGTTTAAGCAAATATATATATATATATATATATATATATATATATATATATATATATATATAAAATGGGTTAAGAAATTCCAACGAAAGAAAGATGTTTATTTAAATAAGGGAGTAGTCATCAACAATGTGTATTTTTTAACATTATTTTATTATTCCGTGTCTTGGTTTTTCATTGAGGATTATGTTTGGATCATTGTAATAATGTTTTTAAGTCATTGAAACCGTTTTTACGCGCGTTTCAGACGTTCTGTGATGCGTCCTCGTCAGAAATTATTTTCAAATGTGTTGGAGATGTAAAAATGGCGATTTTCGTAGTTAATTTGAAGTTTTTCCAAGGGGTGGAGGCTTGCAAGTGTTTATTATTCATTGGCATGCTCAATTTTTATTACTCTTTTATTGGGCTTGTCGAGGGAGACTGCTGACCTGGCTTTAGCCGCTATCTCTTTCTGCTAATGTATTTTCTTTTCCTTTAGGGTGGGGTAGGGTGTGTGAGTGTTTGCTTTTATTGGTTTGGGAATGTGTATATTGTTTTATAATATTTTGGGGTTATTTGCTTCCTTAGGAAGGTGACTGTGATCCGAGGTCGTTACTAATGTGTATGTGTGGGGAGGGGGGACTAGTTCTTCTGAAATATTGGTAGGGGTGCTTTCATTCTATTTTGATATTTATTCTTTAGATTCTTGGATTTTAGTATTGTGATTTTTCGTTTTAGTCTTTTCGGGTATTCCTTATATTATGTTTGTTTAGAAAGAGGGGGTGTATTTAAATATGTATAGGGGATTTTTTAATGTTTCTATTTATTTGTCTCCCCATGTGGGTATGGCCAGTCCCAGGATCGGTTCCTAGTGTGGGGAAGATTTTGTTCCCCAGAGGGGGAGGGGCATTGCAGGGGGTATAGGTATGGGAGGGAGATGATAGAAGGGATGATAGTTTCAGTCATGAGGGGGTTCTCCTCCACTGACTGAGGAGGGAGCGAGGTGTTGGAACAGATATTATACTATGGTTCTAGGTGTTTCCTAGTGTTGTTGGTTTCGAGGTTAAGTAGGGTTGGTATTGTTCAATGTGTTGTATTAGAGATAGGGGTGTTATGTATGTGTGTGGTTGTATGCGTGCACGTGTGTGTTTTAATGTGTCGGTTCTGATTTATGTGATGGTGTGTATATGTGTATGTGTATGGATGTGCATGCGAGTGTACCTTGCATTTCATGTTTTTATGTGATGATATTAGGCTCTGTTCAGTTCAGGAGTGAATCTGGCGATGAAGTTTTTTTCCTGTGTAAGTAAATAAAAATAATTGTCTGTTTGGAAGATTGACGTTATTTTGAAGCTGTTTCCACTGCATGTGTGTACGTGTTTTGAAACATAGAGGTGTCTGTTATCTGCAATTTTGATGTTGCTCTTATGTAAGGCCACTCTATTGCTGAAATTTTTGGTGGCGCCTATGTAGGATTTGTTGCATGTTGTGCATCTTAGTGCATATACTACATTTCTGGAGGTGCAATTTAGATCCTTTTTATTTTGAATGTTTATGCTGGGTTTTTGAATTTGTATGTGTTACCTTCTATTATTATGTCACATACTCCACATCGCGGTTTGTTGCATTTTGTAACTCCTTTTGTAGTATGTGGGACGAGTTTTGAGGAAGTTAGGATGTGTTTTAAGTTTTTGGGTTGGCGTTTGCTTTTTATTATTTTTGTTGTTTTAAGTATGTTGTTTAGTTTGTCGTTCTGATTGAGGAGGATAAGGTTTTTTGTTATCTGTGTGAATAGTTCTGGGTTGTTTGTGTTGTGTGTAGAGACGTATGCTAGAATTTGTTCTTTGTTGTGTTCGTTTGGGGTTCTTAGTTGGTCTATTGGAATTTTTTCAGCCAATTCAATCTCTTTCTGTATTAGTGGTAGTGGATATCCTCTTTTCTGCAGTGTTATTTGTAGTTCATTCAGTCTAGTTGAACGGAGGTGTCTGTCTGTTACTATGGTGCAGACTCTATGTGCTAGGGAGTAGGGTATTGATTTTAGACAGTTTTTAGGATGGTGGCTTTTTAAGTGGAGGTATTGTTGAGTGTCTGTGGGTTTGTGGTAGATGTCTGTGATTATGTTATTGTTTTTTATTGTTACTAGGATGTCTAGGAAAGGTAGTTCTGTGGGGTTTTGTTCTAGTGTGAAGTTCATTTTTGAAAGTAGATTTTGTAGCAAAGTGTGGAGTTCTTTGATATGAGGTTCTCCAGAGGATAAAGCAGTCGCCTAGGTATCTTTTCCAAGATTTTATGAAGAGTGTTTTTATATTGTGCCCGTACTTTAGCTCTATCCTTTCATAAAGGGTCTCTTTTAGGAAGGCGAGTGTAAGGGTGGCATATGTCGGTGCCATTTTGATACCCATTGCTGTGCCTAGTATTTGGATGTAGTTGTCTTTATTGAATTGGAAGGAGTTGTTATTGAGGATTATGTCGATGCTATCAATCAGGAATTGTTTATTGAATCTGGGGCGTAAGGTCTGTGTATGTTTGTCAATCCAATATGCAATAGCTTATTTTCCTAGATTGTGTGGGATATTGCTATATAGGCTGCTAACATCGAATGTAGCTAGTATAGTCCCATCGTCTACTGTTTGTGGTAGGGAGCAAAATGGCACCGTATTTGCTAAAGGATTAAAATAGGAAAAAATACAGTTAAGCTTAGCGGAAATAAAATAGTTTCTGAGTATGCGTACATATACATTTTTAACTTAAAGGCACTTAATTTTGAGCCTTTTTTATCCACCTGGCGATAGCTCAGATGATAACTCTAAATATAGCTTTATGCGGTGAATGTTTTTGTTTCAATTCTATCTGAGACCATCAAAGTCAATAAAACTTTAAACATCATTGGTATATATATTCGGTACAATATAATAATCCATAGAGAATCTGCACTATAATAATAAATATGAAATCTGCAGCTCTTTATATCATACTAGCAGTTCAGTCCGGCTTTTCTCGGACCCTATGTACTGTTCCTAACTTTGTGTGCATATGTATATATTAAAAAGTTTGACTCATGTCCAGGTAACCTACATCTAAAATTTCAAGTGTTGGGACACAAAATATGCGGAGGAGTTTGGTAGACTCTGCAAAGTTTAACTCTTTCAACTTGGACATCTTGGTAGGAAAATTTTCGCCCTAAAACTGATTTAAAAGCTTGGTGCAAGTCTGAATACCCTTTTATGTAAAATTCAAAATGTGTACATACAGAATTAGCTGAATAGTTTCCTAGACAACGCAAAGATCAATTTTTTTAAAACTTCCTTTGACCCCTAGACAGCCAAATTGTCGGCCAAAACCCAAATAAAAAGCTTGCCCTATGTCTGAATACGCTTTGTGTAAAATTTTAAATGTTAATAATAAAAAAATGGCTGATTAATTTAGTAGTGATCGCAGAGGTAATTTTTTTATACTTTGCCCCCAATTTTGACTCCTTAACATTTATTATTTTGGACTCAAATCAAATTAAAAAGTTGGATTCATGTCCAAGTAACCTAGATCTAAAATTTCAAGGTTTTAGATCAAAAATTTGGCGTGGGGGGACTTGGTAGAGTTTTCAATCGTTTAATCGTTGAACTTTGACTCCTTAACAGCATAATTTCTAGGCGAAAACCGATTAAAAAGATTTTCCCAAATCTCACTTTCTCATTTCAAATCTCAATTGATAGAGTAGCTTGTTATTGTAATGTACACACAGAGACACGCACACAGACAATTTCACTTTTATTGATATATAGATTTTAAGTTTGTATACAATATTTAAGTGTATCTTATGACCGGGCAATGCTAGTTAGTCTGCTAGTAAATTAATAAATTACAAAAACGTAATTTCTCACCGAAAGTAATATTACGGGTGGATTTTAATATCAGTAACTGAATCTGATCGAACACTGTTTATGTGCGGACTTTGAGTCAGACATTCAGCTGGTTTATCGTAATATGTAATGCCCACCTTCAGGGTCAAACTTGCACCTCCACTTTTGGCAAAACAGAAATGCAGGCGAATCAGATCCTGCTGATAAAAACATCGTCTTCATGTAAAAATGGTCTGCTATCCAAACCGGGTTTAGTTTAAAATAGATAAGCAATTTGACATGCAAGCAAATATGTCAAACTTCTGTACACATTTTTATATATAAAATATATTTTACAAAATAAGTAATACTTGATTATATTTTGCATAAATTCTTTTTAATGGTTTCCATCTGTTTTACGTATTATAAAAATATATTACTTTATTAAATATTTCTTGATTTTGTTGCAGACCAGGATATAAATATCCTAACTCGCTACAAAAGAAAATAATGAAACGAATGGAATGAAGGAAACAAAAGCTCAATTGCTGAATAAAATAAACATGTCGTTTATTTTCTGTTGAAAAATGAATGTTTTAGGTGTAACACGTGTTCATGTCTGCGCGTGGAAAGAGGAGTGAGTAAAGTAGTGGAAATGGGAATGACAGTCCAGCGTGTAGACAAGGAAAAAAATAGAGAGTTGACATCAGTAAAGCTGCGCACACATGTTAGCAGTCAGCTATGCGGAGGTGTTCTCAGGCACAAGCTGTGGACGCGAACTTGTGTGGTTGATGGACCAAAACAAAAGGGAAGAAAGAGTGAGAAAATCAATCCAGTTCATGGAGACAGAAAGTGTATAAGGTGTACGTACTGACTGTTGGCTCTTGCCCCACCTACAGTAGCAGGCGAACGGGGTGGTTGGCCTGTTTACCACTCAGGTCGGAAGCCGATTTGAAAAGGAAGCAAAAAGGTTTCTTGCTTTTATAGTTGTTTCCGGTGTTCTTTTCGCATGTGTGGATTTCCTTTAAAGGGGAAGTGACGTTGCCCATGTGTGCGTACATGTGCACTTACATGTGTATATGTTAGCATGTATGTGCATGAATGTGAGTGTATGTACGTGAACGTGAATATATGTACGTGAGCGTGTATGCTTGTGTGTGCATACGTGTATAACAAGAAAAGTGGCTTGAAATGTGAACACGTGTGTTTGTGTGAGACTAGAAAAGGCTCGCACAATTTCTTCACATTTTTTAGAGAAATAGCATAAAATGTTAAACATTACTTCGGGAATATTTTACATGTGTATTATATTTTTTCAAAATTATATAATAATAATAATAATAATAATAATAATAATATGCTGGAGATGTGACGACACCAAGCAATTACAGGCCAATAACATGGTTACCGACAATGTGAAAAATTTTAACAGCACAACTGATCAGATCTACTCCGCTCTTAGCACTCATGGACTACTGCCCGAAGAACAAAAAGGATGCAGGAAAAGAAAAAGAGGGGCACAACTTTATGGCAACCAACCTGCCATATCTAATATCATCAGGGAAAAATGCCTACGATTTGCCGGAAACTGTCTGAGAAGCATGAACTGGTGAGTGATGTATGGCTATGGACTCCATGACATGGATACGCAAGCAAAGGACGACCTAGACCCATGTACATCCAGCACACGACGCCAACTGTGAACCTAAAAAACTGAGGCAGCTAATAGAAGACAGGAAACTCTGGAGAACAAGATTCACATTGGTCCGGGCAAGAAGTCTGTCTTAATCATGACGATGATGAAAATCGGAAGTCCAGTTTGGTAAGCAGATCATTTTCACATTTAGGCGAAGGTTTTCACCTGAGACTGGTTCGATTCACCTACTCTGTTTTTTTTTAAAAACATTTTTACCTTCTGATGTAAATAAAAAACAAACGCCTTAATTTCATTGTTTTGCACACTTCATTTCTATTCACATCTTATTCACATTGGCCTTTCAAACACGATTTTTTTAATATAAATTATCATTCATTTGTGTTTTTTAGGCACTTCTGCATGACAGCAACATGAGGAAAGAGAGACGAGTTACCGATTAGGTGTGCCAGAAATTTCGTGAAAAATATTGAATAATTCCACCCCGTCTTTCCAAGCTACTCGAAAAATGTAATTCAAACCCTAATTTTTTTTTCAATTAAAGGGGCAAGGACCAAGGTTTCATTTAAAAAAATAGAAACAACGTGTTTAAAAAAAAAACAAAACAAAAAAACTTCGGACTTTAAAGGTAAATTTCCAAAATACTGTTCTTGTTTTGTTTTAAATTAGAATATATTATTTATTGATCTTTTATCTTCAATTTGTGATATATAAAACACGTTACTATATAGGAACGTTGTTTTAATGCGTCGATAATGTAAACACGATTTTTGTCTCGCATTTTCATTATTTCTCTAAGCTGTAAAACTTAAAAAAAAAAATATTGGCAGTTTATTTGAAGCTTCTTCTTTTAAATAGTAAAAAAGTTAGGATGATAATAATAAATTAATTATAGTTACGTCGTGTTACATACAGGGGGGATAAAACTGTGGCGCGCGTTGGAGGTACCTACAAAACATAATTTTAAAAACATGAAACATTTATAGAGAAGTTGGATTTTTTTTTTACTTTTAAAAGTTGGGAGCTTTCTTGTTATTGTTAAAAAATATTAATACATTTTTAACAATGAAAAGTATTCTTTATCTTTAAATTAGGTAATAACGAAAAATATAAAAATTAAAAAAACTTGAAATTACAAAAAATGAAAATAATTATTTTAATTTTCTGCGAACTAGCTTTTCCGGTCGTCATCTGAAATAACGACGTCCACTCGTCAAACTCGCCTTGTTTTAATTAACACATTCTGTAATTATTTCTTTGTTGAAAGCAGATTGCCACAGAAAAAGTAAGTGTTACTTGAAGCTAATTGCTCGTTGGCTTTGGTTTTAATATAGAAATGTTTTCATATCAATGAAGACTGATAATATTATAGATAGATATGGACAAAGAAAAGAAAACTGAATGATGCGTTAGGTGTACCAGAATTTTTGTAGGAATTTTGACACCCCTAACACGAAACTGCGAATAAAATATAAAAAAAAATTGTAATTTCTCTTTTAAAAGTGGGTTGTTTATTTTCTTTATGGATTATACTTCCAAAATAAACTATTAAAGTTGTATAAAATGTAATAGAAATATTTTTTTAAACTAGTGAAATTAATTGAATTTTACGAGCTCAGTATTTTTCAATTTTTAAACTTTAAAAATCTATCAAAATTTTTCTATGGATTCTATTTTACGATATTTTCAGGGTCAATATGAAATTTTATGCTCTTTCCAATAAACCGAATATAATATTTTAGACAAACGTTTTTTTTTAATTCACGCACACCCCATTTTCAAATGTCTATTAAAAAGTAAATAATTAATTTACTCACCAAAGTTTTATATATCACAAATTGAAGATAAAAGATCAATAAATAATACATTCAAATTTAAAACAAAAAAGTATTGTTTTTTTACTAATTTACCTGTAGAGTCCGAAGTTTAAAACCTTTTTTTTAAAGCACGTTGTTTGTTTTTGTTTTTTTGTTTTTTTGTTTTTAGTTTTTTTTTTAATGAAACCTTGGTTATTGCTCCTTTAATTGAAAACTAAAATTAGAGTTTGAGTTACATTTTTCGAGTAGTTATTGGAAAGCTTGGAAAGACAGGGTGTCGAATTAAATCACGCCTCCCATTTTGAAATGTCTATTAAAAAGTAAATAATGAATTTACCCATCAAAGTTTTATATATCACAAATTGAAGATAAAGATCAATAAATAATATATTCAAATTTAAAACAAAAAAAGACGTGTTTTTTAGAAATTTACCTGTAAAGTACGAAGTTAAAAACCTTTTTTTAACCACGTTTTTTTTTTGTTGTTTTTTGTTCTTTTAATGAAACCTTGGTCCATGCTCCATTAATTGAAAAACAATTAGGGCTTGAATTACATTTTTCAAGGAGTTATAAGCTTAGTAAGACAGGGTGTGGAATTATTCAATATTTTTCACGAAATTTCTGCCACACCTAATGATGCATGCCTACAATATTTTTTTTAGTTTCGTTTATCTTTTTTATATATAGTTTTGAAAGATAACAGACCGAAGTTAATCTCTAAAATTTACGCGTTAAAAAGAAATTACAGTGAAAATACATTTCAATCTTCGGAAAAATGAGTTTTCTTAAATTATTTCAACGATAATTTATAAATAAAACTGATAAGATATCGAATTAAAGAAAATGTAATATATTTTTGGTACTTATGCACTAAAGGATACTTGTATAGTTCAATAAAGACATTCAAAAATGAATATATCGGGAAAAGATTATATTGTATGTATCCATTTTGGACTAAAGATCTCCGAAAAAAAAATCATTTGATTTGATCAAGTAGTTTTTATTTTACATTAGAAAAACAAGTTTTTATGAGAGCACGTTGAAGTCAGCCATTATGAAATTTGTTAGACACGCCACAGGGAGATAACCCCAGTTAACCGTCGACACGCCTTCCCCATCTTTAATACTAGCTTTTCTTCCTAAAACTCGAACCTTTTGCTCGGTATCATAACAAATTGTGTTTTCGTTGTAAAATAAAAACTACTTGATGGAATTAATTGAAATTTTTTCGGAGAACTTCGTTCCATCACGAGTACGTACAATATAACCTTTTTCGATATTTCCATTTTTTAATGTCTTGATTAAACTGTACAAGTACCCACTGAAGTTATGCATGTAAATAACGAAAGTTTGTAACAATGGTGTAGGTAAAAATAAACGTGCTTTGATGAACACTTGTGTTCCTTTAGCCTGGAATTCTCTCAATGTTTCTTGCTTCTATGACTGCACGAGAATGGAGATGTTTAAATGTAACACAAATATCTTGTTGCTCAATTGCATAATCTCATGTATATTTTGTCCCAATTAATATCCCATCACACTACATTTTGTTTAGAGATTATTCTTTAGATATTGCAATTTTTATGACAGTATTTTATGATACTTATATTTGTAAACCTTCCAATAAATATGAGTTTGTGATTAAGGATATAACTCTTAGCCATTCGGACTTTATTTTGTATATCTTTACTGTTTCTTAAAATAACCTTTTATTCTATTTTGATTTAAGTATAACTAATATTTAAAAAATTAACTTAATACACGAAATATATTAGGAAATATTTGATGACATGTGTAAAAGATGTAAGATTTTTCTTTGTATTTTCTTGATTATCAACTATTAATAAATAATTTTGGTGATTTTAAAATGTTCTCCAATTTCAGGCATAGTAAATATTTATACATTAATTTGTTGAACTACGAGCAATGATAAAGAATTACCAGATTTATTAAATGCAGTGAAAAAAATTAATGTGTTGCAATTTTTTGAAGATCATTAATAAAGTATTTGTGTTTTTAAATATTATTTTCGTTCATGAACTAAATAAAATGTGTAAATTATATCAAACACATTAAATTGTGATTTCATTAAAGGTTTTGTGAAAGTTTAGTTATCTATACATAATGAATTCATTCATTTTATTAATAGATAAGTATCGTAAAGATATCCTCACTTCAATTTTATATAAAACAATGTGGAATTTAAGGACGTTTTAATAAAACGACACACGATAACTCAAATTATAAATGTCATAAAAATAATTTTGTTTGTAAAAACCTGTATAAAATTAATGTTTTTAAATTTATCTTTTAATTTTTTAAATTTTTTTTTGCAGAATATCAAACAAACAACACAAGAAATCAAAGGCAAATTGATTAAAGTTAAAAACTGGAAATGAGAAAAATGTGAATCGTACAATTGTTTTATAAAATCTCATTTATTGATAATATACTGAAAACAAAACAATTTCCTTTTTACTGTTAATTAAATATGTCACAACATATGCAAAGACACACTGAAGAGAAAACATATGTTTGTGAAGTATGTAGCTCTTCTTTTGCAAGGAAAATAGACATGTTACGACATGTTCGAACACATACTGGCGAGAAACCATATTCTTGTGAAGTATGCGGTTATTCTTTTACCCAGAAACAACATATGGTGGTCCATATGAGAAGGTATACTGGAGAGAAACCATATTCTTGCGAAATATGTGACTCTTCATTTACAAAGAAACAAAATATGTTGATTCATATGCGAACACATACTGGCGAGAAACCATATTCTTGTGAAATATGTGGATTCTCTTTTACACAAAAATGTAGTTTGTTGCAGCATCTGCGAAAACATACTAGCGAAAAAGCATATTCTTGTGATGTATGTGGCTCTTCGTGTATAACGAAACAACATTTGGTGCAACATATGCGAATACATACAGGAGACAAAGAGAATCCTCCAAGTTAATAAACCATTTATTTTTCATGGATGATCTTAAGCTTTATGCTAGCTCGGATAAGGATTTAGATAATCTACTGAAAATTGTCCACACTTTTTCTAATGACATCAAAATGAAGCTCGGACTGGATAAGTGTGTAATGTGTACTCTGAAAGCTGGCAAGAAGATATCTACTGAAAATATACAGCACGATGAAAATAGTGTAATCAGAGAACTGGATGATCAGGAAACATACAAATACCTCGGCATTGATGAAAATGAGTCCATCCAGCATTCAAAGATGAGAGAGAAACTAAGCCAAAAATATTTACGCCGGGTAAGAAAAATCTGCAAAACTGAAATCACAAACAAGAACAAAATTACGGCAATTAACCAACTTGCCATGCCAGTACTAACATATAGTTTTGGCATTATTGACTGGCCTCAGAAAGACATAAATTGGCTTGACACAAAGACAAGGAAAATGCTAACCTTGTACCGAGTTATTTATCGAAATCAGTGCATGCCTCGTTTGTACCTACCCAGGCGAGAAGGAGGTATGGGTCTCTCGGAAGTCAATCATCAACACAGAGCCACAATCGTCAGCATAGGTCAGTACATAATAAGTTCCTGTAACCCCAAGCTTATGAAAATTAAAGACCATTATCAAAATCGAGCAAGTAGCACAACATCTATAACACAACTTGCCACTCATTTTGGAAAAGATTGCCTTACAAATGATACTGAGAACCCAAACAAGCCTGCCACTGACATAGCCCAGAAAAGTCGGAAAAAATACACTAGCCAGTTCCATAGTGTTAAAACAGAAGAATGGACCAACCATAAACGGGCAAAATACCTACCGACTGAACTATCCCAAGAATATATTGATAGGGATGGTTCCCTGGACTGGCTCAAAAGAGGATCCCTCCATTACGACCAAGAGAGGTTGATATTGGCTGCACAAGACCAGGGCCTCATGACAAACGCCTTCAAAAAGATGTGTGGTCTAAGCAACAATAATAAATGCAGGTTCTGTAGCACTGAGGTTGAGAGTGTGGGCCACCTGATTTCTGGTTGCAAAGTCCTACTTGGAGACGGTTATTATACAGATCGCCATAACGGAGTTTGCAAATACCTTCACTGGAAGATATGTAAGAAACTCAACATTCAGTGTAGTAAAAACTCCTGGGAACATACACCCGAACGAACAGTTGGGAATGACAACTACACTATTCACTATGACTACATAATCCCTACTGCTACATATCTTGAAAATGCAGCTGTTAAACCAGATATAGTGATTTGGGACAGAGCAAACAAAAAAGCGACCGTAATAGAGGCCAGTGTACCCAATGATACAGGGCTTAACAGAGTTGAGAGGGAAAAGATTACAAAGTATCAAGGACTTATGTATGATATGAAACGAAATTGGAAATTAAAAGACGTTTCAATTTTACCAGTCATCATAGGAGCAACTGGGCTTACGAAAAAGAACTTTAAAAAGTACATAGCAAGCATACCCGGTGAACCAAGTGCAAGTGAAATACAAACGATTGCACTGAAAGGGACGGCTAGAATCCTGAAAAGATCTCTTGGTTGGACTCACTAAAATAGGGGTAAATGTCAGACATCTGGTTGGATGTCCCATCCCCTAGAAGAAAAAGTTTAAGAAAAATGAAAAAAAAAAAAAGAGACAAACCTTATTCTTGTGACGTATGTGGCTCTAATTTTATAACGAAACACCAGATGGTGCAACATATGCGAATTCATACTGGAGAGAAACCTTACTCTTGTGAAATATGTGGTTCTTCTTTTACACAAAAATGTAATATGTTGCAACACAAGCGAAGACATGTTAATGCCTAATAGACACGATCCTCAGCTGTCTAAGTCCTCTCTGTACAGGGGTTTGCAAGAAAAATGTTGCATCAGGATACTCTTCCCTAGAAATAAACTCTGTCCAAATATTCAAAATCACATAGTATTCGCTGCTCAATTAAGATCTCCTCACTATGGCTAAATTCCATTAGCTTTTACAAAGAAATGGTGCACCTTCTCCAAGTGATGTTACTTTAAGTAGCAGCATGAAGCTGGATACTCCACCAGACTCGATGAATACTTCTCCTGGATTCTAGTAAGACAAGAGACCAGAATGAAATGTATACTACAACATATGAAATGGTCATTTGACTATAGGAAATTTATGTTTTCAATTTCTTTACTAACTCAGTGTTTGAGAGATAAAGATCTTTAATGAAACCTTTTCATAGAGAATTCAAGTTTTAGCCCCAGGTAGTGGGCCCCTTGGATTTTGAGAACTTTGAATAAAGTAAAATAAAACAAACATGAGAGACGGGAATTTTGTGCAAGTCTATGGTCTTTAAATGCTTGTTGTAGCTGCAAGGAGTGTGCGCAGATAAGATGCACCAACATAGAGTAAACGTGCAGATAAGGGCGACTTATAAGCTTCAGCTGATTACAAATGCCCAATCATGGAAAAACCAGAGCCTCCAACACATGTAGTGGTGACGTGTAGTGGTGACGTGGCCATTGTGCAGTAAATCAAAAGAATCTACATAATTTATTAAGTGTTGCCCTTTTGCGAATTAAAAAAGAAAACGTACTAATATATTAAGTTTTTAAGTTCGATGAAAGGGTAGATCTCTGAGTTTTGTTGCATTGTAACCCTGGCAGGGATGGAAATTCCACATGAAATCCAGCCGCATGTTAAGAGAAATGGTATGGATTCTTTGCAGGACAATTGTCAGCCGTGACCACAGAATCTGGTGAAGTCTGAGTGTTGCTGAAAAATGAATTTTGATGTTAACAGGTACTTTTTGAAATTGGAATGCTGATCACTTAGACTTACATAGGTTGGGTATTTCTGTTTGGTCCAAAGTTATAAATGGTTATTAAAGATTTTTAAAGATTTTTTTTCTGTTTGGTCCCCAGATGTAAGATATTAAATATTTTTTTAAGGAAGCATGGATAGCCTAGAAATTAACACCTGGGGGGGCGGTCAGAAATTTGTATGTAATATATATATATATATATATAACATAACATCCGAAATATGTATATATATATATATATACAAAAAACAGAGAGAGACTTGTTTAGGAATATATATGTTTAGTTTTAGTTTTAGACTAAAACACAAAATAAGTGTGTGCATTTAGCGGGATCCATTTCCCATATTTACCCAAGAAAGGATATCTCAAAAAATAAAATCCCAACCTACACATATACTACGATGTAAATTTGTTTCACAGATTTATGGTGGAAGTTAAATATGAAACATTTTTTATTCTTTTTGCGCAACAAGAAAGTAATGGTTGAGAAGTTGAGAAAAAGCAATTCTAAACGGCGATTCTGTTTTACATCTAAATCGAAGGAGTCGAGCATATATGATTACCACAAGCAGTGGTAATTGGTACTTGTAGAACTGCATCCTGGACTGTTTAAACTTTTGCAGTTAAATCTGTATATAAAGGTGTTCTCGAATGTTGCAACCAGTTTGTTGTATCTCTTTGTGAAGAAACGTAACATAGTTCCTTTGTTTTATGTGTGAGAGTGATTGCATAACAATGTTGTATCTTTGTGTGTTCTTCACACATGTGGGCATTGCAAGCGATGATGGCTATGAACTGATTCTGCTGCAGATTTTTCCCGACCGTATGTATTCTAGTTAATGAAATAATGTAAAATTCAGTAATCCTATCATATATATATTATATGGAAAAATGCGCGCATGAAAAGTAATATTCTTAAGATTTTATTAAACCTGGAAAAGTAAAGGACAATAAATTCAACCTGGAAAAGTAAAGAACAAGATATTCTAGTAAAGTAAAAAATAAGAATTTTTTAGACTTAAAATATTGCAGCTAAAAATAAAATTCGAATATTGATAAATATTTTATTTATTATTTGCATATGTTGTTGTTTATTGTTGAGTTAGAAAGGGTGTCAGTCGCTGGATTGAACTTATTTCCCCCCTATTATTTGCATATATTTATGTAGTGAAAATTGTTTGAATAAAATTAATTCATTAGTTAGTTAGTTAGTAGATGGAATTAATAATTTTATAGTTTACATAAAATTTAATAATTTAATTATATCATAATTAGGATCATTTAATTCTTTCTAACTCATGCAAACTAAAAAAAGCGTTAGTCACTTATGTACTTACTCTCCTGTTTGTGAACCCACATATTTTGTTGTAACGTTTTTTCTACTGAACCAATTTTCGAAATTTTTTTTTCAAAATGTAGCTAATGAGGTGTTCTATCCAACTATATAACCTGTTTGAAATTTGGTTTCGAACGGAATTAGTTGTGGGGGTTTGAATGTGTATCGATTCATTCAATTTCGGACTTAAGCATATATTAAACCACTACCGTGGTTGAATGATTATATATATGTATATCATATATATATATATATATATATATATATATATATATATATATATATATATTATTCATTCAATTTCGGACTTAAGTTTTATATCATTCAACCGTGGTTGAATGATATAAAACTGGAAAATAAGGAAATTTTTCCCGACCGTAATGAAATAATGTAAAATTCCGTACATCCTATCATATATATATATATATATATATATATATATATATATATATATATATATATATATATATAAAACTGGAAAATAAGGAGACAATAGATTTTTCCCGACCGTATGTATTCTAGTTAATGAAATAATATAAAATTCAGTAATCCTATCATATATATATATATAAAACTGGAAAATAAGGAGACAATATATTCTAGGAAAATATAAATTTATTACGAAAAATATTGCAGCAATAAGATTTTTTTAATTCAATTTATAACATATAATCAATTCTTAATGCTACAATAGTTTAAGTTGTAAATGTATTATATTTTTACTAGAATATATTTTCTTTTTTTCCATTTTTTACAACTAGTCTTTTACGTTTCCATGTGTAAGCTTAACCATATTACTTTTCACTCTCATTTTCTATTATATTCTATGATATTTCCAGGCTCCAATAAATTCACTTGTTCTTTGTTAATTTCAGTCTTATTTTTTGTCCCCATAAACACACATGTAATACTGTAGGCACTCGTCTGCTTTCAATAAAATCCCACCCAATTATCTCTCTTTTATGCTTTCATTCTCTCTGCTTCATTTGTTATTTCTCTTTCCTGTTCGCATTTTTCTATTGTAATAACATACGCATCGTCATTTCTTTTTATAAAATTAATTACAAAGATTTCACTCTGAGAAATCATTTTAACATTAAAATATTTTGTTTATTACATGTAAAATTTGAACATGTTTTATACAAGTTTCCATTACATTCACAAAGTAATTATTTTAAAAGACTGTTTTAATAATTCAATTCACATTTGAGATTGCCAAAGGTTTTCTCTTTTTTTTCACCAAGCCGGTTATAGAACGTATGTGTAAGGCAATCACACACAGCAAAACCATATAATTTTGATCATCTGTTCGTCTGTGTTGCGATATATATTGTAAACATGTAAATAAACCAAATACTTTTTGGTAATATTGTTTTTTTTTGCATAAACAAATGATTTACTTGTAATATATTCGTTTATGACAATGGAAAATGATAGTGTCCTTATATCGTTAAAAAGAAGTAAACATCGAAAATTATTGTTAAAGGGAAATAACTCCTAATAGCAATGTATAAATGGTCCAAGGAAGACAACTCTAACAACATTTATAATTTCTTCCTCAATAATGTTAGATTATTGTGTCAGTTTTCTAACAGTCTTCCTAGCTTTAAAAATTGTGGGCACATCCAGTACCGCGCTTATCACTGTTATGTCTTTGGTTTCAGTTGTGTATAATGCAACATAGTTTTGATTTTATCCAGCTAACAGCTCCTTTCGTTAATCTGAACACGTACTATGAGGTTAAACTGTGATCATCTAAATCAGCAGTCGAGTTTGCATCTAAGTATCCCAGGAGTTTCATTGTCATCTTCTTGTTATATAATAAGCCACACTCTTGTGTAGAGTTTAATTAATACAAGATATGCTCAATTATAGGATGGGAACAAAATTTTGCAACATTTTCAATAGCATATGCAACACCAGATCTTGTTCACGTTGACAGATGCAGTAGTTTTCAAGCTGATGATCTATTTAACTTTTGATTAGTCAGTTTGCTTTCTTTATTCGCTCTTATTAATCTTCCTCGAGCATCAATTAGATTGATTTTTGATTTTTCCATTTAAATTTTTTTTCAAATATTTTGCTGTACATGCTGATTGTCCTAATCCGTATTTGCGCAGATTCTCGATAAACAATTTTTACATTCCAAAAGTGATGTAGTTTCCCAATGTCCTTTAATTGGTCTTACAAATTATTGAATACATGTCACCCTTGCTCTCACAATGATATTGTCAACGTAAAGAGCAGCTATAAGTATCTCTCCACGTGAACATTTTATATAGATGCAGAAATCATTCTTTAACTGTTTTAACTGCATCCTTTTCAGCTACAAACCCAATGCTTCGTTTCAACAGATTGTCGATTGTTTAAAACCATAAATGTTTCGTTTCATTTTACAAGCAAGATGTTCCTAGTCTTTAACTGTAGATGATGATTGTTCCTGTATTATTTCTTAGTATATATAAAAAAAGAAATTTCACGTTGCATTTTTTGCATCGGTTCATCTTTCTCAACACTGGATTGTCCTTCTTTCATTGTCAATGGGTCATTTTTAATGATGAGTTATGTAAACTTATTTAGCATAAGTATCTGGTTTTCTTAATCCTTGGTGATTTTTGTGGTTGTGCTACTTGCGAGTATTGTACGAAATTCTACAGAAATAAGCAGGCTCCTCATTGGTCGGTTTGATCGCCCACGATTTAGTTTGGACCTATCAGATTGATTGTCGTTACTAACTTCCGAGTCGTATTTTTGGCGCTATTATCATGTTTCAGGTCGCCTCAGTTTTCACAAAGATAACGGGTCGAATGGACGTAAGAAAACTTGTTCGAGGCATGTAGCCTCAAAACCCAATTTGTCTCATCGAGAAGTATTAATGCCCTAACGTGGGGCGAAATGTTATCATTTTCAAACACCAATGCCCTTACATTGGGCGAAATATTGTTCTTCGCACACTATTGTGCTCTACGATTGATTGACTTTCTTCATTACTTGTATAATGTATCTCCGACACGAATTTAAGGTCTACAGTATGACCTGCCCTTTGTCCACCACTCGGGTGATTATTTACATTGAACTTCATGATGATTATCGGACTTGCATCATTCATCCTTGGAAGGCATCACCTAACTCATCGACTTGTTGCAACTATTCTTTGAACAGCATGGAATCTTGAATCCTGCAAACGTAGAGATGAACCATAAATTACTACCCTTACGAATTTTATCAGCTCTGTTTCGGCAGAAGACTAAAGATGGCACATCTTTTGCAATTTGGATCCTATAACTTTAATAACATTTACGTTGAAGTTTAAAAGTGAGCCTGTTGTGATTTCTTGTGATTGCTTGCTTTCTTTCATTCTGCCAAGGGCAAAACCGAACAGTTTTATTGGATCGCTTTTTTCACGTTTTCATCATCATCATCATCATATATGTCTTGAGGTTCGATTTTCACTTGAAATTGGTTTACAATTTCGCTCCTTCCCTGTTTCGTTGAAGTCGACATCACTACTATGAAATACACTCAATTGTATCATAGAGTCTGTATCCCTGAATCTGAATATCATCTCCGAGAAATATATTTTCTTTGTAGACTCATTCACCATTAATTATCTGAAGTTTTCTTAATCCTTGGTTATTCACATGGTCTTGTCATTTACGAGTTTACAATTTCCTTCATCTCGTTTAACTACTGAATCGATATCGTTGAGGATGACATCACTGCTATGGAATACAATCAATGTCATTATAGCATAGGGTCTTAATCCCTTAATCCCAATACCGTATCTGAGGAATATATTTTCTTTTGTGGTTGAGTACTCAAATTCACGCACATGTTGATTTATCATCAATAAAAGTAAGATATTATTCACTCCACAAACATAGCAATGTACAATTCACATAAATTACCCCAGATTATTGTAACGAGAAACGATGTTTTCAATCTACAAATGGCTCACAAAAGTTGATACCTTTGTTTACATTATAGTCAAGACTTGTTACTAATTGGTCTTTTACTTTTTATTTAAACCTGAGTATGTAATTGCTGCATACGCTGCCTCCTTCACTGTAGTTTAATAAAGTTTATTCACCCAATTATTTAATCTGATGCTACTAATTTGTTTTTTTTACTAGTTTCTGTAAATTATTTGTTCCATGGTGGATAAAATTTGTTCTTTTTATTTAAATCTGAGTTTTTAATTGCTGCATACTCTGCTTCATTTACTTCAGTGCAGTTTAACAAATTTATGCAACCGTAAATTACAATGTTTTCACTCTAAATGTGACTCACAAAAGATGATAGCCTTGTTTACATCATAGTCAAGACTTGTTACTAATTGTTTGTTTTTTTTACTTTTTTCTGTTATTTGTTCCATGGTGGATAAAATCTCTTTTATAATTAAACCTGCGTTTTAAGTTGTTGCAGGTGCTGATTTCTTTACGTCAATGCAGTTTTAAAAAGTGAAGCTCCCAATTTTTTAACCTGATGCTATTATATTCGGTTTGTTTTCCAGAAGTTAACAATCTGACACAGTAAATATGCAGATCTTTCCAGATTTCGTAACGCAATGTACTTAATAAATTAAATAATTTGAAACTTATGAAGTATCATACAACCTGCCACTTTGGTATTTCCCCATTGATACATTAATTCCAGTTGCATTGTTCCTACTTCTAATACCAAAACAGAAAATCCATCAAAGTTTATTTCTTCTCCTACATCCAATTTGCTGAAATTATTAGATTTCTTCACCTCACAACACATGTGACACTTTGCACTTAACGATCAAGTGTCTTTTCATAATTACACAATCGTGTTTCATCGTGTGAAAAAAAAGTCCAACGAAACTTGAAGTATACGAGGGGCGTGCAATAAGTAATGCCCCTGACCCACTTCCCATAGCAAATTGAAGAGAAAAGGTCAATAAATAATATATTCAAATTTAAACAAAAACGTAGTGTTTTTAAAGATATTTACCTGTAAGGTTCGAAGTTTAAAACCTTTTTTAAACCACGTTGTTTGTTTGTTTTTTGTTTTTGTTTTTTAATGAAACCTTGGTCCTTGCTCCTTTAATTGAAAAAAAAATAGGGCTTGAATTACATTTTTCGAGTAGTTATAAGCTTGGAAATACAGGGGGTCGAATGATTCACGCCTCCCATTTTGAAATGTGTACATTAAAAAGAGGAAAGGTCAATAAATAATATATTCAAATTAAAAACAAAAAAAGTACTTTTTTCGAGGAGTTATAAGCTTGGTAAGACGGGGTTGAATTATTCACTATTTTTCACGAAATTTCTGACACACCTACGACATCACTACTGAAGTTTTCTTAATCCTTGATTATTTTCATCGTCTTGATATTTACGAGTTTACAATTTCCTTCCTCTCGTTTAACTACTGAATCTATTTCGTTGAAGATTACATCACTGCTTTGGAATACAATTATTTCATTATAGCATAGGATTTTTACCCCTTATGTACCCAATAATCCGAAGAATATATGTTATTTGCTTTGTACTCAAATGCATACACATGTTGATTTATCATCAATAAAAGTGAGATATTATTCACTCCATAAAAATAGCTATGTACAATTCAAAGAAACTGAGTGGCTCACATTGCTCTAGATTTTGGAAACGAGAAACGATGTTTTCAATCTAAATGGGGCTCATTACTAATTGGTCTTTTACTTTTTTCTGTTATTTGTTCCATGACCACCAACACGTCAACAATTTTAATCGTTTGAATGTTTTATTTAATGTCTTATAATTTTCTTCTCACCACTTATTTGGTAGACCACATTCTTATTTAATTGATCATCCAATATCTTCGAAACGATCATCGAGTTGAGTTCTGGGCCCAGAACCTTCGTTTGATAATTATTATAGTCAAGCAAATAAAACACTTCATCTGAAAATAGATGTAAGACTGTAGATTTCATACTGGAAGACAAACGACTTTGAAAAGTAAGAGTTCTTTATTTCATAGTGTTGACTAATTATTCGTCAAAACAAAGCATACTTTGTAAAAAAATAGGTGCAATTCATAATGTAATACAGAATATTTAAAAATAAAACGAACATAAGAAGACTTTTCGTTCAACACAGACACAGAGAGACGCTTGGACTTTATTTGTATTATGAGACTGTACATGCATGTAATATAATTGCTTAGGACAATGAAAAATAAGAGAGTTTCATTATAGCATTAAACTATGAAAAAGTAGAAAATTAGAGGTAAGGGAAATAACTCTTAAAATGGTCAAAGAAAGACAGCTCTCACAACAAGAATTTGTTTCTATGCAGTAGATTTTCAGGTTTGCATAAACATGTATCTATATAAAAGCAAAAAGGGGGGTTACTTTAAAGGGACATAATTTGGCTTACACCCTGTTTCATTGGCAATATATTCAAATAAGAAAACACACAAAATATTTAATATGTTCAGGGTTTTTTTAATTCACCTGCTGTTTTATACATTCAAACTGAGAGATCTTTTTAACCGTCACTTTGAGTGCAATTGTTTGAATCTCTTTCGCACTTGATTAGCCAAGAATGTGTTCGCATATGTTCCAACACATTTTCTTTCCTAGTAAATGAAGAGCCACATAACAAAACAATGTTTTTACAGTATGCACTTGCATATGTCACAACGTATGGTGTTTGTGTGTAAAAATATTTTCTCAGGTATATATGCCAAGACTTGCTGCTGCATTCAATATTTAACTTCTTACAGATCATCCAGTGAAGATATTTACACATTTCATTGTGTTGCATTGTATAGTAGCCGTCCTCTAGCAGAACATTGCAGCTGCATGTAAAGTGGCTCACACTCCTTTCTTATTAAATTTTTGTATAGAGATGTTCTCGAATGTTGCAGCCAGTTTATAGTAATTCTATGTCTCTATGTGAGGAAACGTAACATAGTTCCTTTGTTTTATGTGCGTGGGTGGTTGCATCACAATGTGCATTCTTCACACATGTGGCCATTGCAAACGATGATGGCTATGAACTGTTCCTGTTGTAGATTTGTCCTGGCTGTATGTATACTAATTATTACTTAGACCCTTCATCTTTTTAAAAGCATTGGTCATCAAGCCTTCTTCTTAGGCAGTTATTATAATTTCTCCTGATCTTTTGGGCAGTTTATAGAGCCTCCCTTATCTGTATAATCTTGGTTTAATTCTTCCAAAAACAGATATTGTCCGATACTCACAATAGTAGTATAGTGTTGATGGTCAATTTCTTGTACATCTAAGCAAATACATTCTAGGCAGACACTGGTTTTTATATATTACTTCTCTTTATGATGTATTCGTTCATGTTCCAAAAGGCTTTTTTTGTAAATAAAGCCACATATTCTACAAGATACGATTTTTCTCTCTTATTTTTTATTTTCTTATCAGTTTGTTAAAGTCGGGGATGGAGAATCCTACCACATGCCAAACATTCGCCTGATATTTCATACATTCCAATCAGAAGACCGTTTTAAGACATTTTCAACATTTTTCATACCTTAATGTCAAGCTTGTTTATATGTTTTTGTGACAATTCAACAATGGCAATGTCATAACAGGCATGGCTAGTTGGTTAATGCCATATTTTGTATTGGTTTAGCCCGTATGTTCCATTTTACATATCTTCCTGATTCGGTTTATGCATTCAATTCCATTTTTTTAAATCTCATGTTGGCATGCTGAGTGGTATTGTTCTATTCTATGGCAAGATATTTTTTATTGCTGTTCTATGTCCTTGGTGTGTGTATTTATCCAGCTATATTTTCAGTTTGAATCTTCTCAGGTTAATGAAGCACTTACGACAGTTGTTTAGTTCAGACTTAACGCCAATATCCCAGAGAGGTTATGCACGATTGCAAGAAACACTCGTTTAGCTGAAATCACTATAAATAATTTCCCCCACTCGTTATCTGTGCCTAAACCTAAACGTGGATTCCCAGAACAAAGCTTCTTTCTTAGAACTGCACGCCTGTGGAATTGTCTTCCGTTTTCCTGCTTTCCAACTGACTACAATGTGGTTGTCTTCAAGTCTAACCTAAACAAGTTCTTGATGAGCCGTTCCCCTTGTTAGGAAATTTACCGAATTTCCATCACTAACGATTACTATAATTTCCAATTTCTATTGTACACTCTTTAATCCTTATCTTGGAGTGGCCTCTTGGCCTTGATAAGTGGTGATGCCTATGTAAAAAAAGAGTTCAATTAAGTTGGTATCTAAGCTGGCATACAGCTTGACGTCATCATAAAAAACAACTGATTGGTTCGTTTGTTTGAGTTTTTTCGGAGACCCTGACTCATATTGGAAACACATTTGTTTTTAATTCAATAGTTTGCTTACTGGATCTATCGGGATGTGACTAACCCACGTGTTACACTAAATGTCCTGGAAACAGTCTGCGTATGAAGATCTGTTGATTAGACGTCTTTGTCAGAGGTAAGATCAAAGACATGCCTGAAATATTGGGTGTGGCCATTTCCTTCACTCAGGGCTGCGTCCCCACTCTATTGTCATTCTGTATGGAATCTTCTTCGTCTTCAAGCCCGTTTTCTTTGACCTTAGGCAGACACTCAATACAGGCACAAACAACACACGACACAATTGTATATAAAGGATCTTAAATGTTTTCATACAATAAATTGAACACAATTAGCTCCTTAAAACTAACAGACCTAACTCATGATGAGAGGAAGGGGCTCCCCTTCCTCTCATATACAGAGGGACGGAAAATACGTGCTCACCTCCTGCTGTTCAGACGAAAAGAGAACGAAAAAAAGGAAAAGGGAATTCTGAGGTTACATTTCTATGTATTCCTCCGCCTACAGCTGAATGACCACCTGGCCATGCAGGGGAGGGTGCATAAGCAACTACCAACCGTGGCACTATGATATAGTGCCACATGTAAATCCATGGATGTTTGATTAATGGGTGTACCTGATATGAATCTAGGCACAATAGAAACATGTGTAGACCACTATTATTCTCAAGTGTGCTTTTTCATATGTCGCAACATAGATTGTTTAACTGTAAAAGAAGTACCACATACTTCACAAGAGTAAGGTTTTTCTCCTGTATGAATTCGGAAATGTTGCACCATATGTTGCTTCCTTGTAAATGAAGAGCCACATATCTCACAAGAATGTGGTCGCTCTCCAGTATGTGTTCGCACATGCAGCAACAAACTAGAGTTTTGTGTAAATGAGAATCCACATATTTCACAAGAATATGGTTTCTCTCCAGTATGTGTCCGCATATGTCGTATAATTTCTTGTTTACTTGTAAAACAGGTGCCACATACTTCACAAGAATACGGTTTCTCTCCAATATGTGTTCGCATGTGTTGCAACAGATGTGCCTTCTGTGTAAAACAAGAGCTACATATTTCACAAGAATATGGTTTCTCTCCAGTGTGTGTTCGCATATGCCGTATCATAACTTGTTTACTTCTAAAAGAGTAGCCACATACTTCACAAAAATATGGTTTCTCTCCAGTATGTGTTCGCATGTGTTTTAACATATTTGATTTATTTGTAAAAGAAGAGCCACATACTTCACAAGAATATGGTTTCTCTCCAGTATGTGTGCGCATATGTCGTATCATAACTTGTTTACTTGTAAACGAGTAGCCACATACCTCACAAGAATATGGTTTCTCTCCAGTATGTGTTCGCATGTGTTTTAACATATTTGATTTATTTGTAAAAGAAGAGCCACATACTTCACAAGAATATGGTTTCTCTCCAGTATGTGTTAGCATATGTTCCAACATATATTGCTTCCTTGTAAAAGAAAGGCCACATACCTCGCAAGAATATGGTTTCTCTCCAGTATGTGTTTGCATATGTTGCAACAGATATTTCTTCCTTGTAAAAGAAGAGCCACATACTTCACACAAATATGGTTTCTCTCCAGTGTGTGTTCGCATATGTTGCAAAATACTGATTCTGTCTGAAAAAGAAGAGCCACATACTTTGCAAGAATATGGTTTTGCTCCAGTATGTGTTCGCATGTTTGTTAACATTTCTTGTTTTCTTGTAAAAGAAGAGTCGCATACTTAACATGAATATTGTTTTACTCTAGTATGTGTTCGCATGTGTTTTAACATATTTGATTCATTTGTAAAATAAAGGCCACATACTTTGCAAGGGTATTTTCATATGTTCGAAAATACTCTGTTTTTTTAAATGAGAACCCATATACTTTACAAGAATATGCTGTCTTTTTGAAATCAGATTAATAGTTCACTTCCGAAGTGGACATATTAGACGTTTCTTATATTGCTCCTGTGTAAGATATTAAGAGACTTACAATTTATTTAAAAAAGTTTTATGGATTTAAAATTTGATGACACTGTTTTTTCAACAAATAAGCAAGATATAATTTCAGTTTTAACAATCCAGTTAATTTTTTTGTTTCTATTATTTCGATGCCTAAAATTCTGCATTTATTAAAGAGACCATACATTCATTAGCCATATGCAATCATAGGGGTATAAGTCATACACAGTCGCAAAAAGTATTCCAGTAAGGTTGCTTGCGAATAAACACATTTAAAGTTGATGGGAAAATGATTTTTTCAATATAGTATCAAAACTGTAAATTGAAACAAAAACTCGTATCATTGACAACAGTATGATTTCTCTTGTTTCTGACTTGTAACTGTAGTCAACTTGCATTTGTTTGCTTCTATTGAGTGCTGGATATTCTGCAATATTAAAAAAGTCTAAGTTACATTTCAAGAAAAGATTTGGTTTAAGCATGTGCAATAAATTCTAGACTGAAGTTATTATATGCAAGTTTAATAATATTTGTGAAGCGTTAATACTTTAGTAACCGCATTAAAAAAAACTTATAATATTCACATGTTATTAGTAACATTGTTTGATGTAGGTTTATAAGCATTTAAGATACTAAAAGAATTGGTGGATATATTAAAATTTACTAACGTAACCAACAAATAGTTGATATGCCATAAAACATAAAATCATTCATCTTTTTTACATATTGATAAATATTTCATTATTCAATTATTTAATTGTAACAAATATGGTTATTTCTGTAATATTTACATTTAATAAAAATAAAACAACTAAATACAGACCCAATGTTGCAGGTGTAACAGTTATATGTTTGTTCACAAAACAACATTCAGCTGAATATATAAATTCAGCGAAACAACATGCTTTTAAAATATAACATATTCATCCCATGTCGAGTCGATACATTATAAAATTTTTAAAGTATTTTTTTTAAATAAATGTAATTCTAAACTCACAGAATTTTATGTTAAGACTTGAAGGTATAAACATCTGAAATTTTTCACATGTTTTTAAACAACCTTCGATAAAAGGAGTTTTTTCTAGTAATCCTTTCATTGTTTTAATTAATCAACTTCGCGCATTTTATTAAAAAATAAAAGTAGAAAATACATTTTTTACTGATTAATTAGCTTTCAAAATTTGTCAATGAAAAACAATATCGCCATAAGTGTGTCATTATTTAAATCGTTACTTGAAAAAATCGCTGACAAACTTTACTCAACATAAAACCCTGAAAGTTATCTATTGTATCTGCAAGTTAAAATAAGAGCAATCAAGAAAAACATTCACCCGTTTGTTTTATAAATGCATTTTCGATAAGAAATAAATGTTTTAACATTTATGATGAAATTACTTTAGTAAAAATTTGTTTTTCTGTGTGGAAATATTTCATAATTTAATAAGATTTGCTTTATTAATTTGTAATCTAGTATTTATATATGAATACTTTAACTTTTGGAGATCGGCTAAATTTTTTATTAACGTTTTAAAAATTTGATATAATTATACACGTATATAAATGATGATATTCATTTCACTTTTGAATCAAAAATTTTTTAAAAGAGTTGAAAGAAAATGTAAAATCAAATAAGACAAACTTAGTTCATACATGGTGACAGATGATTTGAATTTAAAAATGATCCAACATTAAAGTCTTGAACACACTAGTTAATTCTATTTGCACCTAAACTCTAATGAGCAAGACTAAATGCTGGACTTAGCAAAAGAAAACTATTCAGCAGATTACTCTTGTATTGCAATGCAGACATATAGAGTTAATATGTGAATGCATGATTGTAGTTTAGGCCCTGATAATGGTGAAAGACCTACTTAGGCGTGAGTCTCTAATGGAAATAAACGCAATATTTTTTTTTTAAACTTAAGTCAGCAGTGGTCAAATTTTCAGAGCCAGTTCGTGTATCTGTGACTGTACACGATCTAATTAATGTAGCAGTTCTCTTGGACAAACAAAACATTTACTCCCGAAATGTCAATCTCACTAGTGAATGGCATTAAGCAGAACAATTCAAAAGTGTGCAGTGTTATAGACTACTATTCATGCATACAGTTTTGTCATTAATTCATGCACTGATAAAGATGACCAAACATTGTGTTGTTAAATCTATCATCTGCCGGTCATCAAAGATCTAATTTCGACATATCAGATCATTATTTAGAATGGCAGTAAGTGCTGCTTATCGAGGAGTGGATTTGTTCTGAACGTTACTCTGAAAATTATGTCAACTGCACACGTAGCCTTGTAACAAGACAATTAAATCAAGAATGTAATCCCAGCATATGTCTACAGCATACATGAAAATACCACATATAAGCCCCATATTTCTCAAGAGGTGTAGGACTCTCGATTTGAGGATTTGAGGATACAATTATGTCCTATTTTGGAAACGAGCTTCCAGACTTCCTAAACGTTATTACAAGAAGAAAGATTTTTGCTCTGTAAAATCTCGGTAAATCAAACATTAATCCTAGAAATTAAAGTGGGTAAACGTCACTTCAATAAGAAAATATGCAGTAATAACGTAAATAGACTATATCAAAACATTAAGACAAGATATTAAGATATCATAGGAAAATTTAGCTCAGATCATGGTGATGTATTGAATATGAATACATCCGGGTATTTGCTCCTTCAATATCGTGGTCATCCATTTATCTGGTGCAAAATTGATGGAAAAAAGAAAAAAATAAAATCCTTAGTTTTGTGGTAAAATTTAGTTTTGATGTCTCGCACTCTAAAGCTGTGTACTGCTTCACACTAATCGATTTTTCTGCCAAGAACGTCTGAAATCTCATGACTAAAAAAATTAAAAGGTTTTTCTGACTTTAACATGTCTAAATTCTATTTTCATGAAGACTCACAGATCCAAAGAATTCTGACTAACAGAACCAGCATTAAAAACACGGGCGTCATATATATATTAAATAGAGCTGGAGTGCCTGACTGAATTTCCAGTGTTCATAAGCTCTGTTAAGAAAGACATTGTTAAGAGATCCACTAATCAATTAATAACTGAAGATACAGTGTGACAGCACGAGCGAATGCATTTCAAGTGATTGTCGTTCGTTTTTATTTACTGAGATTAATTTTTGACCAATGAAAATATAAAGTAATGATGTAATATTGAGTAATGAAAAATTTTTCGAAACTGAAAGCACATTCACAATTTTGTTATAAAGCAAATATGAAGATATAAAATAACATAAAATTCTGATTGTTTTTCAATTTTCTTTTCATGGAATAAACACTTGAGATTCTCTGATTATATATAATAAAAACAGTGCAAAATTATTGATTTAATATTATAGAATAAACAGATTTTATGAGTTTGTATTAAGGAATAAGATATAGTGATTTCCTTATATAATGTCAAAGAATAAACTCTGACTAAAAAGATAAGATTTGCATTTTCTAATTAGAAATTTAAAATAGCAAAATTGGTTGAAAAATAACAATTTTTATTTTTTCATGTAAAAAATATGATTTGCAGAATACTAACATAATTATCATCAGTAGCTGGCCCTTTTTCTCTCCAAACTATACAACAAATGACTTGTGGGATATTCCCTCTCTTTATATTTGTATAATTGCCTGTGTGTTACTAGTGATGAAGAATTTTAAAAAAGACATGACCAACAAACGTGAAGTCCTAAAACCCATAAAATTATTTAATTACTCTAGTTAAATTTCACTACTTTGTAAATGAAACCATAAATCGATAAAAAGTTATTGTAACTAACAGAAATCTACTTTCCTTTAAAATTTATAAGAAACTTTTCCAACCAACGATTACTATGACTAATAGCACCTTACATGAGAGTTCACCATTGTAACTGCTTGGTCTTATAATCACATTTAACGTAAACTGAAACAGATCAAATGCACTTCCAAGGCTAAAAAACTATTAAAAAAACTATTACTATGACTAAGAGCACTCTACGTCAGAGTCCACTATTGCAACTGCTCGGTCTTACAATCACATTTAACATGAATTGTAACATAGAATGCACTTCGAAAACTATCACAACTCCTTAGAAAACTTCTCACACCTGCCAATATCCTGGATATGTAGAAAGCCACCAAAATAGTATAAAAATTAAATACATTTGAAACATTTAATTCTATTAGTGATGTTGCAACCTAGCACTAGCAAAAGATTACATAAACGGAAAAAGTAAAATTCAAACAATTTTGACCCTTATATATATATATATATATATATATATATATATATATATATATATATATATATATTACAATTATTTTGCAATATATATATATTACAATTATTTTGTAATATGAATAAAAATTAACAATACTCCTTTTCATTGACACCATAATTTACACCAATCTTTAACTACAATGTGTTTTCTCAGCTGCCAAATACTCGATTCACTCTTTAGCTTAATTACTCATCAAATGTTGAATATATTCTTGAATCTGAAAAACATGTCACTTACAATTTAAGTGTTCATTTCCTAACAAACACAAAATAATTATATCTATATATTGGCAGTCGTGAGAAGTTTTCTAGGTCAGTAAAAGGAGCCGTTTGTGCAGTCAGCACCAACCATATTCGGGTTTAACCGGCTTCCTCTGAAGGAAGAAGTTTCATTTGAGTATGAAATTCACAAGCGGTCCCCAATCGCATGTATGTTCCCGTTACGGGAGATGACGATGTTAGGTTTTTGATATTTTTGCAGGGGAGTGGCGACGTTCTCCTACATACAGCACCTGGGATTCCCAAATTGGTCACCCATTTTAGTAATGACCAGGTTCAACCTTGCTTAACTTCGGTGCTCTGACGGGAACCAGTGTGCTGTGATTGCCTTGTTAGTGTATTTTAATCTTGAGAGTATATATGAGTTTTGTTTTGTATTTAAATTCAATAGGAAAATAAGCTTATATGTTTTTTTTCTAATTTACAAGTGAAATATTATTTTGTTAGTTAAAAAAAAAATTTCTAAAGCCAATAAACCTTTTAAAATACTTTCTATCAATAAATCGTCCCCTTCTCATTGGTTTAAAATGTCTCATTTTAAATTCAATATAAAATTAGTGAATTTCCTCCAAACAAAGACTGATTTTCAAAAAATACAAAATAATGATCAGGTAATATAAAATATTAGTTGGAAGGTAAAATAATTAAATATTAAATAGATTAATAAAATAGATTGTATATATATATATATATATATATATATATATATATATATATATATATAAGAAACGTTAAGGTAATCTTGAAGATTCGCCTTCTTTTGTTTACAAAGCCATTTGCCAGAAGTGACGTCCGACATATTTTTAGCTACGGATGACCAAAACCTTATAGAATGAACTTTTTTTATGTAAGTTTTTATTCAAACAGTCTTTATTTGAACTTAATCGACTTTTTTTTAATTAACTGTTATATTCTTTTTATCAAGCAAAAATAGAACTTTTAGAATATAATATACATTATTGACTGTTTTCCAAACATCGAAATCTTTAAATTAAATTTAATTTTATTTAAAAAAAAAAAAAAATAACAATTAAATTCCTGTAATACTTACTTTTTGGGGTTCAACAACTTGTTTGTAACAAAGAAACGATTATGAAATGTGTTAATTAATAGGAGACGAGGTTGACGAGTGCGATTATAAATTTAAGATGGCGATCGGAAAAGCAAGTTCGCAGAAAATTAAAACCGGAATTAATTTAAATAATCCATTTCTAAACACGACAAGGTGTTTGCAAACTTTAATAGTCATCTACAAGAATTGCTCTGGCGGCGGCGAATCCAAGACAATTATTTGGGGAATATCATGTATTGGATACGATTTTTTTTTATGATGTTTGATTAAATAAATGAGAAATGTCACCTTTTCCCCAACTTTTCGTTAAATATATTTTTAAAAAATAGTTTATAAAATATCTATAAACTTTACTTTTTATGTATGTAAAAGTTTTTTGAAAAGTTCAAATAAAGTTTATAATGTAATTGAAAAAAAAACACAAACTAACTTTAATTTCAAAATTTCGATATCGACGTTTACCTAACTTTTATTATAAAAGTTAGGTAAACATTCATAAACATATTAATGGTTAAAAAACAGTTCATAACACCCCCCCCAAAAAAAAACAGTCAATTAAGTTCAAATAACAAAACTTCTAAAAAAAAAAAAAAGGAAAAAAGGGGGTTCATTTTATAGTTTGGTCATCCGTAGCTAAAAATATGTCAACAAAGGAAGGCGAATCTTCAAGATTACCAACATTAAAAATATATAAAAATTACTCGATTACAGAGAATTCTATAAAATTATCATTCCTCGTTTAATGTGCAAACTCAAAATGTTGACTCATTTCTATATCAAAACAAATGGAAACATATGGTGGGGACGAAATAACACACACACACACACACACACACACACACACACAATGGAATAATTAAAAAGAAAACTCCAAAATAACAATTAAATTCCTGTAATACTTACTTTTTGGGGTTCAACAACTTGTTTGTAACAAAGAAACGATTATAAAATGTGTTAATTAATAGGAGACGAGTTTGACGAGTGCGATTATAAATTTAAGATGGCGATCGAAAAAGCAAGTTCGCAGAAAATTAAAACCGGAATTAATTTAAATAAACCATTTCTAAACAGGTCCGATCTGTTTGGTAAATATTATGTGTAAAATTATGGTTATTTTATTCATCAAATTTTTTTAAATAGTTTAATGAAAAAAAAAAAACAACAACAACAACAAAAGATGACAGCATAACGTATTTGTCTGCGACGTTTGTAAAGTCGATCACGATTCAACATTTTATAAGAAAGAAAAAAATCCAAAATGATTAAAAATTATATAAAAAAATATGTGATCAACTTTGTTACATTTTTTAAAAAATTCGTCGCAGATTTCTTTATTTAATGTTTTAATTTAAAGAAAAATACCTTTACTAGTTATGGTTTTCAGTAGTAAATACAAAAAAACAAGATTTTTTTTTTGCTTTTTGTAAATAAACAAAGCATCGAAATTTGTATCAATAAAAAAAATAATTTTTACAGGAACATTACGGAAAAGCCCCTAAAATCCGTATTAACGAAATCGATATAACTCGAAGAAAAATTAATTTCTCGAACTACCAATATTATCATTGAATAAAGCATTGTTCATTTAATATTTTCACATAAAAAAATGCAAAAATTATTTCTATATCTTTACGCTTACATTTTTAACGTAATCTTTACATGTAAGATTCTAATATTTCCATTGCATGCATAAACATATAATCATCAACGTAAAATAATGTTCATATAATCTTGCAAAATAAAGTAAAAAAAAAAAAAAATTAAATTGAAAAACAGGAACATAGAAAAATAATTTAATTAAAAATGGTAAAAAATTATATGAACGTTCCATGTCGGTAAGTACGGATGCACAGACTTGAAAAGAAAACCAGTCTGTTTACCCCCCCCTCCTCTTTCAACTACCCGCCTGTTTGTGTTTATCAACTTTAAATTTCACGTAGATATTCTGATAAATTTAAACTTAGGTCTGTATTTTTTAGTGTTTATTTTTTTCAAATAATTATAAATTGTTTTCCTAAACAATTGTAATTCTGTATTAACATTAATAAATAACAGTGCTCATTTTTTTTTTCAATGAATAAATTGTCAGTAGTATAATTAATGAATTTAAATAACTTTTATGAATTTTTAAATAAAGAAAGCGGGTTTACGACTCAAAAAAAAAAAAAAGAAAGAAAGAAAAGAAAAAAAGTCACTTGGTATACCGGAATAATGTTAAATAAAGAAATAAATAATATCTAATTTGTCCATACATATTTGAATTTTGCCGCCAGAGTTTTATACGATAAACAAGTCTCATTCCTACCAGTGCCACATTTTTTGGATAAGTTAAGTACATTTATTGTATTAATTCATTCTCTTAATACTGTCGGAATTTATCCTGCTTCCAGATAAATTCGACGCTAAAGTAACTAGGCTGAAAAAAAAAAGCATGAAACAAAAGGGGGGGGTAAGGAATAAAATATAAATGTCTTGTTTTAAAACGAAGAAGAAACTTTATTTACAATAAGTTGCAAATTTTTCCCTTTGCGGGCATTAAACTTAAAACGCCAAAATAACGAAGACAAAACACGCTCGCAATATTACAGTAACAAAACAAAAAATGCTGGTTCTTCTATATAAAACAATGTTTTAACGGAAGGGTCGTTTGTTAACCCGACTACCACAGAATATATTAAAAGTAAAAGTACTTCCGAAATAAAGCCTTGAATAAAGGAACGTACTCACAAAAATAATGTTCAAAGTTCTTTTAGAATTTTCCTTTCCTGCGTGAAAACCGTAGACACACAGGTATTACAGGAGCAAGACCTCGTCGCTTGTCCGGATAGGAAATTCCATAATACCTTGTCACGTAAAAGGTATTTTCTTTAAATTTCACTCCTTGTAAAATAATAATAAAATAAATACGTGCAGGACCGCAGCCACGTAGTTAATCTCCAGAAGCCTGTCTCGTCACAGCCGGGTTTACTTCTTTCAAGGAGGGCTCTTCAAAATTCCTCTTCAGCGCCGGGCAAAGAACGCGTTCTCTCTCCTCGACAGCAGAATTTCAAAAGCGGGCGAAATACGCGCTGAGCTCGTGACGTCATCACAGAGCTAGCATTTCTCTTTTCTCCAAATTGAAGGGAGTTTCGTACAAAAAAGGGACACGGAACCCAATCCAATAAAACAATATATATATAAATATAAATCATGAACCAGCATAAAAAATATAAGTATATACACAGGGGGGGAGTATACAATTGTTGGTGTAAAAACAGAAAATATTCCAACATTCTCCCCCAACAGGAAATGGCAGTCAACCTACAGTTGGATGACACCTGTAAAATTTACAATACAAAAAGTTTTTCTTTATATGTACATACATATACTACACAATGCATGGTCAGGAGCTCTCCAGGAAACACATTCGAACAAAAAATCAGAAAAATTCAAATAGGCTTATTCTACAAAAATTCACATGAAAACATTCATGTTTAAGGTTAGAACAGAGAATATTCTGCCATGTAATCAACCATTAGCATATAAGAGTAAAGGCTTGAGAAGTTCACTTACCATCCAGCCTCCTCATCCTTATATTATCTCTGGCGTACACCAAAATATCTCAGCTCCCTCGTAACCACAAGAGCCCAGTGAGATCAACACCGGTGCTACGTGAGTGACGAATCCAATCAACGCTACGCTTGGACGAGTTCTTCAACTCGGTGAAATAAAATAAAACTGCAACCCAAATTTTGCACAAATTATTCAAGGCAATTGCAGGTTTAAACGCTTTCATAGCTATATACATATAGCTAAACAAACAAAGTTGAGTATAGGTGTCAGAAACACCTAGGTAGCTTGAGATATAATATTTATGGAAGACGCCTATCAAGGAGATATCCAATCTTGTGTTCAGCACTGAAACAAACATCTCAGCATTAGAAAAATCATTTCTAACTAAGTATAGGATGGTTCTGAGCGCCTCAGAAACACCCCTGGACAAATCAAGCTTGACTTCGATAGCTCTTGCAATACTGCAGTAGGCTACGTCAAGGCAGATCTTTACAAAATATTCAAAAACAATAACACCTGCATGTGACTCCCAAGCAGGAACCATTCTACTTAAAGGAGCCACTTCACAGAATGAAGGTTCTGCAAGTGATTTCTGCACAACATATCCTACACTCTCGTAGGAACTCAGGGAAGCCGAACTACACACCATGTAGTCAGCAAATTCAACAGGATCCCTCATGGGATTCTTTATCGAGTTACACTCAACCTGAATCTGGACGCCCCAGTCCAACTTGAGTTCACGTAACTCTTCAAAAACCATTCTCCTCTTGGTTTTTATACCTTCACAGGTGGATATAGTGCTTTCTGCTCTATACCCTTGATGGAGTATTTCTCTCCCAGTGATAACATTAGCACTTAAAGAAGTGCACAAACCTTGCACTTCCACACAGGATAGACTCCTGTCCTTCAACCACTGACCATTGTCAGAACCACATGACCGGAGTAATATCCCACCGTCATGATTAAGTTCCTCGGTATTCTGACAAGGTTGTGGAAGATAACCACTTATGCGAGTTTTCGAACTCACATGGTTAGAGGGCAAAACAATTCCAACATCCCATGGAAATCCCTCCATAAATTTCATAATATTCATGCCCACACTTAACAAGTCGTGGACATGAGTGGTATTATTCATGATACCTGGGAATCTCACTCCCAATACCTTCTTTAAAATACTACAGGCAAACTGCCCGCCAGAAAAATCGAACTTCAGCGCCTGACTACGCAGATCCTCTGAAGTGGCACTTGCAACACTGCTCTCAGACTGTGATGCAACATCTTCCAAGCCAAACTTGCCAGCACTCAGCAAACAGTTTTCAGAGTCTGAACATTCGGGCTTTGTAGTCGGAAACTCGCCAAGCATCTCCCTAGGGGTTTCAAATATCTCAGGGTTGCACAGGGAATCACACTCTACACCATCTGCCAACCTCGAAAGAATGAATCGAACCTGGGACGAGAACACTACAACATTAACAGCATCCGCTTCTACTAGCGAACAGTCCACGTCCTCACGTAAGGAACGATCACCCAACAACTCTGTAATATCATCTACCGATGACAACCATTCATCGACATCGGCTTTCATCGTCATAAAATAAGGCTGGGGTAATTCCCTCTGCAACCGCAACAAATCCAAGACGGCGATAACTTTCCCCAAATAAAACTTTCGTTTCTTTACAAGGAATCCGGAAGAACGAGTGACCAACATCGTGCAGCGTTTTTCTTTTTCTTTCAAAAATATGGAATAAATCCAAACAAATACAAAAAATAGGCGTTCGAGAATTATACACAAAAAAATGCACACACAAAGGTTACAAAGATATTTGCATAAAATTCCTTCCTCATAGCACAAACAAAACAAGACCAATACAGCATATTTAGCCGTGAAAATATCAAGGGATACAATCCCCAGTTACAAATTAAAGGAGTCACTATGACTTAAATTAAAATTAAGTGAATTTAAAATTCAAACTTCTATATGGAAGTTAATTCACTGGAAATGAATAATAGCGTTAACACGCTTACAGCAATATCCTCACTGAATACGACCTAGGAAAAAAGTGGAAAGAGAGTTAAAATATACAACTACGTCGGGGGAGGGTACATGACACTATGTCACATGTGTATCTTCAAAGGAATTCAAATAACCAAATGCAAATACGGGCTAAGAAAGAAAAAGGGGCTTGTCTTTTCACAAACTCTTAGAATAACAGTCTGCAAAGCAAATGGGTATAAATTCGCTATAGAAAATAATAAATATCTTCAACGTATAAAATATTTCTAATAATGTTGTCCGGTTAATTCACAACCCGGAACATTTAACACATGTGAGAGAAAGCACGTGTTCATTAAATCAAAGTGGGGTATATACTTATTTCTTTTTTTTTCTAATATATTGAGGAAAAATACCAACATATAACTAACACCGGTTTGGGACACAGCGTCTCTATTTACTAGGCTCCCCACGAGGGTATAATTAGATAAAAGTCGTTTCTTAAAGTGGGGAAAATCCAGCTTCCGAAAAATATCGAACACGCTGAATTAGGACGAAAAATAAAATTACCTCAGTCTAGTAGGATTTCTTATTCGCTGACTAGGCACAGAAAATACTATAGTTTCTCCCACCGTAACTCGCAATACCCGTGGAAATTCAACTAAAGCAGGTAAAATATAAATTATATACCGAAGGAGGTTTACGAAATTTACAACTTCAATTCTAAGGAATAGAAAAAAGGAAAGTGTATACTTATCGCTTAATCTTTTTATTAAGAAAAATATTTATGAAAAGTTGTGCGTAAAATATTACTCAGATACAAATTAAGACACTAGACGCACATAAATGCTAAATTCGGGAATTTTCATTAAGCGAAAGACGAATGTTGGAAACACTAAATTACATTACACGCTTTATAAATTCCGGACATAGTCCTCAAATATTTTAAGGAGAGCGTTAACAGACGCGCTAAATTACAAGTGGGGAGGGAAGGCATCAATAAGACGTGTAGTGGACGAGGAAGTGACAGAAACGCGTCTCGAAATAGGAAGTGGCATATGCGTCGTATCATAAAAGGCTTAGTAACTAGGTTCGCTAAATTATTTGAGATAACTGACCACTTAGTTTGAAAAGTATTCTGAAATAAAGGAATACGAGTCTGTAAAATGCCTTCAAATAACGGAAGCAATTTACAGTGGTCGAACGAATCTAAGTGACGCTGATAGCGTCAAGTAGCGAAGTTAACAGAAATTTCAATCCTAACTCGAAAGAAAGTGAATTAAAGTGTATCTCTATTAGAAAAGGGTACACGATAACGGACAAAAAAATGGCCAAATGTATTTAATATAAAGTTTGCAAAATGCATTTACCGAAGGAGACTAGCGTATCTCGATGAAAAAGGAAATATACTTAATTTTCAAAGGGTTCCAAGAAAGGGAATAATAAATTTGCCTAATGCATTTAATATGGGACAAAATTGGCCCAATGCTTTCAAATAAAAGAAATTTCCCAACTACTCTTAAGAAAAATTTGCAAATTGTCGGGAAACAATTTGCAAATTGTCGGGAAACAATTTGCAAAGTGCCCACAAATAAAGGCAGAAATTCTCTAAACTACCTTTAAATAAACGAAAGAAAATTTGCAAAATGTCGGAAAACAATTTGCAAAATACCTACAAGTAAAAGCAGACTTTTTCAAACAACTTTTAAATAAAAGAAAGAAAAATTTGCAAAATGTCGGAATTTATCCTGCTTCCAGATAAATTCGACGCTAAAGTAACTAGGCTGAAAAAAAAAAAGCATGAAACAAAAGGGGGAGGGGGTAAGGAATAAAATATAAATGTCTTGTTTTAAAACGAAGAAGAAACTTTATTTACAATAAGTTGCAAATTTTTCCCTTTGCGGGCATTAAACTTAAAACGCCAAAATAACGAAGACAAAACACGCTCGCAATATTACAGTAACAAAACAAAAAATGCTGGTTCTTCTATATAAAACAATGTTTTAACGGAAGGGTCGTTTGTTAACCCGACTACCACAGAATATATTAAAAGTAAAAGTACTTCCGAAATAAAGCCTTGAATAAAGGAACGTACTCACAAAAATAATGTTCAAAGTTCTTTTAGAATTTTCCTTTCCTGCGTGAAAACCGTAGACACACAGGTATTACAGGAGCAAGACCTCGTCGCTTGCCCGGATAGGAAATTCCATAATACCTTGTCACGTAAAAGGTATTTTCTTTAAATTTCACTCCTTGTAAAATAATAATAAAATAAATACGTGCAGGACCGCAGCCACGTAGTTAATCTCCAGAAGCCTGTCTCGTCACAGCCGGGTTTACTTCTTTCAAGGAGGGCTCTTCAAAATTCCTCTTCAGCGCCGGGCAAAGAACGCGTTCTCTCTCCTCGACAGCAGAATTTCAAAAGCGGGCGAAATACGCGCTGAGCTCGTGACGTCATCACAGAGCTAGCATTTCTCTTTTCTCCAAATTGAAGGGAGTTTCGTACAAAAAAGGGACACGGAACCCAATCCAATAAAACAATATATATATAAATATAAATCATGAACCAGCATAAAAAATATAAGTATATACACAGGGGGGGAGTATACAATTGTTGGTGTAAAAACAGAAAATATTCCAACAATACTTAACTTGGAAATAATTGCACAAAACTTTTTTTTTCTCGCCAGAGAAATGTAAACACGGTATTTGTCATAATGAATTTATACGTGAAATGCATTTTTTTTTTTTTAGATTTGAGATAAAATTATTCCATGTATTTTTTATTTCACACATTTTTTTCTTGGAGGAATTAACTTTAAACTATAATCTTTCAAACACAATAAAAAAAGTAATCGAAAATTAAAAAAATATATATTATGATCAGCCGGCAATCAAAACCATACGGACATTAATTGCCCGTACCTAGTAAGTTACATTAAATAAAAACGCTAAAATATTATCCAGTTAGGCAGTAAAGTAACGTATCTTGCCTTTGATAAAATTTATTTGTAAATTTTTGCTTTTTGACAATTTTTCGAATCTATGTGTATATTAAAACAAACCCGAATAATTTAATAGATTATTTTGTTAAAATATTTTCCACGCTTGCGTTATTACAAAACTAATAAAATTAAGTTTTAACACTTCTTGTGTTATTACGCCCCCCCCGCCAAGAAATCACGTCTTGTATTATCAAATTATTAAATTTGAAATAATATATCAAAGATTTTTACACATTTATAATTAATTTACGTTTAACACTTGTTGAAAAATAAATCCTTTTATTATCAAATATTAAATTATTATATAAATTAATTTATTAAATTATTTCATCAAAGTATCTTCCACATTTATTGTGTTATCACGAAACAAGTAATTTCCGAAAGTGGGCAACTTTTATATATATATATAAAAGTTTCATTTAATTAAAGAAAAGAAAAACATTAGAAAAACTAAAGAGAGCGGTCAATTAATCACATATTTTATGAGACTGATCTCCCATTTAAAATTCTAAAATATACATCTATCATTTTTTTTAATATCAGTTGTGTATTCTTTTCTTTTTATCATATAAAACACAGTTATTTTATACAATATTCCTAATTTTTATATAAATATTATAAATCCTTTTTAGAATTATTTTTTGTCAAACAAGAAGTACATTATTATTATTTTCATTTATTTTTATTCGAATATTTTAATAATATTGATTGCTTTTTGAAAAAAAAATATAAAAAAAAATTACCATGAAAGTGAATACATACATTTGTTAGAACAATGGATGTTTAAAAAATTTAATTTGTAATATGAGTGATGATAAAAATTATCAACTTTTTAAAAAGTTATATTATAGTTTGGCAATCCTGGTCCAAAATGTTTCATTTAAATAAAAACGTTAGAAAAACTAAAAAGACCGGTCAATTATGCATATATTTTTCGAGACTGATCTTCCACTCTAAATTCTAAATTACGTTATTATTAAAAGTGACTTGTCACATCGCGGAGGAATTTTTAGCAGAGATTTGAAATAAGAAAGTTTTTTGTTTTTTTTAAATGTGGTTCAATTTTTTTTGTGTGTTACGTAGTTTTTAATGTTGTTTAATTGATCTAAAAGATTAAGTGTTCACGGGCCGGGCGCCGGGCGGTTTATGAAACCATATTTTATGTTCCTTGGTATTGTTTTAGAGGGGGTATTGAATTATAGAAGTTGTGTAATTTTTTAATAGGTGCTTTTGCAGTTTAACTAGCCGTTTTTCCGTAAATAATGCGCCGACATTAACCGAGCAGAAGAACCGTTTAATATTTCAAACAAATTCAGTTTACATTCGGGGAGTGGTATAAAATGTAAAAAAAAAAAAATAAATAAAAAATAAAAATAAAAAAAGAAAGAAATTATCAATTTATTCAGTGAATGAATTGACTTTTTTCACACTTAATATGTTCTTTTATTTTAATAATGAAAAATAATACTTTTTAACGTTATAAAATTTTAAATAAAAATTCCAGTCATCATGTAAAATATAATTTTTTTCTATCATTTTTTATATCAGTTGAATATTCATTTCTCTTGTTAGAACAATAGATGTTTTAAAAAATCAGTTTGTAATATGAGTGATGATAAAAAAAAATGTTGGCGGTGAAGGTCGATTGAGAAGACGATTTAACGCAGCAAAACATTTAAGCAACCATTAAAACGTCAAAGCAAATTTCCGCCACAAAACCCAGACGAAAACAACATTTGGTTGAAAGTAAGTTTCTTGAATTAATCTACCGTTTTTATTGTCTAATTGAGATGGAATCAATTTCTTTTAATGGAAAATAATGACAATTGGAATTAAACACCTTTTAAGATTTTAATTAAACATGAATTTTATATATCCGAAGATTTTATTTTAGGTAAATTTGGTAGATAATCGATTAAGCATTACTATTACCGACATAAATTATTTAAAATAAAAATAATGTTGGCAAATTATTAAAAAAACAAATTATTTTTGGTTTAGCTAATTATTTGTCACCTTTTTGCCTTAAAAATTGTCATATTTTATAGAAATTCAGTTTACATTGACTTTTAAAATTGCGTCAATGCCGATCTTGATTAAAGTAATTGGTAATCGTGAAGAAAGAGAGAGCCTGTTTCCTCCGTTTGACTATAGGTGGCGTTACTGTCTGTCCGCCCAGTTACGGAAGCACAAAATGTTTTCAATGCCACTCTTGAAATAAAAATAAATGTTTTTGTTATATTTTAATTTTAAACGTGTTTTTTTTTTTTTTTTTTTTTTTTTTTTGCAAACATATTTTAAGTTTTATTTTTTCAAACATATTTACGTTTTGTTGCTTGTTTATTTTCAAACATTTACGTTTTTTTTTGTTTGTTTTTTTGCAAGCATAAACTAAATATTTTTAAATATTTTTCTTTTTGAAAAGTTTGCTTATGCACTTATTGTACCGGTACCGCGCTATTTCTTAATAGTAGTTTCAAGTAAGATTCAGGTTTTACAATATCCTTTTTCAAATATATATATAAATACTCGCGGAAAAGGTAAAATAAGTGCAGAAAATTAAAAAAAAAAAAAAAAAAAGGGAGGGGCTCATAAAAAAGATTTAAAAAAAAAAAAAAAAACGTTGATTTTTTTTTTTAATCATAAGAGCGTAAAAAATACTCGCCGAAAAACGGTTGTATGTTTAAAAGAAAAATATAGCAAAAACAAACGTAAATGTTTGGAAAAATAAAACTTATATATGTTTGCAAAAACAAAAAAAAAACGTAAATGTTTGAAAAAAAATAAAACTTAAAACTGTTTGCAAAAAAAAAAAAAAAAACATGTTTAAAATTAAAATATAACAAAAACATTTATTTTTATTTCAAGGGTAGCATTATATACATTTTGTGCTTCCGTAACGGGGTGGACAGACAGTAACGCCACCTATAGTCAAACCGAGGAAACAGGCTCTCTCTTTCTTCACGATTGCCAAGTAATTTTTATTACGTCCCCAAGCTTATTATAAGCACCCCAATTTTCCCATGTTAAGAACGGCTTTCGGAATAAACATCCCCAACCTCGAAAGCCGTTCTTAACATGGGGAGGTTGAGGGTGTTTTTTAATATGCTGGGGCACGTCGTAAGAATTGATCAATATAAATTGTTGTTGACAAATTTTCTAACTATATTTCGTTTAAAAATGTTAGGATTAATTACATGCAGTAAAACCAATCAGCTTTGTTTAGTAATGTTCACAAAAATTACTAATTTGGCAAAAATTGTAATAATTACTGAATTATCATTTCGGAAATAGTAATTTATTCAAAAATGGCATTTTTCGTATGATGATTAAGATGGCGTCAACATAAAAAAATATTTTTTATATGAATTTACGAAAAAAAAATTGTTTCTATTGTTTGTTGTTTAAAAAATAATATTTTTGAAAATATTAAATTTATGTAACGTAATTAAATTATTTTTTTTGCTATTTGTTGTTTAAATCTCGAAAACCGTTTTTAACATGGGGAGGTTTTTTTACATTGGCCATCACTTATCAAGGCCAAGAGGCCACTCGAGGATAAGGGTTAAATAGTGTACAGTAAAATTGAACAATATAGTAATCGTTAGTAATGGCAATTCAGTAAATTTGTTAACAAGTGGAACGGCTCATCAAGAAGTTGTTTACGTTAGACTTGAACTAGGTTGGGGTGTGTTTCTGGGGCAAGGCGTAAAAATACCTTTACTTTTGCCAATCTAATTTCGATTGAATTGTTTTAATTAAAAACATGGATTGTTTTAAATAAAAACATTTGCGAATTTAGTTTTGTTGAAAAATTATGCCCCCCCTATTTTATCTACACGCATAAAAATTGGTGTTTATGCACTTATGTTACCGTGCGGTTTTTTTATATAGTATTTTTAAGTTTAATTCAGGTTTTACGATATATTTTTTTATTTAATTTTTAGATGGAAGTACAAAACACCCCCCTTCCCCGTGTTAAGAATGGCTTTCAAAATAATAATTAATTATTATTTCAGCATGGTAACATAAGTGCATAAGTATTAAAAATTGGTTTTTCTTAATATTAAGAAACTTTGCCTTCACTTTTTATTGTTTTTTTTTATATAAAAACAACGAAATATGTAAGAATAAATAGAAAAAATACTTAAATTAACAGAAAATAAATATTCATTAATTTCAGAATGTATTATAAAATATTTAGCTATGACTATCAAAACACCCTAATCAAAGCACTGCTAAAAAAAATCGTGCGCGTCCATCAAACGTCAAAACCAAACTGGAAACTCGAAAACAAAATTTATTTATTTTTTATTTATTTTCTGCACTTATTTATTAATGTTATTTTATTTCAGGTACGCATTTACCAGAAAAGATGTATTTCCTGTGTAAGTGTGTTTTAGTAAGAACGAATTACTATTTCGGTTAATGTGTACTGGTTGTCCAACTTGCAAAGAATGTTTATTCCGAAAGACATTCTTAACATAAGGAGGTTGAAAATTAAGAAAATGCTTTTCAGAATACCCCCTCCCCCAATATTTTCATGCTAAGAACGGATTTCAGAATAAACAACTTTTGCATCTTGGACAACCAGTGCACATTGGCCAAAAGAAAAGTTCGTTCTTACTAGAATAATAACAGTGAAATACATCTTTTCTGGTAAATGTGTACCTAAAATAAAATAAATTTCGTATCATTTTATTTTCGAGTTTCCTGTTTAATCTCCAAGTGTGATGCATGTGAACGATATTTTAATGGTGATTTGGCCAGGGTGTTCTGATAGTCACATTTACCCGAAATATGTATCATAGAATCTAGTTTTACAGTTTCGCAGCGTTTAATTAATTATGGATTAGATAAATTTAACTTAAAAAAAAACTATAATTAAAAATTAATTCATTCTCTTTGAAGATTTTATTTTGAGCAAATTCGGTAGATTATAGTGAGACTTTATTTGCTCACCAAATGAATGTTTTCTTTTATTTAATAGAATGGAGGTTAGCTCCAATCGATAAAATGCCAGACATACAAACAAACATATTTAATTGATAATGGAGGTTACCTCCAAAACGTTCATAATAACAAAATGTAATATTGTTTTTGCTTTAAACAACATTTAAAAAAATGTTGTTTAAAGCAAACACAATACATTACATACTTAATTATATCATGCCAAAATAATATATTAAAAATTTACAAAAAGTCATTCAGTAGACATTTATTTCTAGTTAAAATTAATTTTGACGGAAAATTGTGTAAAATGACATTTTTTTTAGATGATATAAAGTAAGGAGTAGGCAACTACACACAGGGGACATAACTCGGAAACGATTGTTTTTAAATTACTTGTTCCATAACTGCAATATTTATTGTCCATATAACGATAGGCCTTTTTTTTCTTTTTTTTTTTTTTGCTTAAAACGATATATTTTGTAAAAAATCGATATCACCAATAAAATTAACATGAAAAATTGCTTATGCAATATTTTCACCGGAAAATAATATAATTGAAATAAAAATCATGTGATTTTAATGATTATAATTCTTGCGAAAATTTCAAATGTAATATGATGCCGAAATGGTTGTAAAATATTGGGACTTTTAGAGATATCTAAATCAGAAAAATGTGTCTCTATTTTATGAACGGCACATTTCAGGGGCGACATTTTGAGAGGTTTAAAATAGAAGATAAAAATAAATAAAAGCTAACAAAAATCGGAATTTTTTTTTACCGAAAATTTTTTTAAAAATCGGAACTTTTGAAGGTATTTGGATCGGAAAAATATATCTCTATTTCACGAGCGGCCCATGTCAGGGGACAGAATTTTGATAGGTGAAAAATAGAAAATAGAAAAAAAATAAATAGAAATAAATAAAAGCTAACAAAATATCTTAAATTTTATGCCGTCTATGTAGTTTTGAGGTATGGAAATCGAAAAAATGTGTCCCTATTTTACGAGCGGCATTTTGTGAGGACAAAAATAAAAAATGGAAAAAATAAAGAAAAGCTAACAAAATATCTAAAATTTTATACCAAAAAGTTTGTAAAAAGTTGGAACTTTTGGAGGTATCGGAATCAGAAAAATATGTCCCTGAGGGCAATAAAAGAGGTAATCATATGTCAGCGGGAGGGGGGGGGAGCACAACAGGTAATACTAGGCAAACGGGGGGATAAAGCAGGTAATTATATTCCATCGGGGGCGGACAGGCAATTATATGCCAGCGGGGGGGGATTTATGACTGCTTTGGGTGGGAAAATCTGATGCTACGCTACTGATTGTAATATATTTGCATTGTAATATATTTACATTGTAATATATTTGCATTGTAATATATTTGCATTGTTATATATTTGCATAGTAATATATTTGCATTGTAATATATTTGCATAGTAATATATTTGCATTGTAATATATTTGCATTGTAATATATTTGCATTGTAATATATTTGCATTGTTATATATTTGCATTGTAATATATTTGCATTGTAATATATTTGCATTGTAATATATTTGCATTGTAATATATTTGCATTGTAATATATTTGCATTGTTATATATTTGCATTGTAATATATTTGCATTGTAATATATTTGCATAGTAATATATTTGCATTGTAATATATTTGCATAGTAATATATTTGCATTGTAATATATTTGCATTGTAATATATTTGCATTGTTATATATTTGCATTGTAATATATTTGCATTGTAATATATTTGCATAGTAAAATATTTGCATTGTAATATATTTGCATTGTAATATATTTGCATTGTAATATATTTGCATTGTAATATATTTGCATAGTAATATATTTGCATTGTAATATATTTGCATTGTAATATATTTGCATTGTAATATATTTGCATTGTAATATATTTGCATAGTAATATATTTGCATTGTAATATATTTGCATTGTAATATATTTGCATTGTTATATATTTGCATTGTAATATATTTGCATTGTTATATATTTGCATTGTAATATATTTGCATTGTAATATATTTGCATTGTAATATATTTGCATTGTAATATATTTGCATTGTTATATATTTACATTGTAATATATTTGCATTGTAATATATTTGCATTGTAATATATTTGCATTGTAATATATTTACATTGTAATATATTTGCATTGTAATATATTTACATTGTAATATATTTGCATTGTAATATATTTGCATTGTAATATATTTGCATTGTAATATGTTTCCATTGTAATATATTTGCATTGTTATATATTTGCATTGTTATATATTTGCATTGTAATATATTTGTATTGTTCTATATTTTCATTGTAATATATTTGCATTGTAATATATTTGCATTGTAATATATTTGCATTGTAATATATTTCCATTCTTATATATTTTAATTGTAATATATTTGCATTGTAATATATTTGCATTGTAATATATTTCCATTGTAATATATTTCCATTGTAATATATTTGCATTGTAATATATTTCCATTGTAATATATTTGCATTGTAATATATTTGCATTGTTATATATTTGCATTGTAATATATTTGCATTGTAATATATTGGCATTGTAATATATTTGCATTGTAATATATTTGCATAGTAATATATTTGCATTGTAATATATTTGCATTTGTTCCAAATTCCGTACAGTTTCCATAGTAATAATGAATTAAAAAGAGTACTTGTATATTCAAAATCTCTATAAGCTTACTTATCTCTTGACAGTGAAAAACCAAACTAAACCACTACAGATACACTGATTTAGTGCATTGTAAGTGACACACTGACGTAATTCAGAATAGATTTGAATTACAGAATAATTTTCAGAAGATGACCTCCAGGTGAGACATTGGCTAAGGTTGTGGATATATCAACCATTATCACTTTAGCTTCTTTTTTTTTTAATGCAATAGTATATGTATGTAGTAGAATGCATTTGCCGAAATACATAGTTTTCCCAGAAAGAAGTGTAGCTGTAAGAAGATGGTAAACTCGTTAGAGTGGTTAAGATTCTGGCAAGTCTAGAAGGAGACTTATGGGGTTAATATTATGAAGGTCTATTCTTTCCCCAGACACAAGATACACTGGTATCACAAAGGCAATTATTCGGTCATCAATAAAATAGGGTTTTTTTAATAGAAGCCAAACATCCTCTTTTTTACTTGACTGCTGACACACCATGATTGCACCACTTCTTATGTACAAGAAGATCAGTCAGTCACATTTCTTTATCATAAAAAGTGCGAGGTCTACAATATTAATCTCTGGTAGCAATTTTCAGTAAAGTTTGTCAATGTTGCGCTGAGATAGTTTGTATTATCCAAATATAAACTGTTTCAACTCGGATGATTATATATTTTCCTTCGACTGAAATTGCTTTCAAACTTTTTTAATGTTAATTAATTTTAAGTCTTCCTTTAACTATAATTGCTTTTACGTTTTCCTTCAACCATACTTGCTTTTAGTTTTTCATCAACATTAATTACTGTCAAGTCTTTTATCAGTCATCGCTTTCAAGTGTTCCTTCAACTATGATTGTATTCGCCTTTCTGCAACCATCAATAAGAAAACGGGTTTCATTAAATTACTGAATGATTTTACACAAAATTTCACTTTAATAAAAAATTGAGTAATTAAATTAAAAATATTATCTTATTAAAAATATTATCTTATGCTAATAAACATCTATAGAGAAAGATATTTTACTTATAATGTATGATAGTGCATTTAAGATATTTTTAATTGTTTTAATTTTGCAGAATATTTATAAAATTAATATACTTTATACGATTTTATCTTTGAATTGATTTAATTTGGTAAATCATAATTGTGAAATATGTGACTTGTTTTACAGTAAAAACAAGAGATGTTGCGACATATGCGAACACACATTGGAGATAAACCATATTCTTGTGAGGTATGTGGTTTTTCTTGTAAACGGAAAACTTATATAGGGATACACATGCGAACACATACAGGAGAGAAACCATATTCTTGTGAAATATGTGGTTCTTCTTTTTCAGAAAAACAAAAATTGTCACTACATATGCGGAGACATACTGGAGAGAAACTATATTCTTGTGAGATATGCAGCTCTTCTTTTATACGGAAACATCATATGTTAAAACATACTCGAACACACACTGGAGTGAAACTTCATTGGAAGTAAACCCTGACTAAATATTCAAAGAAATGGTGTGCTATCTCCTCAAGCCATCCAGCACGTCCCTCAGTTTGCAGACGGGGGCACCCCCTTTAGCAATAAAGGGCAGCTTTGAATAAGAAATAAAAAGCCGTGGACAATGGGGAAATCAAAGCAACATATGAAAGAAAATAAAAACGCATACTGGCAGGTCGGCACCCAGGATAAAAAGGGCCCTTCAACCCGTTCATACGCCAGGCGGGAAGATGCAAACAATGGTGTAAACCTTCCGAACTCTGGAAGTGGCTCTCCAACCATGACAGAGGATAACCAGGGTCAGCCATCAGGCCTTGATAACAGAGGTCCTGGCCCCCAAACATCAAATTCAGCAACAAGAAGAAAGAAAAATACAAGAGGCTTAAAAGCTCAGCCGTGGTCTGTTGCAGAAAAGAAGGTGCTACTGAAGTTCGAAAAGTGGAGCAAAACATCCACTGACATTCTTACCGAGAAAATAAAAGATACTAACCTACCTGAAGAGAAAAAATCTACACCTATTGCCCGCCTGCGATCACTTATTTCGCAGATAGGAAACTATGTATCAGAGGAAGAGCAAAATGAAATTAAGACTGCAGCTCTAAAGGAGGCAGAAAAAGACTACATTCCTATTATGGAAGAGGAGAACATTCGAAGAATGGAGTCAAGATGGACCTGGGAAGAAAAGTGGATACTGATGTGGGCAAAAACAAAGGACATAGACTTGGAGGGAAATATTCTTCCATTTCTGTCCAGGCAAACGGAATGTCCCATCTCCAAAAATTAGGTCACAAAGATACAATAGCCTAAAGGTGATGAATGAGGAAGAAATAAGACATCTAAAAACAGAAGTCGCATCCCTCATTAAAACAAACCAGAACCCACTTCAAAACCCCATAGAAATACCACCCAATAACCTACCCATATCTACGAATGGAAATGAAAGAACCACAAATAGTCCCACACTGGACCTTGATTCTTCGGCACCAATGCTGACAAGTGAAATACCACAAACACCAGCAACACTCCCTCAGGAAATGCCCGAGGTGGATGATGACCAGTTAGGCTTGGAAGAAGAACTATGTAAGACCATTGAGGAGGTCCAACGGATGGGACTTCAAGAAAGACAAATGCTGCCTAAAATAACAACCACGAGAGCAACAAAGGTAGCAATAAAAAGGGTTAATGTTGCTCTCAATAGACTAGTGCCATATAGCACAACCCTGACTGAGTTAAATCAGGTGTCTTATGCATCAGGACTCTACATTGTAAGGAAAGTAATGCCAACATTCCAAAAACAACGGGAACCAGAGGCAAAAGACAAAATACCACGCTGGAAACAAAAGATCCAAAACCAGCTAAACCTGTGCCGAAGGGAATTGTCCCAGATTAAACAATTCCTAGCCGCCCCTGCTGTACAGGGACGACTGAAGAACATCATCGGCAAACTCAGCAGGAAATATGGTACAAAAGCAGGACAGCTACAAAACGTAGCTAGAGAATTAGAAGGAAAAATCCCAGCACTTTCCAAACGCATTAAGAAAAGAGAAAGCAAGAATAGGGCAAAACATGAAAACAAAACATTTAAGCAGAATGCTCGGTTATTTTACCGTAACCTAATAAGGGACACTATAACGGTGAATAACCCGCCCAAAATGCAAGAGCTGGAGGATTATTGGAGGCCTCTCTTTGAGAACGAGATCACCCATAACAAAGAGGCTCAATGGATCCATACCATTGAGAGGAGCCTAGAAAATAAGCCAGAGATGCCGGAGCCAAAAATAACAGCTGGCACTATAAAAACGAAGCTAAATGGCGTCTCAAATTACAAAAAGCCTGGCATAGACAATCTCCCCAATTTCTGGCTGAAACAACTAACATCATTACATGGGCATTATAGCAGTTGTTTCAACAGAATATTGAGCGGTGAAGAAACCACACCAGAATGGCTATTAAGAGGAGATACAACCCTCATAGCAAAGACAAAAGAAACGCAACGCCCTAATAAATACAGGCCCATTTGCTGTCTCACTACCACCTACAAACTCTTCACTGGCCTTGTTGCGGACAGTATATACCAACACCTCTCTTGCGCCACATATCTTGAAAAAGAACAAGCAGGCTGTAGGAGGGACTGTCTAGGTACCAAAGACCAGCTCTTAACAAATAAAACTATCTTGGAAGACTGTAGGAAGAGACAGCGAAATTTAAGTATGGCTTGGATTGATTATCAGAAGGCTTATGACAGTGTACCACACACGTGGCTTCTACGCTGTCTAGAGCTATATAGGATACACCCGATAATCAAACAGGCCATAGCTACACAAATGAAAATGTGGCAAACAAACATGACATTAAGCTACACACAAGGAAATATAAGGGTCATGGACGTAAACATCAAGCGAGGAATCTTCCAAGGAGATAGTTTATCCCCTTTACTCTTCTGCTTGGCAATAGATCCGTTAAGCAAACTTTTAAACAAAAACAAATGTGCTTACAATCTAAGCCAGGACCGCCTACAAGACCCAAACAAACGAATTAACTACCTGCTCTTCATGGATGACCTCAAGCTGTATGCCAGTTCTGATGCCGACTTAAATGAACTCTTGCAAGTCGTACATAACTTCTCCAGAGATATTGGCATGAAATTTGGACTGGAAAAATGTGCCAAGTGCTCCATCAAATCTGGGAAGAAGATCGAAACTGAAAATATACAGCTTGATGAATATACCACCATCAAGGACCTAGAAGAGCAGGAAGGATACAAATACCTTGGCATAGAAGAGAATGATACCATCCAACATGCCAAGATGAGAAACAAAATTGGAAGTGAGTACATACGCCGAGTCAAGAAGATATGCAAAACAGAACTCACAGCCAGAAACAAAATAACTGCCATTAACCAACTAGCCATGCCAGTGGTAACATACAGTTTTGGTATTGTCGACTGGCCACAAAAAGACATAAATAGACTAGACACTAAGACACGTAAAATTCTGACAATGTATAAAGTAATATACAGAAACCAGTGTCTGTCTAGAATGTATCTGCCCAGATGGAAAGGAGGTATGGGGCTCTCGGAGATTGACCATCAACATCGTGCAACTATTGTGAGCACCGGACAATATCTGATGAGCTCTAAAAACCCAACTCTCAAGATGGTACACCAACATCAGGAATCAAGAGCCAGTAGAACAACATCCATCACAAAACTGGCCAAACATTTTGGGGAAGACTGTCTTACAAGTGAGACAGAAACAGAAAAGATACCTGCAACTGAAATAGCCAGAAAAAGTCGCCAGAAATACACTAAAGCTTTCCATGACAAGAAAGTTGATGAATGGGCCAACCAACAACGGGCCAAGTATTTTCTGGACGAATATAACCAAGACTATATTGATAAGGAAGGGTCTATAAGCTGGCTAAAGGATGGATCGCTCCACTATGACCAGGAGAAGTTTATAATGGCTGCCCAAGATCAAGGCTTGATGACCAATGCGTTTAAAAAAATGAGTGGTCTCAGCAAAGACAACAAATGCAGGTTCTGCCACACAGAAGTAGAGAGTGTGAGCCACCTGATTTCTAGCTGTTAGGTTCTGCTAGGGGACGGCTACTATACAATGCGACACAATGAAGTATGCAAATATCTCCACTGGACGATCTGCAATAAGTTTAATATCGAATGCAGTAAGAAGTCATGGGAACATATACCTGAAAGAACAGTCGGAAACAAGTCATATACCATCCACTATGACTATGCAATCCCTGCAGCCACATACCTAGAAAACGGAGCTATAAAACCCGACATTGTAATATGGGACAAGAAGGAGAAGGAAGCAACCTTGGTGGAAGTTAGTGTCCCGAATGATGCTGGGTTAAACAGAGCTGAGAAGGAAAAGATTACTAAATACCAGGGTCTTATGTATGACATGAAAAGAAACTGGAACCTTAAGAAGATCTCTATCATTCCAGTAATTATAGGAGCAACCGGACTTATGAAAAAGAATTTTACAAACTATCTTACAAATATACCAGGTAAACCAAGTGCAAAGGAGATTCAAACAATTGCACTTAAAGGGACGGTTAGAATCTTAAAAAGATCTCTCGGTTGGAGTGTCTAAAATAGCAGGTGTATGTTTGGCATCTGGTAGGATGCCCCATCCCTGGCTTAAACAAAATGATAAGAAAAATGAAAAAATAGAGAAAACTAGCCATAAACCTTCAGGGTTTGCATCTTTTACTTTCAAAACAAACCAATTCATGGGCAACATATGTAAGCATATACTTTCCATAGATTATTATAATATATTTTATCTGCCTTTTAAAAAATCAAATACATTGCATATGAAAACATGATTCAAACGAAATTATATGCTTGTCAATTGTATATGGTTTACCTTTTATACAGGTGTACAATATTTAGTGGATTTAAACTAATATAGCTTGAAGGCCTTTTGTCCTTTTTACAGATAATTGAATCGCATCACAAACAAACAACTATTTGATAAATTATTTGATAAAGTAAAATACACTTCTTAAAAGTATCAAATATGCAAAATATTAATTTAGCAAAGAAAAAAACAATTTATTTTATAAATTATTTGATAAATTAAAATATACTTTTAATTTAGTAAAGAAAGAAGAAACAAGAAAGACTTTAATACGTACAAAAATATGCAAAATAATATCTTAATATTAATTTAGCAAAGAAAAAAGAAACCAAAAATTTATGATGAATTATAATACATTTTTGAAATGTACGAAAATATGCAAAATATTAATTTAACAAAGAAAAAAGAAAAAAAGGCAAATTATTTGATAAATTTTAATACATTTCAATGTTCATCCCGTTTAAATTCTTTAAAAAGATATACATTAGATTTTATTTAAAAACAATTTCTACCGTTCGTCAAAAATAAAAGTAAAATTATTGTATTTGATGTTATATTTGATTTCTGTTTAAACCTTAGAATGTCATTATGAAATAACAATCATTTCTACTACTACTACTAGTAGTAGTAGTAGTAGTAGTAGTAGTAGTAGTAGTAGTAAAATTATAACAACAACAATTTCGAAATTTATAATTTAAAATTATAATCTTAGATTGAAGTAACCGGAAATGGAATTTATTAGAATTCTTTCTTTTCGCATGAAACATGATTTTCAAAACAATCATTATGAAACAAACACAAAACAAATGAAATTAAAATACAATTATATAGGTAGATTTGCCGTTTAGTTGTACAAATACCCTCGTAGTAAACAGAAGTTTGTTTATATTAGAAATGTTTCAAAAACTTTAAATGGGTAAAATTTAATCACACTATTGTTTCACATGTGAGGGTTTGATTAAAATTTAATTTAAATTAATAACGTTGTTTAACAAATAAATAATGCAAGTTGGAGTTTTAAAATGATGAAATGTGGTTTATTTTATAATTCATAATTCAAAAAATTGAACAATACAAAGTAAAATTTTTTGTACTTAAGCATTTTTGGTACCGTGCTAAAATAATAATGTTATTATTCTGGAAGCCATTCTTAAAATGGGGAGAGGAGGGTGTTTTCTAAGTATTCTATGATTCCACCTTACAACTGAATAAAACAAATATCGTGAAACTTGAAGTTAACCTTTACACATAGCATGATATCAAAAATTCATAAGCACTAAAGTTAGGTTTAATTATATCTGCCTATTAAACTTTAAATGGGTAAAATTTAATCAAGTTATTATTGAAAATGTAATCATGTGATTATATTTTAATTTAAACAATACACGTTGTTTAACAATGATAAAAAGGAAAAATATGCAAGATGAAGTTTTTAACTTTTGAGTACTTACATATTTTTTGTTCCATGCTGAAATAATGATATAATTTTAAAAGACATTCTTTACATGTGGAGGGTGTTTTGTAACTATTCTGTGCTCAAGCCGTGCAATTTAATAATAAATCATTATAATAATAATAATTATAATAATAATAAATATATCGTAAACTTTGGATGGTCATATTCAATGCTACCAAGACTAAGCTTTTTTTTCTTCAATAGTTATAAAAAAACCTTCTCTATTATGAATACCAATAGCTCAAAACGCATTATCTGAAAGTATTTCTTTAAAACTCTTCGGCTTAACGTTCACAGGGAACATAAGTTGGAACAGATACATTGAGAGCATTGCTATGGCTGCTGTGAAGAAGGTGGGCTCTCTCTATTGTGCTAGAAAACTACTTTTGCTGGAAAGTATCTCAGTTGTTTGTTCTCATTTCTATTGTAAAAATACTCCAAGAATATATCGATTGAAAATAGATTTTTTATGAAGGTTATTGGGAGGAGATATAATTTTAAATAGATGCTACTTTCCAACATTTTTATTAGCATAATGATTAGAAAGATAAAACAAGAAAGTGTTCTTAGAACATTTAACTTACAAAAAGAATAAAGTTTTATTTAAATCTATTTTCCAGGCAACATAGCTACCAGCAATTGAAACGTTGAATTTCAATAAAATTTCCAAATTTCATAAAGTAAATTAATTTTATTTTATGACACAAAATACAATATAAAAAATAACGAGTTCGTTTTACACTCCACAGGAAATAGTGGTGGACAATCTAAAGACATAACAAATAAATGTTATCAAATCAAGATAATTTACACTTCTTACGGCGATTTGACATCTAATTACTTAAAGTTTTAAAAATAACTTAAAAATAAAAAATATAAAAAATATTGTTTTTTAATGAAAGAAATACAATATAAAGAAAAAGAGGTTTGTGTTACAATCAACAGACATTCGAAAAATATAGTCAAAAATTCAAGTATATGACAAATGTTATCAAAGGCAAGAAAAGTTACTCTTCTACCTATATGAAAAAGTAATTTGTTGTTTTACTCACTCTCCAATGTTATTTTGGTTCAAAAACAATACAAGGTTGAGCGTTATGTGAGAACAAAAATAGCCGTGATTTGATATATAAATATGTAGTTTTCAAACTGTCTTAAAAATAATTTTTAAAAAAACAAAATACTGTAAGACACGCACTTAAAATATCTCACGCTGTCTGTTTGTGCTATTTCCATAATCCGGCGCAGCTTATTTGTTGATCGGTGGCCAATCGCAAATTATGCTATTCGCTATTCCACTATTAAATGAACAGTTACACAATTAAAAAGACACCGCCATTTTTGCTCCATATCTATTCACTCCTATACGAACCTTCCACACTACATTCAATATTTACTGATTATATACATTAGCTTTTTATTTCTGTACTATTCCGATATTAAATCGAATCATTAACGATACTATAACATTTATTCAACATCAACAGACACCCGAAAGCATAAACAGTTGCGTGAAATTACTTCTAATTCCACTCACTATGAGGGAGGGACAGTTAGAGATGAAGAGATACAGAGAGTGGGAGGGAGAGATCAGCCATGTTACAATGCTATTTAGGTCATTCATGTGTTATAAGGTTTGTTTCCAGACTGATTAATGCAATAATTTATTGTGGTGCATTCAGTACGATTGTTTATTTTTGATTCGCACCGTCTACAACTTATCGTTCTGCGTTTGAGTCTTGAAACTGCCGGTAACTTTATTTTGGGGTAATTTTTTTCTGTTTACTTTTTTCGTTTGCTCGACACGGTCCTAGATGCTATTTGAACTTAGGGTGTTGCTTTCTTTCTTCACTGAATTATGTAAACAATATTTCTTTCAAAATTATAAAAAACAAAATATACACCTGTTTTCGAACTTATGTATATATTGTTTTGTTAAACATAACTGAAAGTTAAGTTTATGATCGATGAAATTGACGGGAGAAAGGAAAAAATGTAAATTGTGGAATTTACGGGGGGGGACTCATAAAGGTCCACCGAATCTCTTAATAAAACAGAGTTGTAGTAGCCCCATATATCATCATGACACCAGACCAAGATTGGGGTGTTTAAGCAATGTATGTATATATATATATATATATATATATATATATATATATATATATATATATATATATATATATTTATATTTGTTAAACACCCCAATCTCGTATATTATATATATATATATATATATATATATATATATATATATATATATATAATCACTTTCCAAATTATAAAAACTGTATATTTTTATATTTTACGTCTAATTAAACGTCCACCAAATATCTTAATAAAAGAGAGTTGTAGTACCCCAATATATCATCGTGGAACTAAACCTAGATTCGGATGATATATATAATATATATATATATATACATATATATATATATATATATATATATATATATATAACTTTCCAAATTATAAAAACTGTATATTTTTATATTAAACACATTTGCCTGATGTACCTCCAAATAAATTGTGATTTTCATTACTGTTCAGTCAATTTATATCTGACTACATTTGCACTATTTCTTTTATGTTCCTTTTCAAATAATTTATGCCGCTAAAATGCAAATGTCCCCTTTATTAGATTAGCTACAAGTAGTTTTCGAGATATAATGACATGCATTATGCACTGTAATTCAATGTTCTACGTATGTGCAATAAAAAAGTGTACTTCTCTGCAGGCACTGCCACCCTCATTTTTTAATAGTCTTTGCTGACAACATATATCAAAATCGAACTTGGGGCAAATACTTGGAGAGCTCTACCCCTCATAAGAGGGGGTGTCTTGTGAACCCCCCAACAACAACCTTAGTTTAATTTTTTTATGGGAGGGGGGCATGCTTCCACTGAACAACGCCGGTTTACGGGTCCTGCTAGTTTTAAATAAAGGCTTTACCACCCAACATATTTTTCAATAGGATAATTTTAAAAAACTAAAACAAGAACGTGTTCTCAAACACTTAACTTACAAAAAGTAATAAAGTTATATTTAAATCTATATTTCCACAACATGGTCACCAGCAATTGAAACATTAAAATCACCATCACATTTTCAAGACTCTATGAAGTAAATTTATGTTATCTCCAAGGAAAATGGAACATAATTGCTCCATTTGCATTCTCGTTCTCTCTCACATTCCTGTCCCAGGGTACTGAGAAATACTGAGAATATCCCACGTTTAATGCCAACCTGCCCCAGCACCTCTCTGTTTGCTTTCAGCACCGTTTTCCATTGAGTCATACGTGTCTCCAAAAGCCCTTCCACATTCCTAGCAACATTCATCATCAATAGTGTTTCATGGATCCATGAATGAGGAACTATGTTGTAAGCCTTTCTGTAACCGATCCATGCTGCACTCAGATTCGTCTTCTTCCTCTTTTCATCCTGCATTACTGCCTTATCAATCAGTAATTGCTCCTTGGAACCCCTCGAGCCTTTCCGACACCCTTTCTGCTCATCAGGGAAAAGATTCCAGTAAACAGTTTCAACATTAGTGGTAGACATGTAATTGGTCTATAATTGCTGACATCTGTTCCCTTTGCAGGATCCTTATAAATTAGTGTCACCGTTATAATAATAATGATAATGATTATAATAGAAATATAATAATAATAATGCCGATAATAATAATAGTAATATAATAATAATGCCAATGATAATAATAATAATAATGTAAGTAGTAATAATAATAATGTAAGTAATAATAATAATAATGTAAGTAATAATAATAATGTAAGTAATAATAATAATAATGTAAGTAGTAATAATAATAATAATAATAATAATAATAATAATAATAAGAAGAAGAAGAAGAAGAATATGCTGTAAATGGGATGACACCAAGCAATTACAGGCCAATAATATGCTTACAGGCAATGTGGAAAATTTTAACAGCACAACTGAGTGAACAGATATACTCCTCGCTTAGCACTCCTGGACTACTGCCTGAAGAATAAAAAGAATGCCGAAAAGAAAAGGACACAAGTTATACATAGAACAAAATATCTTGAAAGATGCTAAAAGCAGGAAAAATAATATAGCCATAGCATGGATCGATTATAAGAAATCCTACGACAGAATCCCACAAACATGGATAATTGAATGCCTAAAATGTACAAAATATCTGACAAAATTATGTATGTTATTAAGAAAGCAATGGAAACATGGAAATTGGAATTGACAGCTGCAGGACAACAACTGAATGAAATAAGAATACAAACCGCCATTTTCCAAGGAGACTCGCTATCAAAATTTCTGTTTGGCATAACTATAATACCACCTTACTAGGTACTTAGAAAATATAATGCCGGTAAAAGTTTACAGCCATATAACAAAGTATAAAATACCTCATGTATATGGATGACCTAAAGCTGTTTGCAAAATAAAAACCAAAAAGAATCTATAAACGCTGATAAACACAACTAGAATATTTAGCCGAGATATCGGAATGAAATTTGGGAGGAAATATGTGCACTACTGGAGATGAAAAAGGGAAAACTAGAGACATCAGAGGTATTGAACTAAAAGGAGACAGGGGTGCTTGGAGAAGATGGCACTTACAAATATTTGGGTGTCCTGGAAGCAGACACTAGCAAATGTACAGGAATGAAAGAGAAGATTGGAAAACAGTACTTGAGAAGAACAAGAAAAATCTTACAAACAAAACTATACAGTAAGAATCAAATTTAAGGAATAAACACCTTGGCAGTATCGCTAATAAAATACTTTGGACCATTCATAGGCTGCACCTAAAGAGGAACTTAGACATCTTGATCAAAGGACTGGATAATACCGATTGACTCTACTTAAAAAAAACGAAGGGGTAAGAGGACTAATAAATGTAGTTGATTGTGTAGAAATACGACACACACACACGCACACACACACATACGCACACAAACATGCATAAAAGACTTGGAAAATTACTTGAGTTAGAATGCAGAAAGACTGGAAATAGGTGATGATTACTGGAGATATGAAGAGACTTGTTGTCACCTAGGTTCAAGGGAACACCTTTCTTTCCAGTGAGCAATCTCTGGTGATAACATCTAGTGAGTGAAATAATAATAATATGTGAAAAGGAAGACGGCAGGAGATGACCGGTTTGTATAAAAGACTGTGTGGATGACACAAAAAAAGAACTAGAAAATACATAATGCAAAATAATGAAAGGATAATTATGGCAGTAACAGACACTTAAAAAAAATCAATAAAGTAGAAAACAGATTTTATATATATATTTTATATTTGCCCTCTGTAGGCCCCAACACAGCGGAGTTACTATCTTTAAGAGCATATCTGATAAAATGGACCACATACTGTCTTCACATCCCTCGGCTAACATCCACATCTGTGGTGACTTCAACGTCCATAACGCGGAATGGCTGACCCATTCAAATAAGACAGATGATGAGGGGATGTTTTGTCATGATTTTGGCATTGCTTATGACCTCACTCAGATTGTTCGCGAACCCACTCGTGTGCCCGATACACCTGGTAAATATGCAAGCCTCTTAGACCTTTTTCTCTCAACTTCCCCTGAGCTATGTTCATGTTCCGTTCATTCTCCTCTAGGATCCTCCGACCACTCCGTCGTATCAGTTAAGATAAAAACGAAATGTAAGAAGCCCCCAGACGTACCCCTCCACCGTACTGTATACCGATACTCTATGGCTGACTGGGATAGCTTCCGTACATTCATATCTGATTTACATCTGCACTCCATGTTTAAAAAGGATGTGTCCTCTATAGTATCAGATCTGACCGAATGGTTAACTGTAGGCATAGACCGATTCATACCATCTAAAAAATTCCAACAAAAACCTAACAGCCAGCCATGGTTCTCCCCAGAATGTGCTGCTGCTATCGCGCACAGAAATCACTTTTTCCATAGCTACCAACGTAATAGATGCACTGAGACTAAAGCTGCTTTCAGGACTGCCAGCAACCACTGTAAAAGAGTAATAAAAAATGCAAGAGAGCTATATGCCCAGTCTGTTAAATCCAAGGTAGCTGATCAGCGGCTTGGATCCCACCAGTTTTGGCAAATAACAAATAGGATCCTGAACAGAAGTGTGCGTTCTATCCCAACCATTATCAATGGACCGGAGGTCATCTCGTCAGCGTCAGACAAGGCCAAACTATTTGCAAAGAACTTTGCAGCTAATTCTACCCTATGCGACGAAGGCCATCAACTCCCCATATTTCCTCCTATAACACAAAACAAGCTAGGTAACATACAAATATCCGTGCATGAGGTCGCCAAGCTAATAAAGAACCTAGATTCCAGTAAAGCAACTGGCCCTGATTGCATCCCAATTATAGTGTTAAAAAAGCTTCAACCAGAACTTGCTCCCATACTTAGGAAACTATTTAAGCGCTGCCTTAAGGAGAAGTGCTTTCCGACTCCCTGGAAGACCTCACCAGTTTGCCCTGTATTTAAGAATTCAGGTGATAAGTCATCTCCCTCTCAGTACAGACCTATAAGTCTCCTGTGTGTTATGAGTAAGTTGCTGGAATCCATATTAAATAGAGAAATAGTCAACCACCTCAGCAGGAATAGCCTTCTTAGTGACACACAATATGGTTTCCGCTCTGCAATATTTACTGCAGATGTGCTGACGGTTACATCCCACAGGATTAGTGAATCTCTTGACAAAGGCTTCCTTTCTAGGGCAATTGCTCTTGACATATCAAAGGCCTTCGACAAGGTATGGCATAAGGGTCTACTTCACAAGATTTCCAGCTACGGTATAACTGGAAATGTTTTCTCAATCATTAAATCATTTCTCTCCGATAGGCTCATAAGAGTAGTGGTAGATGGACAAAAATCGGAGGCCTGCAATATAAATGCTGGAGTCCCTCAGGGGTCAATCCTGGGCCCAACTCTCTTCCTGATCTACATCAATGACCTCCCTAAACACATACTTAAATCATTCGTTGACATCTATGCTGATGACACGACCATCTATGGCAACACATCAAAGGCTGTAAATGACAAAGTTCTCTCTGATTCTCTCTCCTCTGATCTCGAGCGCGTGGTTCAGTGGGGGAAGATGTGGCTGGTTACCTTTAATGCATCCAAAACCAAATTCCTATCCTTACATCATCAACGCTCTGATCCCCATCTGGCATCAATTGTGATGGATGGCTCTCGTCTGGGTGAGGCCCCGTGTTTTGACAAGCTTCTGGGTTTGACCTTTACTCCTGATCTTAAATGGAACACGTACATCAAGTCTGTTGCCAAGGTCACTGGAAAGATGGCGGGATCCTTCTATCGATCCAGTAGATATCTCACTACTGATGCAATTCTCTATCTATATAAAAGCCAAGTACGTCCATACGTCCAAGGATGGAATACTGTTGCCATATCTGGGCAGCAGCTGCTAAGAACAGCCTATCCTGCTTTGACAGAGTACAAAATAGACTTCGTGGTTTAGTGGGGGATGCCCTTTTCTTTACCCTGCAACCTCTCTCCCACAGAAGAGACATTGCGAGCCTATCCTTGTTTTATCGTTATTTCCATGGCAGGTGCTCGTTTGAACTCCGATCTCTGGTCCCCCCTCGCCAATCTTTCACGAAAAACACCCGTCTAGCTGAATCCACTGTCAGAAGTTTCCCCCACTCTTTATCTGTGCTGAAGTCAAAACACAGATTCCATGAACACAGCTTCTTTCTTAGAACTGCACGCCTGTGGAACTCTGTTCCATCTGCCGCTTCCCACCGGACTACAACTTGGATGTGTTCAAGTCCAATGTTAACAAATTCCTAATGAACCGCCCCCTTAAGTAAACACTTCATCAAATCTCCACACTAACGTAATGTACTTGCAATAACCCTTATCTGAGTGGCTTCCGGGCCTTGATAAGTGGTGATCATTGTATAAAAAAAAAGAGAGACAAAGGATAAAACGAGAAAAGAAAAATGGGAAGAAAAACAATTGCATGGAAGTTTTATAAGGATGAGAAAAGATGAGAATAATGAAAACACTTGGACATGGATGTGAAAAGGACACATAAATCAAGAAACTGAATCCCTAAAAACTGCAGCACAATATATCTCGATAAGAACAAACCACATGAAAGCAAAGATCGACAAAACACAAGAAAACAGCAAATGCAGACTCTGTGGACAAGGAGACGGAATGAAAAACAATATAGTAAATGAATGCAGCAAACTGATCCAATAGGAATATAAGAAAAGACATGACCAAGTGAGGAAGGCAGTACTGAGAATTATGCAAGCAACTGCATCTTAAACATACAGACAAATGGTACATTCATAATCTGGCAACAGTACTTGAAAACGAGAATCACAAAATCGTATGGGACATGGACATACAAACGGATAAACCCATCCAAGCAAGAAGACTAAATGTCGTAATGATAACAAAAAAAAGAGTCCTATCAAATCGTAGACTTAGCTACCCCAGCTGACCGCAGGTTGAATATCAAAGAAAAGGAGAAACAAAGAAAATACACAGAGCTAGCCAGGGAGCTGAAACGGATGTGGATGATGAAGAAAATCAAGATAATAACTATAATATTAGGAGTACGGGGAAGAATTCTGAAGAAAAGATTCACCAAATAATGATACTGAAAACAACTGAAATATTACGGAAAATCCTTGAATGCGGAAACTAATACACATGAACCACATTTGTGGGCCTGACAAACTGCTGCAGAGGCAAAACACAAAGAAGCATTACATGGAACCAAGAACATTGAAGCTGCATATCTGTATCTCCTCACCCATCCCATCCATGGTTTTCCCGAAAAGAGTAGTGCCAAACAGTCGAGAAGGGTCAAGGAGGATGGAAAGACCAAGGCCAGACCTCTGATGGACAAGCACCAAGAGAACTGGGACCTTGGGGAGGCTTATTACCGCTCAAATTTAAGGGAGATTTGTTGCCACTCAGCTTCCAGGGAAGACCACATGTCTTTTTTCAAGGAGACACCTTTGATGACTTGTGTGAAAGCTCCTTGTGAAGAACCAGTAATAGAAAAAAAATGCACTCTCTAAAAATATATAAAAAATCAATAAATATTTTTTTTTTTTTTCAATTTGACTTTCGGATAAATCGTCTTCTGATCCAAACTCATAGCATTTTTTTTTCTTTTTTCCCTCACTCATATTACAAAAGGTTGTATTTTTGTTACATTAAAAATTAGGAGATTTCTTATTATTTGCAATATATATATATATATATATATATATATATATATATATATATATATATATATATATATATATATATATATATGCATTTTTAACACTGAAAAAATATTCGGTTTTTTTTTTAATAAATTTGTTATTTAAAAAAGGTGCTAATGCAGTAATAATGCAGTAATAATGCCGTAATGCACTTACTGATTCGCGCTATTTTTTAAATCGTATTTCCAAGTTTAGGTACAAAACACCCTCCCCTCCCCATGTTAAGAATGGCTTTTTAAATAATAACGTTATTATTTCGGCACGGATCAATGTGCACTAGTACCCCACAAAATATTAATGCATTTTTAACAATGAAAAAAAAATTTTTTTTTATTTAATAAATTTGTTATAAAAAAAAAACAACAAAAAAAACAAGACTTGAAATTACAATAAATGAAAATAATTATTTTAATTTTCTGCGAACTTGTTACTTCGGTCGTCATTTGAAATATCAACTTCCATTCGTCAAACTAGTCTCGTTTTAATTAACAAATCTTATAATCATTTCTTTGTTGAAGGCAGATTTATAAACAGAAAGTAAGTATTACTTGAAGTTAATTTTTTTTAGTTCTTTTTTACAACAGAACCGCGTCCAAACGATTATGTTTCAATTTTGTTTTGATATAGAAATGTTTGCTTATAAACAAAGATAGATAATATTATAGATGGTATGGACAAAGAAAATGCTTCTTAAAAGTCAGCTTATGATATTTTTTATAGTTTACGTCTGAATTTTTTAGGTGCATGATGGCTTATTTTTTAGTTTACATTTTTCAAAAATAGTTTTTGCTAAGAAATAAACATGTTAATCTCTAAAATACAAACAATAAATAATATTGAAAAATTTTTTTTTTTTTTTTTTATTTCAATTCCGAATAATTTAATTTCAATTCCGAATAAATTAAATCAAAAGAGTCTTTGGAAAGAAATTATTTTCACAATAATTCGTAAATTAAACTCAGAATATCCCGAAATAAAGAAAATGCACCTTTTTAGAAATTATGAACATACCGTGCTGAAATTATTATTTAGAAAGCCATTCTTAACATGGAGATAAGAGGGTGTTGTGTAACTATTCTGCACTTTCACCTTACAATTAAATAAATAAAAATGTAAAACTTGAATTTAGATTGAAAATGTGATAATTTTGAATTGGTTGACTTGCCGAGGGTAGGTCGGTGGGGAAGAAAGGAGTGCTGGTAGCTGTGACCAACACGGCCGGTGGTCCGTTAATCAAAGAACCTGAGTGCCTATTCCTTACAAGTTAAATAGACATTCCAGTCACGCGTGAATCTCGTTGACTGAGAGATGGAGTAGATAAAAAGGATGGCCGCTCTGCGCTCTGCTGTTGTTGTCTTAGTTGTTGTCTTTTAGACAAAGTACACTTCGACCATCGTTACTCATTTGTTACTTTTACAAGGAAAGACTGCTTGTAAGCAACGTCGACATTTCGTTGCAAGACGTCAAACGTCTTTTCTCCCCCCCCCCACTCGTCGGTAAGTTTATTCCGACAAAAATTCTATTTTAATGAATTAGGCACCGCCAAAAATGGCCGCAAAATGAAGTTGTTGTTGTTTTTTAAAACTAAATTACATTTATTAAAATCCATTATTTCTGAGTAACTTTTTTTTTTTCCAGAAAGATAAAACCCTGAATTTTATCATATAGAAAACAGAATAATGTAAAACTTTTTCTACTATTTTTAATTAAATTTTAAATGTTAAATTTTCCAAAAAAGTTAACAATTGACATTTTTTGTCTTGCACAAAAAACGTACTTAAATATTTAAAAAAAAAAAGGTTTTTGAAATAATTAATTTATTTATTTATTGTCTAACTAAGATTTAGGATGATTTTCTAAGAGAATATCCAAAAATATTATAATATAAGTACCTGAATTTCAAATAATTCCACTTATTCATATAGGTAACCAGATATTTCGCGTTCATGTAGAGTCGAGATCGACTCTGTTTACGTTTGCGGATTATAAGAAGAAAACTATGGAAGACCAAACAGGCCAAAAAAACTTATTTTTCAGTGACGAAAATTTCAATGTATTATAAAGCTGAGGCTGGCCAGTACCAGATGGGTGACCATTTGTATGAGTTTGGTTTTTAATGTATATGTGTGTGGGGGCCAGACTCCCCAAAATGGGGGGGGGGGCAATTTAAAGCAGAATAAAAAAAAATTATTTCAGCGCGTTTGGTCCACCGTAGTCGAAAGGCGGCAAACGTTTTCAAACGGGATCGAAAAAAATGATGCTAGTTTTAACACAAAGGGCACAAAATTTATCGATTTTTTTTTTTTATATCAATTATTCAAAGCATGCCCTGTTTAATAATGGTCATGCATTATTCGGCTCGCTAAAAAAAAATTGTTAATTTATTTATCAAAAATTTTAAAATGGCTTTTTTCGTATAAATATTAAAAAAATTTTTTTTTTGTTTTGCTTAACTTAAATTAATTATTTTACTTAACATATTCACCGAATTTCACACTTCAAAACTCAAAAGCGGGATAATTAAACACAATCGAAGTTCTGATATTCAGACGTCAAAATAAGGTATGCAAACAATTTTTTTTTTTTTTTTTTTTTTTTATCTATAATTCTATCCCTTACAACAACACAATATGTTTTGTTCAGTTTCAGATGATTATTTTAAGCATATTTGTTCCCACTTCAAAACAAGGGGGGGGTTTGTAAGCAAAAAAAAATATATATATAAATATCGTTTATGAAAAATAAGTACACTGTTATAAAGTTCATTCTTCTCCTAATAATCGCTGAAAATTTCGTATTGATCGGATAATTACCTGATTTTTGGTAGATTTTTAAAAAGACGGTCCGTCAAAAAGTACTGACCTGCCCCCCCCCCCCAATTTTGGCGGTGCCTATAATGAATGGCGTGGTAACATAATTGCATAAGAACCACCGTTTTGAACTAAAAATTCCATTAAAAAAAATGCCGACAATAATTTAGCGCTAATTTTCACCAAAGTACGGATCATGAGAAGTGCAATAATTACATTAAATTGATTTAATTTTGTTTTAATAAAACAGGAACTATTTCTTTAATTAGAATATTTTTGAATGTACACATTTCTTTATATTTCTCTAAAAACGTTTTATATTTTACTTGGTTTAAAAATTATTGAGGACGTTTGTTTACCAATGTTTTTTTCCTTAGATTTTGAAATAAAACGTTTGTAAAATGTTCAAATAGTCAATTTTAGCAATTACAATACTCGATTTATTTTTAATTTATTATTCATTAAAAATAAACTAAAAAAAAAATTGATTGATAATTAAATATAATTCAAATTTTAAATAGAATGATTATTTAATAATTAAATTATAAAATTTTACTTTTTCGCTGTTCTGTCCATCCCAATTTCTTAAAAATCAATCGTCAATAGAATTTATAGCATTTAAAAAAACAAATTTTTTTAAATGATCCGGGACACAATCTCAATTTTTTAAATTTATTTTTATTTTAAAGATTGTATATTAAAATAAAATTGTTGATGTTTATACTTTAATTTGTAAAACAAAAAGAATATTATAGTACTACATTTTTAATTTTCCCAGAAACTATCACCATTAAAATAACAAGAAATACAGTTTTTTGCGATTTTATTATATTTTTGCTGTAAATATTGAATAAACAATGCTGAAATTAATAATAATACCATTAGTTTAAGACATTATATTTTTTCGGGTTATATTCATTTCATTAAGGTTTTTTGGTAATGTTCTTGAAATGTGTATTTTTTTATTTTTATTGTTAACATCTATGATGCTTTATTTTTATAAAAGGAAAAATAAAGTAATTTGATTTTTGTACTTTAAATTTAAAAAATTAGGTAAGGCATTTTTGTTTACATAAAATGATAAATTTTCATTAATTTTGTAATAAAAAATAATGGGTTCATTATATTCTGTGATAATTAATAAATACTGTAAATTTCATTAAAATCAATTGATTTCCAGAATTTTGGTTTATTTTTTTAATTGAAGGGAGAGCTTTATACATTTTAATTTTGCACGTACATAAGTATAGGATTATTTCTTATCAGGTATTTTTTTGTTTTTTAATTTATTTTCTTTGCAAGTCTTTTGAAAACGATTTTGATATTAAAAACGATGCAGCACATATCCCTGGCAAATATTATTTTACTTAGAAACCATTGTTATCATTCTATTTTCCTTTCCTTTTCATTCGCAAAAAAAAGCAAAAATATCAATTTAACACAATAAATATTGATTTATTTACCTTTTACCGTTATTTAATTTGGCTTTTAAACCTGTTTATTTTTCAGATAAAAACTCATTTGCACAGAATATTGTTTCCACATCATTCACATTTGCACAGAATATTGTTTCCACATCATTTACATTTGCATGGAATATTGTTTCAACATCATTCACATTTGCATAGAATATTGTTTTCACATCATTCACATTTGCATAGAATATTGTTTCCACATCATTCACATTTGCATAGAATATTGTTTCCACATCATTCACATTTGCATAGAATATTGTTTCCACATCATTCACATTTGCATGGTATATTGTTTCCACATCATTCACATTTGCATAGAATATTGTTTTCACATCATTCACATTTGCATAGAATATTGTTTTCACATCATTCACATTTGCATAGAATATTGTTTCCACATCATTCACATTTGCATAGAATATTGTTTCCACATCATTCACATTTGCATAGAATATTGTCCAACATCATTCACATTTGCATAGAATATTGTTTCCACATCATTCACATTTGCATAGAATATTGTTTCAACATCATTCACATTTGCATAGAATATTGTTTCCACATCATTCACATTTGCATAGAATATTGTTTTCACATCATTCACATTTGCATAGAATATTGTTTCAACATCATTCACATTTGCATAGAATATTGTTTCCACATCATTCACATTTGCATAGAATATTGTTTCCACATCATTAACATTTGCATAGAATATTGTTTCAACATCATTCACATTTGCATAGAATATTGTTTCCACATCATTCACATTTGCATAGAATATTGTTTTCACATCATTTACATTTGCATAGAATATTGTTTCCACATCATTTACATTTGCATAGAATATTGTTTCCACATCATTCACATTTGCATAGAATATTGTTTCCACATCATTCACATTTGCATAGAATATTGTTTCCACATCATTCACATTTGCATAGAATATTGTTTCAACATCATTCACATTTGCATAGAATATTGTTTCCACATCATTCACATTTGCATAGAATATTGTTTCCACATCATTCACATTTGCATAGAATATTGTTTTACATCATTCACATTTGCATAGAATATTGTTTCAACATCATTCACATTTGGATAGAATATTGTTTCAACATCATTCACATTTGCATAGAATATTGTTTCCACATCATTCACATTTGCATAGAATATCGTTTCAACATCATTCACATTTGCATAGAATATTGTTTCCACATCATTCACATTTGCATAGAATATTGTTTCCACATCATTCACATTTGCATAGAATATTGTTTCCACATCATTCACATTCGCATAGAATATTGTTTTCACATCATTCACATTTGCATAGAATATTGTTTCCACATCATTTACATTTGCATAGAATATTGTTTCCACATCATTCACATTTGCATAGAATATTGTTTTACATCATTCACATTTGCATAGAATATTGTTTCCACATCATTCACATTTGCATAGAATATTGTTTCCACATCATTCACATTTGCATAGAATATTGTTTCCACATCATTCACATTTGCATAGAATATTGTTTCAACATCATTCACATTTGCATAGAATATTGTTTCCACATCATTCACATTTGCATAGAATATTGTTTCAACATCATTCACATTTGCATAGAATATTGTTTTACATCATTCACATTTGCATAGAATATTGTTTCAACATCATTCACATTGGCATAGAATATTGTTTCCACATCATTCACATTTGCATAGAATATTGTTTTCACATCATTTACATTTGCATAGAATATTGTTTCCACATCATTTACATTTGCATAGAATATTGTTTCCACATCATTCACATTTGCATAGAATATTGTTTCCACATCATTCACATTTGCATAGAATATTGTTTTCACATCATTCACATTTGCATAGAATATTGTTTCCACATCATTTACATTTGCATAGAATATTGTTTCCACATCATTCACATTTGCATAGAATATTGTTTTACATCATTCACATTTGCATAGAATATTGTTTCCACATCATTCACATTTGCATAGAATATTGTTTCCACATCATTCACATTTGCATAGAATATTGTTTCCACATCATTCACATTTGCATAGAATATTGTTTCAACATCATTCACATTTGCATAGAATATTGTTTCCACATCATTCACATTTGCATAGAATATTGTTTCAACATCATTCACATTTGCATAGAATATTGTTTTACATCATTCACATTTGCATAGAATATTGTTTCAACATCATTCACATTTGCATAGAATATTGTTTCCACATCATTCACATTTGCATAGAATATTGTTTCCACATCATTCACATTTGCATTGAATATTGTTTCCACATCATTCATATTTGCATAGAATATTGTTTCAACATCATTCACATTTGCATAGAATATTGTTTCCACATCATTCACATTTGCATAGAATATTGTTTCCACATCATTCACATTTGCATAGAATATTGTTTCAACATCATTCACATTTGCATAGAATATTGTTTCAACATCATTCACATTTGCATTGAATATTGTTTCAACATCATTCACATTTGCATAGAATATTGTTTCCACATCATTCACATTTGCATTGAATATTGTTTCCACATCATTCAGATTTGCATAGAGTATTGTTTCCACATCATTCACATTTGCATAGAATATTGTTTCCACATCATTCACATTTGCATTGAATATTGTTTCAACATCATTCACATTTGCATAGAATATTGTTTCAACATCATTCACATTTGCATAGAATATTGTTTCAACATCATTCACATTTGCATAGAATATTGTTTCAACATCATTCACATTTGCATAGAATATTGTTTCAACATCATTCACATTTGCATAGAATATTGTTTCCAAATCATTCACATTTGCATAGAATATTGTTTCAACATCATTCACATTTGCATAGAATATTGTTTCCACATCATTCACATTTGCATTGAATATTGTTTCTACATCATTCACATTTGCATAGAATATTGTTTCAACATCATTCACATTTGCATAGAATATTTTTTCCAAATCATTTACATTTGCATAGAGTATTGTTTCCAAATCATTCACATTTGCATTGAATATTGTTTCCACATCATTCAGATTTGCATAGAGTATTGTTTCCACATCATTCACATTTGCATAGAATATTGTTTCCACATCATTCACATTTGCATTGAATATTGTTTCAACATCATTCCCATTTGCATTTAATATTGTTTCAACATCATTCACATTTGCATAGAATATTCTTTCCACATCATTCACATTTGAATAGAATATTGTTTCCACATCATTCACATTTGCATAGAATATTGTTTCAACATCATTCACATTTGGATAGAATATTGTTTCCACATCATTCACATTTGCATAGAATATTGTTTCAACATCATTCACATTTGGATAGAATATTGTTTCAACATCATTCCCATTTGCATAGAATATTGTTTCAACATCATTCACATTTGCATAGAATATTGTTTCAACATCATTCACATTTGCATAGAATATTGTTTCCACATCATTCACATTTGCATAGAATATTGTTTCAACATCATTCACATTTGCATAGAATATTGTTTCAACATCATTCACATTTGGATAGAATATTGTTTCCACATCATTCACATTTGCATAGAATATTGTTTCAACATCATTCACATTTGGATAGAATATTGTTTCCACATCATTCACATTTGCATAGAATATTGTTTCCACATCATTCACATTTGCATAGAATATTGTTTCCACATCATTCACATTTGCATAGAATATTGTTTCAACATCATTCCCATTTGCATAGAATATTGTTTCAACATCATTCACATTTGCATAGAATATTGTTTCAACATCATTCACATTTGGATAGAATATTGTTTCCACATCATTCACATTTGCATAGAATATTGTTTCAACATCATTCACATTTGGATAGAATATTGTTTCAACATCATTCCCATTTGCATAGAATATTGTTTCAACATCATTCACATTTGCATAGAATATTGTTTCAACATCATTCACATTTGCATAGAATATTGTTTCAACATCATTCACATTTGCATAGAATATTGTTTCAACATCATTCACATTTGCATAGAATATTGTTTCAACATCATTCACATTTGCATAGAATATTGTTTCAACATCATTCACATTTGCATAGAATATTGTTTCAACATCATTCCCATTTGCATAGAATATTGTTTCCACATCATTCACATTTGCATAGAATATTGTTTCAACATCATTCATATTTGCATAGAATATTGTTTCAACATAATTCACATTTGCATAGAATATTGTTTCAACATCATTCACATTTGCATAGAATATTGTTTCGACATCATTCACATTTGCATAGAATATTGTTTTCACATCATTCACATTTGCATAGAATATTGTTTCCACATCATTCACATTTGCATAGAATATTGTTTTCACATCATTCACATTTGCATAGAATATTGTTTCCACATCATTCACATTTGCATAGAATATTGTTTCCACATCATTCACATTTGCATGGTATATTGTTTCCACATCATTTACATTTGCATAGAATATTGTTTCCACATCATTCACATTTGCATAGAATATTGGTTCCACATCATTCACATTTGCATAGAATATTGTTTCAACATCATTCACATTTGCATAGAATATTGTTTTCACATCATTCACATTTGCATAGAATATTGTTTCCACATCATTCACATTTGCATAGAATATTGTTTCAACATCATTCACATTTGCATAGAATATTGTTTCAACATCATTCACATTTGGATAGAATATTGTTTTCACATAATTCACATTTGCATAGCCAATTTTACCTTTTTCTAAAGAAATCCTTGACACAATAAAAAAACTGACAAACAGTGACGTAGTTAGGGAAAATGTTTATTATCTTAAATCTTCGGATGTATTAGTTCCAACCCTTTATTAAAATTACAACCGTGGCTTGAATACTGTAAAGCTCTGTCAAGCTATTCTTTTACAAGAAAGATGATGGATGCTATTTCTGTAATTCACAGTATTAATAACTTATTGATATCAGTGCAAAAATCGTTGCTACTATTTTATTAGACCAGTTTCATTGACAAAGAGACACACAGTCAAGGCCAAACTAATGCATATTTCGAATAGGCTAAGAATATACTGACCATATTTTCACTGTCCAAAAACAAAACAAAAACTGTGAGCAACAAGTATAAAACTGTTGGGTGCTTCATCTTCATTGTTGCATTTGATTGTTTACTGTGGAACCATTTGGAAGGTCGTACATGGCTTCAAACTTCTCAACCTAATCAAAGTTTAATATCTCTTTACATGCACTAAAGTTAGCATGTATCGTCAAAGTCTTCTTTGACATATATTCTAGCGAACGACAAAGATGCATTATCTCACCTATGCTCTTCTGTTATATCGACTGGATGACATTAAACACTATGGCTAACTTTCATGGGGTAACAGCTGGCCCAACTAACCTGGAGTGAATGTCATAGCCTTATCCATGACGTCTGTGTTATTGTATGTACTTCTAGTCTTATACTTTTTCACATAGTCCAAAAGCAAAGTCGTGCACTCGACATAGCTCCAATCTCTGTCCCATCGTTGCAATGTTTCATCTCTAAGCCTATTTTATAAATATGTTAAATGAATGTGTTCTGATGAACTCATAGCAATTCGGATCATTTAGCATGTGTACTCCTGAATAACCAGATAAGCAGTAAAATCTCACTTCAATGTTGAGACATCAAAAAGCTTTCTACCCTACTATTTCTTTTTTGTCCTCGTAAACTTTGTAATTTAGCAGATGTACTCCTGAATGATGTGCATAACTCTCAACACATGAATATAATTAGTTATTTTTATTATTCGAAATAAAATAAAGTCTAACTTTATTACAGAATATATTTTCACATGAAAACTCATTTTAATAAGAAAATTTAGTTATTAAATTTAAATATTGTCTCATGTTTTTTGTAAGAAGGTATATAAAAAATCATAACAAATTATTCATTTTTTACAACATGACGATGCATTTATAAACTATTTAAAAATTTCTGTTCAGTTTTAGATATTGCCATTTTTTCTGACGTTATTTTATTTTACTTACATTTTTCAACTTTCAGTAAATGTTGCTTTGTGATTAAGAATATTACTATTACACAAACTTTATTTTGAATATTTTTATTGTTTCTTTAAAAAACTTTAATTCTATTTTGTTTTAAATAAACCCCTATTAAAATATAACTTTATTTAATACAATGAAATATAGTAAATTAACAAAATATTTGAGAAAATGTTAAAGGGATTAATGCATTTCCTTTGTATTTACTATAATATAAACTAGTGGGGGTAATTTTGGTAATTTTAATATGTTATTCAGTTTTACGTGATTTCAATTATTTACATATACATTTATATATATATATATTTGTTGAACTAAGAACAATGGTAAGTAATTGACAGATTTATTGAATGCATTGGAAAGGATTAGTCAATGTGTTGCAAATATAACGAGATTATTATAATAGTTTTTTGAAGATCAACACTAAAGTATTTGTGCTTTAAAAATATTATAAAGTATTTATTTCGTTTATGAGCTAAATCAAATATGTAAATTATATTAAAAACATTATATTTTGATTTCATTGAGGGTTTTGGGAAAATTTGGTTAAATACTAAACTACCTGGGACCTGTTGAGTCAGTATATTTTATAGATTGCTATGGAATCATGAGTATACAAAATAACTGTATAAAAGTGCAAGTGAGTATACAGAATTAATGTATAAACGTGCAAAAACCAATTCACATGCATGCAAGCACAAACGTTGAGACCAGTGAAAACAATAAACAGTTTATTTGTTGAACTACGAGCAATGGTAAATTATTCATAGATTTTTAAATGCATTGAAAAGGATTAGTCCATGTGTTCCCAGCGTCACGAGATTATTATAATAGTTTTTTGAAGATCATCAGTAAAGTATTTGTTTTTTTAAAATATAAAGTATTTATTTCGTTTTTGAGCTAAATAAAATATCTAAATTATATTACAAACGTTAAATTTTTATTTCCTTGACGGGTTTGGGAAAATTTAGTAAAATTCTAAACTACCCGGGACCCGTTGGGTCAGTATATTTTACTGATTGCTAGGTAATATTGAGTATGCAAAATAACCGTATAAAATGCAAGTGAGTATACAGAATGTATTATAAACGTGCAAAAATCAATTCACAAGCATTCAAGAACAAACAGTTTTGCATGTGCATGCAAAATATTGAATGCGCACATGAAAACAAGAATGGTGGCAAGTAAAAACAACGGAGAATACATAACATCATTGCCTTTGGATTTAGTGAAAAAATCCTTTATATAAAATGAATGAAAAGAATGAAAAAAAATAGAAAGAGTGGGTGTGCATTATACAGGTCCACCCTAGTTTTTTTGTGTTAACAGTCTTAAAAGTACCAGGAAATAATAATAATATTGAAATATATTGAAACATATGACTTTACTCTACTGTTTAGTGTTGAGACATTATGTTGAATAGAATGTAGTACGATACTGAGTGTAATTGCCAGTAACAAAGATAGCAGAGTAGAAGCAGGGTAGTTCAGATCAGATCCTGAGTGTAATTGCCAGTAACAAAGATAGCAGAGTAGAAGCAGGGTAGTTCAGATCAGATCCTGAGTGTAATTGCCAGTAACAAAGATAGCAGAGTAGAAGCAGGGTAGTTCAGATCAGATCCTGAGTGTAATTGCCAGTAACAAAGATAGCAGAGTAGAAGCAGGGTAGTTCAGATCAGATCCTGAGTGTAATTGCCAGTAACAAAGATAGCAGAGTAGAAGCAGGGTAGTTCAGATCAGATCCTGAGTGTAATTGCCAGTAACAAAGATAGCAGAGTAGAAGCAGGGTAGTTCAGATCAGATCCTGAGTGTAATTGCCAGTAACAAAGATAGCAGAGTAGAAGCAGGGTAGTTCAGATCAGATCCTGAGTGTAATTGCCAGTAACAAAGATAGCAGAGTAGAAGCAGGGTAGTTCAGATCAGATCCTGAGTGTAATTGCCAGTAACAAAGATAGCAGAGTAGAAGCAGGGTAGTTCAGATCAGATCCTGAGTGTAATTGCCAGTAACAAAGATAGCAGAGTAGAAGCAGGGTAGTTCAGATCAGATCCTGAGTGTAATTGCCAGTAACAAAGATAGCAGAGTAGAAGCAGGGTAGTTCAGATCAGATCCTGAGTGTAATTGCCAGTAACAAAGATAGCAGAGTAGAAGCAGGGTAGTTCAGATCAGATCCTGAGTGTAATTGCCAGTAACAAAGATAGCAGAGTAGAAGCAGGGTAGTTCAGATCAGATCCTGAGTGTAATTGCCAGTAACAAAGATAGCAGAGTAGAAGCAGGGTAGTTCAGATCAGATCCTGAGTGTAATTGCCAGTAACAAAGATAGCAGAGTAGAAGCAGGGTAGTTCAGATCAGATCCTGAGTGTAATTGCCAGTAACAAAGATAGCAGAGTAGAAGCAGGGTAGTTCAGATCAGATCCTGAGTGTAATTGCCAGTAACAAAGATAGCAGAGTAGAAGCAGGGTAGTTCAGATCAGATCCTGAGTGTAATTGCCAGTAACAAAGATAGCAGAGTAGAAGCAGGGTAGTTCAGATCAGATCCTGAGTGTAATTGCCAGTAACAAAGATAGCAGAGTAGAAGCAGGGTAGTTCAGATCAGATCCTGAGTGTAATTGCCAGTAACAAAGATAGCAGAGTAGAAGCAGGGTAGTTCAGATCAGATCCTGAGTGTAATTGCCAGTAACAAAGATAGCAGAGTAGAAGCAGGGTAGTTCAGATCAGATCCTGAGTGTAATTGCCAGTAACAAAGATGGCGGCAAGCTGATTGAATCCAAAATTCGACAATTTTTTATAGTAACTTTAGAAGCTTTTCAGTGGTTGCTCACCATGACTTGTGGTTATAAAAACGATCATCGAAGTCATTTGTCTCATACCCTCCATCAGGAATCAAAAACATTTCAGACCCCCATTCCCATTTCAGCCCCCACCTCCGCTCCCAAACTTTAAAAAATAGTAACGATTACATGTCTCGCTGCGTCGCTAAGAAGTGGGGTCTACATTCACATGAAATTTATATATACAAAAGTGATCCTTCACGATCAAATATTAAAATTTACTTATTTGGAAGAACTCCGTTCTTGTATCTTATCTTTAAAGACCATTGAAGGAAAATCTAGATTTTTATGTTAGTTAGGAAGTAAAATACATTAGATTAGTCGTAAAAAAAACTAAATATTTTGTTAATATGTAAATTGATCAGGTATTTTTACAGTAGAAAACATTTGCTTTGCTTTTGTTTTTTGTCTGAAAAAAATCCAACTTGCAATGAATAATACAAAATAAAATACTCGTAAATAAATAATTGTGGGCACGAAAAGTGTAGTTTTTTAAAAATCAAGTTCTAGTTCGAATAAAACACAACTTGGGTACAGAAAATATTTTATTAAAAATATGTAGGTGCACCTGGACAATTGACACCACATTTAAATTGTTTTTCTTTTCGTCTCTTATCAACTATTTCTGCTGATTATTAAAGACTAAGCTACCAGATTATAAAAAATGAAAAAAAAAATCAATATTTAGATATTTGGAGGCGGGTCCAGTTTTACATACAATGTTCAAGTAATCAGTCCTGCAATTTCAGAACCGATTTACAGCCCTGATTTGCCATTGGCTCTTTCACCGCCCCCCCCCCGCCATTAATATAATTTTGTTTCCTTTTTTGCGACTTTTCCCTTTTAGAAAAGTTCGGTTTACCCTATTTCTTTATTTTATATTTATTTATTTACAAATTTAAAGGGGTGTTTTTGCATTTTATTACTTGCGTTACTTTTTAACTAGTGCTAGTATACCCATTAACCGTTAAAGTGTAAGATGAAAAATGTTCAAAATAAAAACTAATTTTGAGATTATATTGTCGTTTAATTTTTTAGCTAACATTTTTAAGTGGAATATAATATCCAGGAAGACTCCATAGAACTATGTTTATATTTAATTCAGTTTTTTTTTAACTCAACAGGATTAAATTATATTTATTTGTAAGGAAAATACGTTAAAATAAGTCCAAACAAAACATTTATTTGACCTTGTGTATGTTTTGAATAGCAGCAGAAATGTTAATATCTGATTTAAAATAGGGCGGCCATGAAATCAGTAAGCTGACAATTTTTTTAAAAGTGGAAGTCAGGCTCAGATAAACAGTTTAAACGCCCAAGTAAACATGCTGGTCTGAGTTTAATGATTATATAGATTATTAATACAAAATGTATTCATTTATTTAATTAATAGAAAAATATTAGAAAAATATCATTTAAATTTTAATTAAACGATATTACATTCAGGGACTTTTTAATAAAATTGATTATGATAATTCTGATGTTTGCTTTTAGCGCACAATACTGAAACTTATTTCTAATTTATCTTTTATGAATTACTGTGTCTATACCTTAATGTCTTAAAAATAATTCTGTTTGCAAAAACGTATAAAATTAATATATTTTCTTGAAATTTATCTTTTAATTGTTTTTAATTTTGCAGAATATCAAGGTAACAACACAAGAAAATAAATGCCAATGGATAAAAGTTAAAAGCCGGAAATGACAGAAATGTGAATTAATGATTTTTTCTTTCATCAAATCACATTTTCTGATAATATATTGAAAAAACAATATGTTGCAACATATGCGAACACATACTAAAGAGAAACCATATTCTTGTGAAGTATGTGGCATCTCTTTTGCAAGAAAATCAAACATGGTGACACACCTGCAAACACATACTGGAGAGAAACCATACTCCTGTGAAATATGTGGCTCTTCTTTTACACGGAATGCACATATGTTGCGACATATGCGAACACATACTGGAGAGAAACCATATCCTTGTAAAGTATGTGGCCGTTCTTTTGCAAATAAATCAGACATGGTTGAACATATGCGAACACATACTGGAGAGAAGCCGTATTCTTGTCAAGTATGTGGCTCTTGTTTTACACAGAAAAACAATATGTTGCAACATATGCGAACACATACTGGAGAGAAGCCATATTCTTGTGAAGTATGTGGCTCTTCTTTTGCAAATAAATCAACCAGTGTTACACATATGCGATCACATACTGGAGAGACACCATATTCTTGTAAAGTATGTGGCCGTTCTTTTGCAAATAAATCATACATGGGTAAACATATGCGAATACATACTGGAGAGAAACCATATTCTTGTAAAGTATGTGGCTCCTCTTTTACATGGAAAGGCACTATGTTGCAACATATGCGAATACATACTGGAGAGAAGCCATATTCCTGTGAAGTATGTGGCTCTTCTTTTACACAGAAGGCACATATATTGCGACATAGGCAAACACATACTGGAGAGAAACCATATTCTTGTGAAGTATGTGGCGCTTCTTTTACACATAGAGCAAATATGTTGCAACATGTGAGAACACATACTGGAGAGAAGCCCTATTCTTGTGAAGTATGTGACTCTTCTTTTACACAGAAGGCAAATATGTTGCGACATATGCAAACACATAATAAAGACAAACCATATTCTTTATAGTATGTGGCTCTGGTTTTACACGGAAATACACTATGTTGCAACATATGCGAACACATACTGGAGAAAAGCTATATTATTGTGAAGTATATTCAACAATATTGTGAAGTATGTGCTTCTTATTTTACATGAAAACGCAATATATTAAACAATATAGAAATGCATACTGGGAAGAAACCTTATTCTCATGATATATGCGCCTCTTCAATGTGGCTCTTCATTTACACACAAAATATGTTATAACATATGAGAACACATACTGGAGCAAACCCCTCTCAGGGCTGTTTCTCAGATGAGAATGAAGCACATAACTAGCCTGCCACACAGATAGCAAGAAAGGGCCAGCAGAAATGTACCAAGACCTTTCAAAGAATGAACCTTAAAGAATGGGACAAACATCAGCGTGCAAAGTATTTGGGGTGGTACTCTCTCAGTAATAGGTAACAGACAAAGGAGATTCCTTGGCCTCGCGCAAAAGGGGAGGCCTCCACCATGATCAGGAAAGGACGATAATGGCTGCTCAAGCCCAGTAATTTTGGACCAATGCATTCAAGAATATCGCAGTTATCAGTAATAACAACAGATGCAGGTTCTGCCATACAGATTAGAAAGTGTCAGTTATCTGCTATCAAGTTTAAAGGTTCTTTTAGGGTCGGGTACTACACAGCGAGACATGCTGGTGTATGTAAGTACCTCCATTGAACCATGTGTAAAAAATTAAACGTCGAGCCTAGCAAAAAGTCCTGGGAACATCAACCTGAAAGAACAGTTAATAATGACTTATATACCATACATTACAACCATGTAATCCCTACAGCCACATACCTTGAAAATACTGCCGTGAAACCTAACAGTTATATGGAGTAATTCAGAGAGCGTTGCCACCTGGATTGGAGTGTCCCTAATGATTGCGGTCTGAAGAGAGAAACAGACCAAATACCAAGGTCTCATGTATGATATGAAAAGAAACTGGAATCTTAAGGAGATATCAATCATACCAGTTATCATAGGTGCTACAGGGCTTATGAAGAAGAACCCGAAGTCCTGCCTAACTAATCTTCCTGGCAAATCAAGTGCACAAGAGACCCAGAGAATTGCACTTTAGGAAACAGCAAGGATACTAAAAAGAGCTCTCGGTTGATTTCAATAACCAGCAGGGCAATGTTGGCAGCTTGTATGGCTGGCACATACCCATCATTACAATCTTCAAAGGAAGAAAAATAAAAAAGAGAAACCATATTTTTGTGAAGTATGTGACTTTTCCTTTACTCAGAATGAAAATGTAGTGAAACATGCAATAACTGAAGAGAAAACACATTCTTCTATGTGGATCTTCTTTTGAAAAGAAATTACACATGGTTAAACATGTGTGAAAACATGCTGAGAAGAAACCATATTCTTGTTAAGTATGTGACTCTTGTTTTAAAGGTTGCAATATATGCGAACACATACTGGAGAGAAGCTCTAATCTTGTGAAGTATGAGACTCTTTTGCAATAAAATCATACATGGTGATGCATTCGAACACATACCACAGAGAAACCAAATACTATATGTAGCGACATATGCGAACACATACTGGAGAGAAATCATATTTCTTTGAATTTGTATTGCATGCAAACACATAATGTAAACAAAATATTATTGTAACGTATATCTCAATTATTTTTCATTATGTATAACAAAATGTTATTGTAACGTATATCTCAATTATTTTTCATTATGTATGACAAAATAATATTGTAACGTATATCTCAATTATTTTTTATGATGTATAACAAAATGTTATTGTAACGTATATCTCAATTATTTTTCATTATGTATGACAAAATGTTATTGTAACGTATATCTCAATTATTTTTCATTATGTATGACAAAATGTTATTGTAACGTATATCTCAATTATTTTTCATTATGTATGACAAAATGTTATTGTAACATATATCTCAATTATTTTTCATAATGTATGACAAAATAATATTGTAACGTATATCTCAATTATTTTTCATTATGTATAACAAAAAACTATGTATAACAAGCTACATAAAAACTCTATGTGAACTATGTAGCTTTTCATTTTCAAATGTAATAATCTTGTGTTAATTAACAACTATATTCTCATACAGCATTTGGTTCATTTACAATTTTGCAGAAAATATTGCAACACATGTGAACACATACAGAGAAATAGATTGGCATCACAAGAAAATGAACTTTTTCTGGCGTGTATTTAAAAAATCTTAAAATAATTAGATTTATTTAATTCCACTGGGGTATAATATCTTGTAGTTCATATGAAATGTACCGCATAGAAAGTCAAATGTCTTGAAGTATGCTGCTATTGCAATAAAAAACCTTATCTTCTACATGTTGATTTGGATGCATGCAAACATACTGAATTGCAATTCCAGTAATCATGAAAAATAACTTAAAAATTTACCTGGCGTTTATAAATTCTGAACTCGTACAGGAGAGTAATTTTTTTCATAAAGGAACAATTGTAATTCTAAAATAATTCCTTAAGGTTTAATATTTGTAAATTCTCCTAAAAAATTTCTGATGCAGATGAAACATTTCTAAATGCATACTGAAGAAAAACCTTACTCCTGTGAAGTATGTGGTACTTCTTTTGCAGTTAAACAATATATGTTGCGACATATGAAAAAGCACACTGGAGAATTATAGGGATGTTTATATTTAAGAGAAAAAGATTTTAGTTGATAGGGATGTTTATATTTAAGAGAAAAAGATTTGAGTTGACATACCAGACCAGTAAAAATTTGACGATATTAATAAAAATTGATTTCATTTTAAAATAATATAAAAATAAAAATATTTTAGAAACTTTTTTATAACAGGAAATTAAAATAAAGTTAAAAACCATTTCTGATATGTCATCAGAGAAAAGTTCGAGGAAGAATATCTATTTTTTGTTCCTTTTTCTTTGACTTGTTATTACAACAAGAATATTACAGATTTGTGATATCATCGATATTTGAGTGACTGCTGAATACAGTTGAAGACCAGCTCACCCTAAACAACATAGTAGCAGAAGACATCAAAAGGAGATAAGTTCACCCTAAACAACATAGTAACAGAAGACATCAAAAGGAGATCAGTTCGAGGAAGAATGTCATTTTTGGTTCATTTTTCTTTGATTTGCTCAATTTTATGCTCTATTTACTAAATAAAAATATAATTTTAAAACGTACAAAAATATTAAATATATTAATTTACTAAAGAAAAAATGTTTTTGATAAATAAAAATACACTGTTTAAATGTACAAAAATATGCAAAATAATATCTTAACAAAGAAAAAAACATGAATTATTTCATAAATTAAAATACTTTTAAAAGTACAAAATATGCAAAATATTAATTTAGCAAAGAAAAAAAACAAAAAAAACTATTTATTAGCAAAATTATAATACATTTTTAAAATGAACAAAATATTCAAAATATTAATTTAGCAAAGAAAAAAGAAACAAGAAAAAAATTATTTGATAAATTGAAATATATTTTTAAAACCTACAAAAATATGCAAAATGTTTACTTAGCAAAAAAAGCAACTATTTGATAAATTATTTGATAAAGTAAAATACGCTACTAAAATTACCAAATGTGCAAAATATTAATTTAACAAAGAAAAAAAAATTATTTGATAAATTAAAATACACTTTTTTATTTAGTAAAGAAAGAAGAAACAACTGGAAAACGTACAAAAATATGCAAAAAAATATCTTAGGAAAAAAAGAAACTGAAGGCAATATAAATTATAATACATTTTTAAAGTTTTGGTTTAATTTTACAGTAGATATAGTTCTCAGCTGCATACGATGGCAGATGGTATCGTGCTCTGCCATCATATGCATCTGAGAACAATATTCTAAAATTTGGTGGTTACTCATTTTTTATACCACGCTATTTCTAAATATTTTTTTCAAGTTAAATTTAAGTTTCACAATAAATTTACAAATAAAAACACTCATTCCAAAAAAAGATTCCATATGTCTGTCATAGAGAATTAAATTAAGTTTAAAAAACGGCACGCTCCATGGAAAAACAGCCACAGGAAAAAATCATGTTTTAATAGATTAAATAGGCCATTATTGAATAAATATCGATCTAAAATGAAATTTATGACCGCTTAAGAGTGTTACAAAGAGACTGCCTCCAATATATATATATATATATATATATATATATATATAATTTATACAATCAGAAAAAACAACACCTTTTTTTTAGTAGTACACAATTTTTGTTTTTATTATTTTTTATGACATGTTATATATTTTTTCTTAGTCTGACAGCTGTTTTGAAGGGTAAAAGGACAAACGGTTGTTTTAATTTTAACATACCGAATTTTCATTATTTACCGTTCTCTTCGGAGACAATTAAAATCAATTAATTACAGTCAAAAAATTGTTTTTAACAATTTTCCCATGTGAGTTTCCCCATGTGAGTTTTAAAAACAATTTTTTGACTGTAATTAATTGATTTTAATTGTCTCCGAAGAGAACGGTAAATAATGAAAATTCGGTATGTTATAATTAAAACAACCGTTTGTCCTTTTACCCTTCGAAACAGCTGTCAGACTAAGAAAAAATATATAATAACATGTCATAAAAAATAATAAAAACAAAAATTGTGTACTACTAAAAAAAAGGTGTTGTTTTTTCTGATTGTATAAATTATATTGCTCTGAATTCTCATCGAGCTTAACCGAGGTTAATATTGGTACAATAATCAATATAATACCATTTAAAAGGTATTAAAATTGATTGTTAAAAAAATCCACATATATATATACATATATATATATATATAATTATTCTTTGATTAATAGAATAGTACAAGGACGGATCATTTATTACAACAAACAATTACTACAGAAAAAGTGGAAAATCAACAAATGTGTAACATATCTGTTACGAAAGGCAAAATATGTTTATGCGTTTTAAGTGTTTTAATAACTTTTAAAGCGTTTATTCAGTTCGGAAAACAAGTAATGTCGAGTAGACAAAAATCATAAACACGTAACGATCACATCTTTGAAGTCTCAATAAGAACTCAAAAATACAACAGTGAACAATATATTGTTAGAAAAACATCAAATAAATATAACCCCCAAATTTTTAGTTATATATTCGGGGTTTTAGCAGTTTTTCGTTCTCTTGTCTATTGTAAAACTACTCCAGGATTTATCGATTGAAAATAGATTTCATTACTTTTCAGTCAGTTTGTATCTGATTACATTTACACCATTTCTTTTATGTTCCTTTTCTGTTAAATAATTTACGTCGTACAAATATCTCCTTAATTACATTAGGTACTTTTTTACCTTAGCACCAACCATAATATTTCGTTTAAACTGACGATTCTATAGTTTAAAGTATGCTGAATACGACAATCTATTTTAACTTTGGTGGAAACAAGTAGTTTTCGAGGTATAAGGACGTGCTTTATGCACTGTAATTGACTGTCCTACGCATGCGGAGTAAAAAGTGTACTTCTCTCTGAACGACACTGCCACCCAACTCCGTACAACACAGTCACTTCCCCATAATTTTTTAATAGTCTTTGCTGACAACATACGTCAAGATTGAACTTGGGGCAAATACTTGGACAGTCCCACCCCTCATAAGATGGGGTGTCTGCCGAAACCGTCACCACAAACAACAACTGTAGTTTAAATTTTTATGGGGGATGCTTCCACTGAGTAACGCCGGTTTACCGGTCCTGCTAGTTTTAAATAAAGGCTATACCACCCCAACGTATTTTCAATATAATAATTTGAAAAAAGTAAAACAAGACCGTGTTCTCAAACACTTAACTTACAAAACGTAATAAAGTTATATTGAAATCTGTATTTTACGCAACATGGTCACCAGCAATTGAAACATTAAAATAACAATAACATTTTTAGGACTTTATAAAATAAATTTGAATTTTATTTCATTTTATTTTATGACGAGATATACAATTCCAGATTAAAATATTTTGCCATTATCGGCATTGTCCAAGTCTTTAAATTCATTTTTAAAACAATGTTGTCTGTTTCAAAATTAATTTATTTCTTTACAATATCATTATAATTATTACTCGATCAAATTATTACATAATATTGAACTGATTTCAACTCTAAAACCTTCTTAATATCATAATGTTATGAAACGGTTTAACACTTCGAAATCGTCATTTAATTTCTTTTATTAATAATTGGTAATGCAATAACCGTGTTCTAAGAATGTACACTTAGATAAATCAATTTATTTGCTTTTCAACAACAGTACCAGAGATTCATTATGGTGTTTGGTCAGATTTGCTTCCTGTAGGTGCGAGCAAAATAGGTGGGACAAAGATAGGGGGACCTAGTTTTGAAAGCCGATTTATCATAATTTTTTGTAGGTTTTGATTACTTTTTGACTGTATTTTGAAGATTAATGACTAAAATTTATTTCCGAAATATTTGTACACGTGAAAAAAAAGTATGAAAAATGTTTTCACGGCGAGCTAATCAATTCAGCTAAATTTTGAAGTTAGATAAATACATTGTAAAAATCGTTTAAAATATAAATATTAGTTTTCTGGGTCTATTAGAGAGATAATTAGTAAAGTAAAGACTTATGATATTTAATTAAATAAATAAAAAAAACCTTGTTTGTACAAAACATACATTAATTAGCCCCAAAACCGCGTGATTCTGCCGTTCGCAAAACGCAACAAACTAAAATTTTGTAAACACGGAATATACGAAGGCCCAAAATTTAATACAGTCGACAGACGGTTAAAATGACGTCATGTAATTTAAAGGGAGGAAGGGGTGTGATAGTAATCTTTTTTCCCAGACGCGCGTCCGTACATTCCTATTCTGAACGTTTATATAAAATTTTCCATTTTTTAATTTAATTATTTTTCTTGGTTCCTGTTTTTAAATGAGTTCGTTAAAGTTATTTTTCAATATTATATAAAAATTTTGTTAGGTCGAAAGTTTCACATTCTTGCGAGCAGGGAAATCATTAAAATCTGTTAAATATAAATTATACGAAATCTGTCATTAAAAAAAAAGTAGAAATATTAAATAAACAATGCTGAATTCAATGGTAATAACGGTAGTACGAGAAATTAATTTTTCCTCGAGTTAGATCGATTTCATTAATATTGACTTTAGAGGGTTTTTTTTTTGCAATGTTCCTGTAAAACTTAAATAATCTTTTTAAAAATTGTTATAATTTACGATGCTTTATTTTCATAAGAAAGCAAAAATAAATTATTGTGTTTTACTACAGAAACCCATAACTTTAATAAAGATATTTTTTTAAAAATGTACAGTTCCATTAAGATTTGATAAAACATTATTCGTTCATTATATTCCGCGATCGTTATTTTATAAATACTGAAAATTTCTTTAAAATTGGTTAATCTCCTTATTTTTTTGGTGATTTTTAAAGTAAAGCTTGGGGGTCCAAATGTTTATACATTTTGAGCATCGGCATTCATTTTGCACGTACCTTCCTGGTATTCAAGACTTCCTGTTTTCAGTCGCTTATTCTTGTTGTTCCTTCGTATTATTATTTTTCATTTAGTTTTTATATTGTTGGATGAAAGTGCAGAATAATTAACGAAGATTCTCATCTCCAAACGTTAACAATGGCTTTCTTCATATTTTCTGCAATTTACTGGCCATGCTAAAATAGTAACGTTTTTTATTAAGAACATCGGCTTTAACATAGATAATTTCGCTTTCACTAAATAATTTGATAAATCTATATAGCTATAAAGTTGACATTTTTTCTCCTCTGACATTGATATTAAAAGCCTACTTTCTTTATTAAAAAATAATTAAAACGAACTTTTTAATGTATTCAATTATGGATATGCGAGCGAGCAAGTTTACAGCGTTTAACTAATTTGCATATTCGTTTGAAAAATGAGCATTCATTAATCATTCGTTTTTATGGTTTTGTTTCTTGTTATAGCACAGTGACATGTTTATATCTATCTTTCTCTGGCTCTCTCTCTCTCTCTCTCTCTCTCTCTCTCTCTATATATATATATATATATATATATATATATATATATATATATATATATTATAAGATAAAATTAAAAGCCAAGAACAATGCGAGATTTTTTTTATATAGAGTAAAATTAAATGCAAACAAAAGAAATAAATTTCTTTTTTTGTTGTTTGTTTTTTCTTTTTCACACAAATTTTAACTCTAAACAACAGTAATTTTTTTTTTCTGTTGTATTCAATGGTGTTGTAAATCTCATTATATTTCAGACTTATTAGTCCATTTTCAAGAGAAGACAGCGGAAGAGTGTTCAAAATTGGAAAAGTAGCCGCAGAGTTTGCCACGTGATACCGCGAAATATAGAACAAAAAATGACGTTAGGAGAACGTTAAAATAAATCAGTTGATGTTTGAAATACTTGTTGCGTTTGTGAATCAAGGGAGATGACTATTCAAGCAAGGTTTTTTTTTTTTTTTAAATTATTGTTTTTCTTATGTTTTAAACTTATATTATAAAAGCGGAGCTCAATTCCAGTCTATTGTTTAGTGTGGGAGTATTTTTTGAAATAATTAAAGATTCGAGGATACGAAGTTGACCTACGTTTCTTGAAGAAGCAAGAATGTTGATGTGAAAATCTGGTTCTGAATTAATGCAAGTGTGAATATGTTTATAGAACGACGAAGCAGTAGTGTTTAAGTGCTCTTTAATGCGGTGATGAAGCAATCTGGTAGTGCTTCCGATGTAAGATGCACTGCATTTAGCGCATTGTAGGTCGTAAACAACGTGGTTCTTAAAGCATAAACCTGTGTGTGATATTGGGCAATTAGAGAGTGAACAAGGGGAAGGTGTATGCGATGGATGTTTTCGGTTGAGCTGTTGTCTTAAAGTAGATCCAGTGTGGATGAGTTGAATGTTGAGCCCCTCGCTGCGGATGGCTTTTCGGATTGAAGATGAGATTTTGTCACTGAGGAAGGGTAGTTTTAGAAAACAATTGTTAGAGAAGGGTCGGGTGTTGCGTTTTTTCTTTTTAAGTGAGGATAGGATCGTATTAGGGTAGCCGTTTAGTGAGAGGGTCTGTAGGAAATTGTTAGTGTGTGTATGTTTGTCGGAGATGTTAGTGCATTTGTCTTGTATGCGTGAGATTTCGGCATGTGCGTAGTTTAGTTTGTCCTTGAGAGGTAGCGCAGATTTGAAATGTACGAAGAGGCGTTTGCTGGCGGGTTTTCTGTAGAATTCAGTGCATATGGCACCATTTTTTTTTATTTGTATTTTAAAATCAAGTAGAGAAAGAGATTCCGAAGAGTCTGGGTGTTCTATAGTAAATTTAAAGTTTGGATCGGCGTTATTGAATTTGTGGAAAATGTTAATAGCTTCTTCGCGGGAGTATGTGATAATTAAAATGTCATCGATATATCTAGTAAAAAGGAGATAAGAATAGCAGGTACTAAGGGTGTGTCTTTCGAGTTTGTCCATATAAGCAATGGCAAGAATACCGGATAGACTGGAGCCCATGGGTAGTCCAGATACTTGTTTGAACGTGTTTTGTAGGAAAGTAAAGTAAGTGTTGTCTACTATAATACGGAGGAGTTGTAAGAGATCTCCTGGAGTAATTCCGAAGCATTGTGGGTTTTTAGATGCTATAATGTCTGCCATGAGATTGATGGCTGGATTACCTACCTTTTATCACCTTATTAAAACCCACAAAAATAGCACACACACACAGATCAGACCCATTGTTTCAAGCGTTAACGGTCCCCTTTTATAAAATCTCTTGGTTAATATCCCGCCTACTTAAACCTCTACTCTCTACCTTCCCAGCCCATGTTAGTAGTTCCAACCAAGTAATTAACAGACTCAACGATCTACCACACCATCTACTCAAACTATACAGATACCCATTTAGCCTAGACGTCGTTTCTTTATACACCTCCATTCCTGCACATCCAGCCATCAATCTCATGGCAGACATTATAGCATCTAAAAACCCACAATGCTTCGGAATTACTCCAGGAGATCTCTTACAACTCCTCCGTATTATAGTAGACAACACTTACTTTACTTTCCTACAAAACACGTTCAAACAAGTATCTGGACTACCCATGGGCTCCAGTCTATCCGGTATTCTTGCCATTGCTTATATGGACAAACTCGAAAGACACACCCTTAGTACCTGCTATTCTTATTTCCTTTTTACTAGATATATCGATGACATTTTAATTATCACATACTCCCGCGAAGAAGCTATTAACATTTTCCACAAATTCAATAACGCCGATCCAAACTTAAAATTTACTATAGAACACCCAGACTCTTCGGAATCTCTTTCTCTACTTGATTTTAAAATACAAATAAAAAAATGGTGCCATATGCACTGAATTCTACAGAAAACCCGCCAGCAAACGCCTCTTCGTACATTTCAAATCTGCGCTACCTCTCAAGGACAAACTAAACTACGCACATGCCGAAATCTCACGCATACAAGACAAATGCACTAACATCTCCGACAAACATACACACACTAACAATTTCCTACAGACCCTTTCACTAAACGGCTACCCTAATACGATCCTATCCTCACTTAAAAAGAAAAAACGCAACACCCGACCCTTCTCTAACAATTGTTTTCTAAAACTACCCTTCCTCAGTGACAAAATCTCATCTTCAATCCGAAAAGCCATCCGCAGCGAGGGGCTCAACATTCAACTCATCCACACTGGATCTACTTTAAGACAACAGCTCAACCGAAAACATCCATCGCATACACCTTCCCCTTGTTCACTCTCTAATTGCCCAATATCACACACAGGTTTATGCTTTAAGAACCACGTTGTTTACGACCTACAATGCGCTAAATGCAGTGCATCTTACATCGGAAGCACTACCAGATTGCTTCATCACCGCATTAAAGAGCACTTAAACACTACTGCTTCGTCGTTCTATAAACATATTCACACTTGCATTAATTCAGAACCAGATTTTCACATCAACATTCTTGCTTCTTCAAGAAACGTAGGTCAACTTCGTATCCTCGAATCTTTAATTATTTCAAAAAATACTCCCACACTAAACAATAGACTGGAATTGAGCTCCGCTTTTATAATATAAGTTTAAAACATAAGAAAAACAATAATTAAAAAAAAAAAAAAACCTTGCTTGAATAGTCATCTCCCTTGATTCACAAACGCAACAAGTATTTCAAACATCAACTGATTTATTTTAACGTTCTCCTAACGTCATTTTTTGTTCTATATTTCGCGGTATCACGTGGCAAACTCTGCGGCTACTTTTCCAATTTTGAACACTCTTCCGCTGTCTTCTCTTGAAAATGGACTAATAAGTCTGAAATATAATGAGATTTACAACACCATTGAATACAACAGAAAAAACAAATTACTGTTGTTTAGAGTTAAAATTTGTGTAAAAAAAGAAAAAACAAACAACAAAAAAAGAAATTTATTTCTTTTGTTTGCATTTAATTTTACTCTATATAAAAAAAAAATCTCGCATTGTTCTTGGCTTTTAATTTTATCTTATAATTTTCTTCAACAATGCTTCAAGCAAACTACAACCTACTTATATATATATATATATATATATATATATATATATATATATTTTGTGTACAGAAAGTTGTTAGTTGAGACAGGTCATTGGTACCGTCGGTTTCAAGCCCGATAATAAGGCCCGTTTAAGGTATTCTTATCGAGCTCTCTTCAGCCAATATTCGTCTCTTAATTGAGCACTCTGCTGGAATTCTTTTTCCAAAAAAACTAATCATATATATATATATATATATATATATTCATCCACCTAACTATCTATCTATCTCTCGTATTATATATATATATATATATATATATATATATATATATATATATAAAGTCTGAGGATACTACAGACGTCCAAAAAAAAAAACGGCCGAGTGGCTGAAACAATAATGTAACTTCACAGAAAAATACGGTAATAAAAATAAAACGAATATATATATATATATATATATATATATATATATATATATATATTTCTTAAAGCATTATATATATATATATATATATTTCCTTAAGCATTATATATATATATATATTTCTTAAAGCATTATATATATATATATATATATATATATATATATATATATATATATATATATATATATATATATATAATGCTTTAAGAAATTCCAACGAGACAAAGATGTATATTTAAATAAGGGGGTGGTCACCAACATTAGCTATTTTTTAATATTATTTTATTATTCCTTGTCTTGGTTTTTCATTGGAGTCTTGATTATATTCTAATCATTTTAAATATTTTCTAAAGAGGACGCTTCACTGAACGTCTGAAAATCGTTAAAAACAATTTCAATGATTTAAAAACATTATTACTATTATCTAAACATAATTTCCAATGAAAAACCTAGACATGGAATAATAATAATATGATGTTAAAAAATACACATTGTTGGTGACCACCCCCTTATATATATATATATATATATATATATATATATATATATATATATATATATATAAAACTACTTAATTTACTCACATAAAATTAATATACGAAAGTATAGATTTATGCGTAAACTTTAAGTATTTACTTCAAAATGCTCAATACGTAGGTAGAGCTAGTTAGTAATTTATAAAATATATATGTCGATTAAGCTACACTGAATATTCCGCATTTCATCCACTCTAGGACTCTTCAGGCTTATGCGCATAAGCCTGAAGAGTCCTAGAGTGGATGAAACGCGGAATATTCAGTGTAGTCCTAGAGTGGATGAAACGCGGAATATTCAGTGTAGCTTAATAGCCATGACCCTGTTACGGTTTAAGCAATAAGTATATATATATATATATATATATATACAATGACCCTGTTACAGTTTAAGTAAAACTGTCTCTACAAAACTTCTTTCTGAATATTTAGTCTGCAGATTTGATATATAAGTAATTTTGAGCTGGGGAACACTTTCTATTTGGTTTTTAACGTGAAAAATATTTTTTAAAGGGTTAAATAGAAAGAAAATCAGTCAAGCTTAACAGCACTAAATTGCGTAACTTGTGAGTATGCGTTCATATACATTTTTAACTTAAAGGCACTTAATTTTGAGCCTTTTGTATTCAACTAGCAATAGCTAAGACGATAAATCTAAATATGGCTGGAGCATTGAATGTTTTTGTTCCGATTCTACCTTAGAACATCAAAGTCATTTAAAAAAACTTTTAAAATCATTACTATATATATTGGGTACAATATATTAATCAATATGGAATCTGCACTATAGCAATAAATATGAAATCTGCATAACTTTATATCATATTTTAAATCTGTATAACTATATACAAAATTTACGTTCATCTTACGACCGGGCAACGACATGTGGTCTTCTAGTAACTGTTTGAACATGTTTTCCCACACATATACACACCCACACGTACGCACGTTCGCACGCACACACACACACACACGCATATACACAGCCTCATACACACTCACATTCATACACTCACATGTACACGAGCTGTGACGTCACTTCCTTTAAAGTGAAAACCAGACATGCGCACCCAGAACACTAACTCCAGTATAAAAGTCAACAAAACCTGTTGACTTCCCTTTTTCGTCTGGACCAGCGTTCGAGCTGCTTAGTCGACTAACCGACCACACATTCTTACGTCACTTTCCCTGCTACTGTAATATGGGGCAAGCGCAAGCACACTTTATACGCCTTCTCTCTCCATGAACTGGATTGACTTTTCTCACTCTATCTCCCCTTCGCTTTGGCCCATCGACACAGACATGTGCGCGACGTTCTACTGAGCTTACCCCTTTCTTTCTACAGACGGCTTGCCACTTCGCGTTTCTCTATTGCATTCCCCTTTTCCTTCCACGTAGCTCATTAGGGTATTTTATATCCTGGTCCGCAACATAACTTAATACATTAGGAAAACATAATCTCTCATCGAAAGGAATATTACGGATGGATTTTAAGATCAGTAACTGAATCTGATCGAACATTATTTATGTGCGGACTTTCAGCTGGTTTGCCGTAATATGTAATGTGCAACTCCAGGGTCAAACTTGCATCTCTTACT